>NC_079200.1:32225707-32560707 GCF_029499605.1 Hyla sarda
GTCAGGAACTGTCCAGAGCAGGAGAGGTTTGCTATGAGGTTTTGCTTCTACTCTGGACAGTCCCTGACATGGACAGAGGTGGCAGCAGAGAGCACTGTGATCAGACTGGAAAGAACCACACAACTTCCTCTGTAGTATACAGCAGCTGATAAGTACTGGAAGGATTAAAATTTTTTTTTTTTTTTTTTTTTTTTTTTTAAGTAGAAGTAATTTACAAATCTGTTTAACTTTCTGGCACCAGTTCAATTGAAAATTTGTTTTAAACCTTTAACTCTATAGTTATGCAGGGGAAATGACCTGAAAAGCTTTTTTTCAGATTCTATGTGACCATAGGGATTATAAGGGAGGGTATAATCTCCGGTGTCTGCACAACCAAAACTATTGGCAATTTTACGGGAGTCACAATGGTAAAATGCTACAAACTGTGGACCTCCAGCGGTTCCAAAACTACAATTCCCAGCACGCCCGGACAGCCAACGGCTGTCCGGGCGTGCTGGGAGTTGTAGTTTTTGCAACAGATAGAGGTCCAAAGTTTGGAGACAATAAAAAAAATGCCTGTAGACACATGGATGGCTGCCAAATAACTCGACATTTTCATTCATGAAAATGCCTTACTTTCTTGCAGAAATGTAAGTAGTCCCTGCGAGCCAGAACAGCACACGCACAACAGGTTACCAGCAACGCCGCCATAGAAAAGCTTTTAACCCCACAGTGACGTTGGGCAGCCATCTGCATGAATCACGGGGAGAGGTTCGCTGTGATAAGAGCAGCCTTTCCAGTTTCTCTTGTGTTGTTCTATGGGCCATTGTTTTCTCGCCGAGGCTTAGACATTTAAATAACAGGTAGCAGAAGCCACACGGGGAACCGGAACGAGTTCCTGAGCAATGAATTTAGTGCACGTGTCAGCATTTTTAGCTGAGTGTTGTTAGTGTTATGCCTGGATTAATGCTTTAACAAAACACAACTCCCTCTGTGATCATGTGGCAAGGTTAAGTATTATTTTATTGGATTAGCTATAGCCACAAATAGAGCCATACGTTGCGTGACTAAACTAAAGTCCCGAGTCGTCCTCCACAAAAATTGCAACGTGATTCCCAATTAATAAATACTTATTAAAGGGGTACTCCGCTGGAAAACATTATTATTATTATTATTATTATTTTTTTTTTTTAAATCAACTGGTGCCAGAAAGTTAAACAGATTTGTAAATGACTTCTATTTAAAAATCTTAATCCTTCCAGTACTTATCAGATGCTGTATGCCCCACAGGAAGTTATTTTCTTTTCGAATTTCCTTTCTGCCTGACCACAGTGCTCCCTGCTGACACCTGCTGTCCATGTTAGGAACTGTCCAGAGCAGGAGCAAACCTCTCTTGCTGTGGACAGTTCCTGACATGGACAGCAGGTGTCAGCAGAATGCACTGTGGCCAGACAGAAAGGAGATTTCAAAGGAAAATAACTTCCTGTGGAGTATACAGCAGCTGATAAGTACTGGAAGGATTAAGATTTTTTAATAGAAGTCATTTACAACTCTGTTTAGCTTTCTTGCACCAGTTGATTTAATAGAAATGCTTTTCAGTGGAGTACCCCTTTAAGAGATCAATGACCCCGTGGTTGATCCCAGACGCCAACTTCCTCTGCTGGTATTTGGGGTCAGGTGGGCTGGTGTGGCACATGAATATGCACCAATAACCCTTCTGATCCCAGAGCCACCAGTCAGCCTAAGCCTATTACGCTGCTAAGCAAACAGTCTAACTAAAGCCAATATTTATTAAGGAGCCTGAATGACTCACTAATGTATAATTGCATTGGGAATCTCTGATTTTATTAGTTTACTAGCAACAGTCCAATCAAATGTTATCATTTAAAGGGGTACTCCGGTGAAAACCTTTTTTCTTTTAAATCAACTGGTGGCAGAAAGTTAAACATATTTGCAAATTACTTCTATTAAAAAAATCTTAACCCTTCCTATACTTATTAGCTGCTGAATACTACAGAGGAAATTCTTTTCTTTTTGGAATGCTCTCTGATTACATCACGAGCACAGTTCTCTCTGCTGACGTTATTATAATAATAATAATGCTTTATTTATTTATTGTTGTCCTTAGTGGGATTTGAACCCAAGTCCCCAGCACTGCAAGGCAGCAGTGCAAACCATTAAGCCACCATGCTGCCCTTAGCATACATCCGCTATGCATGGTTGCCAAAATGGAACAAGATGTCAGCAGAGAGCACTGTGCTCGTGATGTCATCAGTGTTCCAAAAAGAAAGGAATTTCCTCTGTGTCATTCAGCAGCTAATAAGTACTGGAAAGAGTAAGATTTTTTAATAGAAGTAATGTACAAATATGTTTAACTTTCTGCCACCAGTTGATTTAAAAGAAAAAAGGTTTTCACCGGAGTACCCCTTTAAATGGGTTTTCTGGATCTCTTTCTATTGATGACCTAGGTTATCAATATCTGATCATGGGGGCTAACACCTGGCATCCTGGCGATCGGCTGTTTACAGTGTCCGCATATGGAAAAAAAACTGCGCCATACATTGGCCCTCATTTACTAATGTCAACCCGTCAACTCTTTTTGTCGGGTTGTGCAACCAAATTTGTGTCGCACAGCCCGACAAAATATATCATCAATCAGAGTGTTTTTTAAACCCGTCAAAATGGGCGTGGTTATCACAAAAAGGGGCGTGTTCCGACAAAAAAGAAAAAACCCTCGGAGTATGATGAAAAACTCACAGAAAAACCTGTGAATTTTTCTTCACTAATACCCGACAGCTCTGAGCTGTCGGGAAATGACTCAAAACTGACTAAATCCTACCCCCATCATGGAACAGGGTCTGTTCCATGTTGGGGGTAGTAGTACAGGGGCAAAGGGGTTGATCGCATTGGGTCTCTTCTGAGACCCGATCCAATCAAAAGTTATTAAGAAGGGGAGCGGGCGGCATGGTCCGCTCCCCAGCGATGTACGATGTATTTTACTTTCATTTTCAAATTCCCCGCCAGGAAGTGGGGACCAGATATGTAGCGTTATCTGGTCCCTATTTAGCTTCTATACACAGTCCTCCTCAGACCAACCACCACAGCTGCCCCATCGCCTCCCCCATCCCCGGTGTTATAATTACCTGTTCCCGGGGTCCACGATCCTTCTGGCTCCGGCTCTGTTGCTGTGCGCTGTCACTGTGTGCACTGACGGTGACGTCGCGTTGGAGACGTCGCCCGTCATTGCGCATCGCAGCGCACAGAAAAAGCGCCGGAGCTAGAAGAAGTGCGGACCTTGGGAACAGGTAATTATAACACCGGGGATGGGGGAGGCGATGGGGCAGCTGTGGTGTTTGTACTCAGGAGGACTGTGTATAGAAGCGGATAACGCTATATATCTGGTCCCCACTTCGCTTCTATACACATATGCCTCTCAAGTGCTATCACTGACAAGAGGAGCATTAGCAGAGCATCGGTCAGCGGCTTCCCGGAGAGATGCTCTGCTAATAAAATGCAAGTAGGACTCAGGATCCTGGCTTGTCAATCACCCTCATGTGTGAGCCAGGAGCATGTCACAGATCCTCAGTGTACAGAGCCCTGCTTGTCCTCAGTGTACAGAGCCCTGCTTGTCCTCAGTGTACAGAGCCCTGCTTGTCCTCAGTGTACAGAGCCCTGCTTGTCCTCAGTGTACAGAGCCCTGCTTGTCCTCAGTGTACAGAGCCCTGCTTGTCCTCAGTGTACAGAGCACTGCTTGTCCTCAGTGTACAGAGCCCTGCTTGTCCTCAGTGTACAGAGCCCTGCTTGTCCTCAGTGTACAGAGCCCTGCTTGTCCTCAGTGTACAGAGCCCTGCTTGTCCTCAGTGTACAGAGCCCTGCGTGTCCTCAGTGTACAGAGCCCTGCGTGTCCTCAGTGTACAGAGCCCTGCTTGTCCTCAGTGCACAGAGCCCTGCTTGTCCTCAGTGTACAGAGCCCTGCTTGTCCTCACTGCACAGAGCCCTGCTTGTCCTCACTGCACAGAGCCCTGCTTGTCCTCAGTGTACAGAGCCCTGCTTGTCCTCAGTGCACAGAGCCCTGCTAGTCCTCAGTGTACAGAGCCCTGCTAGTCCTCAGTGTACAGAGCCCTGCTTGTCCTCCGTGCATACAGAGACCTGCTTGTCCACCCTCATTTCCTGTATTTGGACTCCTCACAGAGACACACAGGCAATAGCTGCAGGGATGAAAATATACACATTTTTTTAACCAATGTATATTACAAATATACATATAATGGTATTATCTACGTTATATAAAAAGTTTTTGTTGATGACAGGTAAACTTTAATATCTGCAGCGGAAGTCCTCCCTGTGCACGGTGCTGCAGAATCCCATTGAATTTCCAAGCAGATTTTTTTTCGGAGTCTGCTTGGAAATTCTGCCATGAGAACATACCCTTAGGCTAGGTTCGCAATAGGGAATTACCAAGGCAATGGGATTCCGCTGCGCAGTGCACACTATGAAATTTCAGAGGCAGATACTCTGCTGCTGAAATTCTGCCGCCAAAAGAACCTGTGGGGACAGCAATGTCTGCTTGGTCCTAGCGCCAACTCATAGTGTGAACCTAGCCTTACTGTTTTACTGACCTCCCCCAGCTCTGTGCACGGTACCAACCTATTATAAGAGAAAGGCATAAGTACTGTTCATCCTAAGCACCCTGGTTCACGCTTGATGCCTGAACTGCCTGTCCATTCCATAGAGTAAACTGCTGTGAGACACAGGCATTTTAAGTGAAAATACTATTTACAAAGGCTACAAAGCTTATATCCATAAAAATGTAATTACCTGGCGAGACAGGGGCTCCCAGAAAAACAGCAGAGAAGCAACTGGGTTCGTTTCCTAGAGATAAAGTAGGACAAGATGAGGAGACACAAATATACATACCATCTATTGTCTAATGGGTAGTAGGGAGAAAGTGTAACTAAAGTTGGCTGTATGCATAAAATACCTGTCAAGTGGACAAGACAACAGCTCTCTCCTCTGATTTCACCATACACGTGCACACTCAGCTTGGTTGAGTGTGCATGAGTTCTCAAAATAGAGAAATCTGCTATCAGGCTCCTCTGGTGGTAGCTTATCTCCCCAAGAACAAAAGGATTAAGCAGTTCAAAGTTCAAAAGTATTCTCTCCCCTGACCAATGTTTTCCAAGCAGTGTGCCTCCAGCTGTTGCAAAACTACAACAGGATACAGGATAACAAGCTGATCAGTGGGGGGTTCTGCCAATGGGAACCCACCAATCCTAAAAAAGGGGAGAAAGGTGCCTCTGAAATTAATGGAGCATAATGTACGTGCATGGCATCATTGAATTTATTCTCTACGCTCCATGTAAAGCAGTGTTTCCCAACCAGGGTGCCTCCAGATGTTGCAAAACTACAACTCCCAGCATGCCTGGACAGCCAAAGGCTGTCCAGGCATGCTGGGAGTTGTAGTTTTGCAACACCTGGAGGCACCCTGGTTGGGAAACACTGATGTAAAGAATGGATCCAACACCAAGAAAAAATAGAGTACACCATATAGCGCACATCCAGAATTTCAAAAAAGTAACACTGGCCCACCAATATAATAGTGCAGGCACCCCTGAAGAAGTCACCCACAGGTGACGGAACACGTGGGCTTCCAGGAGGGCACCTGTTTGAGTATACCATCATTTTATACTGTCTGTGGCTCCATCTTCCAGAGCTCTTTGGTATCTCGGTAAATGAGATTGTTACCCCTCAGGTTGTATTTTTATTGTTTATATCATTAATATATTGGCTCTGGTACTTTAATATGCATTGTTTTGGATAACTATTACAGTGACCCCCCGACTTATGATGGCCTCGACATATGATCATTTCAACATATGATGGCCTCTCAGAGCCCATCGTATGTTGAAGGCAGCCTCGACATATGATGCTGCTGTGTGTCGGGGCCATCGTACATACAGCTATCTGACAGCACTGACAACTTCAGCAACTGACAGACAGTTGTTTAATGTGCCCCGTGTGCCCCGTTCTGCCTCCTGTTACTCACATGCTGTCCTGCTAACTCACGCAGGCTTCCACTGTGAGCTCCGTGTAAGCCCCGCCCCCCAGTGCAGCCATAGCCAATAGCCTGCAGCATCTTGCTGCAGGCATCCAATGAGCTGCTCCCCTTCCTTTCCTATAGAGCTGTAGTCAGCAGGATCGTAATGGAGGACATTCTGTCCCCCCTGAAGGTATTTAAAGAACTGTACAGTACTGTATGCAATGTCACACATCACATACAATACATAGACACACTATATACCCCATACATCAATGTTTCCCTATCAGTGTGCCTCCAGCTGTTGCAAAACTATAACTCTCAGCATGCCCAGACAGTCAATGGCTGTACATGCATGCTGGGAGTTGTAGTTGTGCAACAGCTGGAGGCACCCTGGTTTGTTAAACACTCCCCATACATTCCACATACAATGGTCATCCCAGAACCAATTAGCAGTTTCCCATAGAGATATGTATTCAACATACAATGGTTCCAAGGCCCCAGAACCAATTACCATTTTTACATAGACATATGTACTCGACATATGATGGTTTCAACATATGATGGTTCTCCTGGAACCAATTAATATCATATGTTGAGGGACCACTGTATATTGGGGGGGCCAGTGTTTGGGACAGTGCAGGAGATAAGGACTACTCAGGTGCCCTGGGAGGAGTCCGAGGGGCTTCTCCCTGTTGTGGGATGGCGTTTGGGCCTTTTTTAATGTCTGTTTGTCTAATTTGATATTGTTTTTTTGTAATATATTAATAAAGAGTGTTACTTTTTTTAAATTCTGGGTTTGCGCTATATGGTGTACTCATTTTTTTTTTCTTGTTGTTGGATGTATACTCTAGTACACGGGGTAGCACCCCATCACAAAAATACTTCTGGGGCTGAGCCTGCTTATTGTATCATGTAAAGAATGGATGCATCACTGGCCACTAGAGATGAGCGAACTTACAGTAAATTCGATTCGTCACGAACTTCTCGGCTCGGCAGTTGATGACTTTTCCTGCATAAATTAGTTCAGCTTTCAGGTGCTCCCGTGGGCTGGAAAAGGTGGATACAGTCCAAGAGACTCTTTCCTAGGAATGTATCCACCTTTTCCAGCCCACCGGAGCACCTGAAAGCTGAACTAATTTATGCAGGATAAGTCATCAACTGCCGAGCCGAGAAGTTTGTGACGAATCGAATTTACTGTAAGTTCTCTCATCTCTACTGGCCACACATGCAGGGTGTGCTCTGTTCACTCTGGGGTACATTTTACCTTAGTTCTCGTGATCTGTGGGGGTCCTAGTGGTCAGACTCTCACCGATCAGGTTGTTAGCCTCTATCCTGTGGATAGCAGCCGGATACCTTCTCAAGAAGGAATACCCCTTTAAATGTTAGATATATTAATATGATCTTAACGGTAATAATGTCACTCACCAGCTCTTTCCCTTTTCTGCTCTCCCGGTTTGTATAGAATCGGAACCCATCTGAACCAAACCCTTTCAGGAGAACCATACGTGCAGAGGGTTTCCCATCCCTAAGCAGAAAAGGTTACAGTGAAGTAAAAGGAAGGTGAGACTGAGATGTGCAGCATCAAGGAAAAACTGGGCAAGGTGACTTAAAGGGGTACTCCGCCCCTAGACATCTTATCCGAAGGATAAGATTTCTTATGGCGGGGGTCCTGCTGCTATGGAACCCCGCGATCTCCCTGCTGCCCCTGGCATTCGTTTAGAGCATCTAGTGCAGCACTGGAGGCTTGTGACGTCACGGCCATGCCCCCTCAATGCAAGTCTATGGGAGCGGGCGTGGCGGCCATCATGACCCTCCCATAGACCTGCATTGAGGGGGCATGGCCGTGACGTCACGAGCCTCTGCCCAGCAACGCCAGTCATCCGGCATGGAGCGAAGTTCGCTCGAGCACTGGATGTCTGGGGTTCCGTAGCAAAGACCCCCACGATCAGACATCTTATCCCCTATCCTTTGGATAGGGGATAAGATGTCTAGGGGCGGAGTACCCCTTTAAGGGGTGCAATAAAAAAAAAAAAAATAAACAACATACTAAAAACGGGGTGATTACCTGGTGGCAGTGGACAGACACATGGCATTAGGCTCTGCAATAGAAGGGCACTGTAATACTTCCTGGAACCATGCATTGAACTGAGCAATGGGATCAAGGGAAGCTAGATGACTTTCTTCAAATGCCTGGAGATAAAAAATAAAGGAATCAAGGAATAAGATATTATGGTCAAGATCCAGGGCTGGCAAATATCTGTAAATGGATAGGACATCTGTAATAATAGGGGACTTCCATTATCCATAAGATACTATTAGTACAATGGTAAAAAAAAATGCTTTAATCGTTCACTTTGATACCTCAAATGCAAGTTTCCAAGTTGTTCTAGCAAAATAAAATGGTTATAAAATGGTAAAAGGACGCCCCCGCAAGGTACCACAGAGTTTTAGCACTCTACACCCCTCTGACCCACTTGGGTGACAATACTGTACTGTATGCATCACCATCCACACTCTTGTAACCGGCCCGGCCTGGAGAATGTACAGTAAGTACCTAGAGGAGAGGGAGTCTCCAAATAGAGAGGAGTCCCTGCTAGTGTAGTGTGACATGATTGGACAGTCTAAAGATGCACCAGATTTTCACACACTAGCACTGTTATAAATCTGGCGCACTCTTAGGCTGTCTAGTCTAAGCTTACACTGTCTAACTATACTGAAACTTTTATGTAGTCCTCTCCACTGTATAACCGTCTACCAAATTTCTCTCTAAGTTCTCTACAGATTTTTGAACCATTGTAGAAAGTATTTGGTCTAATATTTCATAGTACGGACTCCAAACAATCCCATTACTGGCAATACCATGCTCTATAAACTGTCATGTAAACAGCCACTCGAATGGGCAGCAATTGGGGTTGCTCTATACCCTTATTTGTGGAGAAATCATTTATACGCAGGGGAGTAGCTATAGAGGTTGCCAACACCAGGATTATAAGTTACGTATGGTAGGTGGGAGACCTGATACTACCTTTGCGTTGGGTTCCTGGAGCTTTAAAGGGGTGATAAGGGTCTAACCTGTGGGGGTCTGACCACTGTAACCGCACAAATCCCAAAAATGTGGATCATGTGTCTCCCTCAAGGTAAGCATGCATACTCAAACTCCATCCAACTCTATACAACTATGGCACTGCCTCAAATCACCATTAGTTGAATTCTGTTTCTCTGTCAGTCCTATAAACTGTACTTTAAAGGGTTACTGTCACTAGAAAAAACTTTTGACATGTTGCCCAAACTCCTTGGCTATCAGTTAAATGTGACTTCTTCTCTATGCAGACTTGTACCGATCTGCCGGCCAGCTGGGGAGTCGAGTGCGCGGTCCCTGGCTTATACATTGGAATTGCAGACTGTCTTAGGAGTGAGACCCGATGCGATCAAAACTTTTGACATGTGTAAGCAACATGTCAAAATCTTTTTCTAATGACAGTAACCCTTTAAATTGTGCAGAAGTGCACCAGGATAAGGATTCTCGTTGAGGAGAGTGCCATAAAGGTGTGTGGAGACTTATGCTAAGTTCACCTTGCGCCGTTGTGCTCTGACCCGTTGGGTGTCTGTTTTTTTTTTATGTGCCGAATGGACCCATAGGGACTCGGATCCCATTGACTTGAATGGGGTCTGTCAGTGATCCATTTTTTTTAACCAGAGTCGAGTGGAGAAAAAAAAAAATAGGACACGCAGTATTTTTTCTCCGCTCCTCTGCCATTTTTCCAATGGACTGGCCTTCACCGGAGCACAACAGCAGTGTGAACGAGCCCTTATAAGCCATACCTGCACCACTAGAATTTTGCAAAGTAGGTCTCTTTCAAAGAAAGGCTTTGCTTGCTGGTGCCACTCAATACTATCGCTTTTGCCACCTGGAAACTTTATTATCTTTATTATGCAAAGAGAAAATGACAAAACCTTAGAATATTTCCTATAAATAATAGTTAATCCCAGGGGCTGATTATTTAGACATGCAGATAATGGCCCTCATTTACTAAGCTAAAACCCACATGTTTTTGTCGGGTTTTTCCAAGTTATTTTGGTGCACAGTGTCCGAGACATGTGCGACAGGAAAATCCAACTAAATCGAGATGACATTGTGAAAAGCTGAAAATGGGCGTGGCCTGCCACAAAGGGGGCATGGCCAGCACAAAAGGGGCGTGGTTTCACAACCCGACCTATTTACTATTGAATTCACTGAAAATCCTGGGAATAAATGGCTGGACATTGCCACCTAGAAAGGCTGGTCAGAACATTTTCCGGACTTGTAAATCTGTGATTCCCATAGTAAATGGGGTGAAATCCTACAAGTCTGAAACAACATTTCACACTAGTAAAAACCCTACACTCTTAGTAAATGAGGCCCAATATCTGTAGTTTTTCTGACTTTCCACTGAATCGTGTACTAACAATGCATACACCTACAAGGCATTATGTAGGGAATTACCAATAACTATTGTTTTTAATGGGAATTTCCTATCTTAAAGGGGTAGTCCAGTGGTGAAAAACGTATCCCCTATCCTAAGGATAGGGGATAAGTTTGAGATCGCGGGGGGTCCGACCGCTAGGGCCCCCTGCGATCTCTCTGTACGGGGGCCAGGCTCTCCGGCCAGATAGCGGGTGTCGACCTCCGCACGAAGCGGCGGCAAACATGCCCCCTCAATACATCTCAATGGCAGAGCCGGAGATTGCCGAAGGCAGCGCTTCGGCTCTGCCATAGAGTTGTATTGAGGGGGCGTGTCGGCCGCAGCTTCGTGCTGAGGTCGACATGCCCCCTTCCCGCGGGCTGTCGGGGCTCCGTACAGGAGATCGCGGGGGGCCCCAGCGGTCGGACCCCCCGCGATCTGCAACTTATCCCCTATCCTTAGGATAGGGGATAAGTTGTTCACCACTGAGTCACCACTGGACTACTCCTTTAATGTTGTATGCTGTGTTGCCAGGACAGGTCATAAAGCATAGACTGGCTTTCATTCATGAAGGGAATGCATATGCAGGTTCACAGTGGTCAACTAAGGCTTAGCAGAACTGCTCTAGGGATTGTTGGGCTCCCAGTACAGTGATCCCTCAACTTACAATGGCCTCAACATACAATAGTTTCAACATACAATGTTATTTTCTGGACCATTGTAACTTGAAACCAGACTCAACATACAATGTTATGGAATCTGAGAAACGTGTCAATGGCTGGAAGAACCGACCAATCAGAATGGACATTCACTGGTAAAACCCCTGTATTACTGAAGTGCACTCACTGACTGGTGTCTGGTAGCGCCCCCTACAGTATAGGGAGGTATTAAATGTTCTGGACTCTTTACCTATATTACTGAAGTGCATGCACTGACTGGTGTCTGGTAGCGCCCCCTACAGTATAGGGAGGTATTACATGTTCTGGACTCTTTACCTATATTACTGAAGTGCATGCACTGACTGGTGTCTGGTAGCGCCCCCTACAGTACAGGGAGGTATTACATGTTCTGTACTCTTTACCTGTATTACTGAAGTGCATGCACTGACTGGTGTCTGGTAGCGCCCTCTACAGTACAGGGAGGTATTACATGTTCTGTACTCTTTACCTGTATTACTGAAGTGCATGCACTGACTGGTGTCTGGTAGCGCCCCCTACAGTACAGGGAGGTATTACATGTTCTGTACTCTTTACATGTGGCACGGTTAGCTGCTCCTTTGGACCCCAGGTGAGGACGGCTCCATTTTACTTTTTATTTTTAAGGACATTGCGTGTTCTGTAAAAGACCCTGAAGAAGCTTCTGTCCTCTACATAGACCAGTGTTTCCCAGTGTTGCAAAACTACAACTCCCAGCATGCCCGGACAGCCAAAGGCTGTCCGGGCATGCTGAGAGTTGTAGTTTTGCAACAGCTGGAGGCACCCTGGTTGGGAAACACTGACATAGACAGTGATTTACAGCTCCCAGCAGATCTTTATTACTTTTATATGTAAGGATTTGCTTTATCTATATTAGTTATCTACAGATTTATCTTTAATCCTCACTTTTTCCTATTTTTGGATGACATTTTGGGGTTTCAGAACCAATTACCAGGTTTCCATAGAGTTCTGGTCTCAACATACGATGGTTTCAACATACAATGGTCGTCCTGGAACCAATTAATATTGTAACTTGAGGGACCACTGTATTTGGATTCCCACCCATCGCATAAGCCAAAATTCCCACGTTCAGTACTTTATAATCTTTATTTTATATACCATTTGGTCATAATGATGGAAAAATACTTTCACATCCAGTTCCATTCTCTTACAATACGCCCCACCTGAATGCAGGTTCTGAATGGTATTGCATCTAAGCCTCATCAGTTCCATCGAGCTGCGCTGCAATACCACATACAACCCATGGACAGATGTCGCGTTGTTTCTAGAAGATTGCCGCCATGTTTTCCTAACCAATAAGGGTATGATAATACAGGGTGGATAAGCCACAGATTTTCCAACTGGATTTTGAATGCAGAAAATCGGCATCATATTAACCGAAATCAAAGTGCAAAATCCACACCACAGGTCATTTAAGACATGGATTCCGTACCAATGTTTTAGGCACTGAGCGGATTAGATTATTTGTTATGAAATTATAAACACAATGTAGTAAAAAATGTGAATGAATCCATACTGCATCCGCCGTATGTCAATTGTGGTGTGGTGGATATGCTGCGGATCTGTTGCAGATTTTACCCAACTCTGGTGAAGCCAAAATTAACAAAATTGTTGCAGGTTTTACTAAGGATCCCCAATTTCAGATTGTGAACCCAATGATATTTTTTTTTTTCTCTTTTTTTTAGAATCTGCATCAGTCTGGGTTCACAGATTCAGGGAGCGTTCACACGCTATTACTAGCAGCCGGTGTCACGCTGCGGGAAACCTGCTGCGAGTTACAGTACCATTGATTTGAATGGGTCCACAGACAGTCCGCAATAGTGTCAGATTTGTGGACTGTCCGCGGACCCATTTAAACGGGTACTCCGGTGAAAACCTTTTTTCTTTTAAATCAACTGGTGGCAGAAAGTTAAACATATTTGTAAATTACTTCTATTAAAAAATCTTAATCCTTCCAGTACTTCTTAGCTGCTGATTGCTACAGAGGAAATTCCTTTCTTTTTGGAACACTGATGACATCACGAGCACAGTGCTCTCTGCTGACATCTCTGTCCATTTTAGCAACCGTGCAGAGCAGATGTATGCTAAGGGCAGCATGGTGGCTCAGTGGTTAGCACTGCTGCCTTGCAGTGCTGGGGACTTGGGTTCAAGTCCCACTAAGGAAAACAATAAATAAAGTGTTATTATTATTATAATAACTTCAGCAGAGAGAACTGTGCTCGTGATGTCATCAGAGAGCATTCCAAAAAGAAAAGAATTTCCTCTGTAGTATTCAGCAGCAAATAAGTACAGGAAGGATTAAGATTTTTTAATAGAAGTAATTTACAAATATGTTTAACTTTCTGCCACCAGTTGATTTAAAAGAAAAAAGGTTTTCACCGGAGTACCCCTTTAAATCAACGGTAGCGTAACTCGCAGCAGGTTTCCCGCAGCGGGAAACTCGCTGCTAGCTACTAGCGTGTGAACGCACCCTTAAGCAGGGTCTGTATGAAGTAAGCACCGGAACATGTTCTGGCACATGCGTTAAAGGGATCCATAGACCCTATTTAACCCACAGCCTCCTTTCAAGAAATATATGTTTGCTGGATTCAGTAGTGTAATGCTGGATCCCATAAAACAAACATATAACGCATGGTATTCCGTCTGTTTCTTGACATGTGACCCTATGTGAGATGGAAACCTCTAAGTCCGATCTATACGGTGGGGACTTCCCCTTGGCATATATCTGGCGGACACTCACTCGACTATATGGCATCCAATGGCAATGTGAGGAATGAGCCACCACCTTGTTGACAGGCAATTGAACTGTAGTAACACAAGCGGCAGAAGAACTTCTTTTACTTGAACAGAACCCAAAGACTAAATAGTCCTCAGGGTCTTGGCCCTAGGGCTGCGGCTTTGGTTATAGTAATGCTATAGAGACTCTCGGATGTCTGTGACAGTTTTGAGAAATGAGCCCCATTGTACTGTTTATATATATGCATAAATACAGATACATTCTGTTTGTACTTAAATATTGAGACACACATCAGTACATGTGTTTTGGGTAGTAGCTATAAATTTAGCTCAGAATTATGACAGTCCTGGGAAGTAACAGGCAGAGACAACCAGACCATTACAGTCATGTCTGTAACAAAGAATTAGAAGATATTGTGGAAACATGGCATCTCTATATTATACAGCAGAGGTAGAAGTAGACCGGTTGATGGGCGTCCAAGGCTCCCTAAAGCACTGGTCTGATCTTACTGAAAAGTTACTTTAAGGGCAGGGTCACATGGGGCACATCCGCAGAGTATTTTATGCTGTGAATGCGCCGATGACAGTAACAGAGGGACCGATGAGTGGACTCCTGGCTGGGGCCGGGTATCTCTGTGTCGGCTCGTAGCGGCAGATTTCCTGCTGTAGAAATCCACCACTAGGAGCGGACACACAGTTCTACACACCCGCAGTTGGGATCTCTCTCTGCAGTCCCTCTGTGACTGCCATCGCTGCATTCGCAGCATGAAATACGCTGCGGATGCGGCCCATGTAACCCTGTCCTTATAGAAAATGCTAAAAAAAATCTTCTGCCTATGATAGGAAGGAGTCAGAACACACAGTGTATCATAGGTTGATGTATATGGGGCTGTGAAGCTACAGACCGGCCAGAGCGTCCATGCTGAAACCTATCCACTGAAATCCCCTACAAAGATCATGTGAACATCAGAACTGGTCCATGGAGCAATGTAAGAAGCCGGCCGGGTCTGATCAATCACATTTTCTTTTACAACATGTGGATGGTGGATGACCCAGTGCGTCACTTACCTGGGAAATGGCACCAGGATGCAGAATAGAAATAAGGCAAGTTGGTGAAAGCAGATTTATGCTCCGCTGGGAGACCTTGGGTCCTGGAATCTTGTGGATTTTACATTAAAGGTATGGAATAGTGAGGATGGTACTTTGAGGTACCACCTACCTAAACATTGTACAGACCAAGTCCTCCTTTTATGGATGCAGTTTTCCCAAATGTGGCCTTTCTCAGCAGGATAATGCCCCGGCTACACTGCAGAAAGTGTTCAGGAATGGACTAAGAAATATGACAAGAGTTTAGGGTATTGAAGGGTCAGAGATATTTTGGCAGCATGTGTAGAACCTACACAATGTTATGACTGATCAGTATACATAGATATATACCACTTGGACTTCCTAAAAAGTTTAGTGTAGTAATTTTTTTTCCATCTTGTCAAATTTAGATATGCTAATGGGAGGGAGCTTGGAGCCAAGACCCCACTTATATGAGTGGCACATGATTTTAGTAGTTTGATGGAGACATATCCAAGTATTCTGAACATGAACTCCCACAGACGCGCCTATGGGATTCTTCTGACTGATTGATGTGATGATATTACCAACCCCCCCCCCCCCGTCACCTTTACCAGTTTTTCCCAAGATTTGAGCAAGGGGGTTATGGACTACTGAACCTCTATAGCGTGTATAGGTAATCAGGCTACAGGTGTGTCCTCTGCTAACTCTCTAGGGGGTGCATATCCATGTACACAAAATTACAATCCAATTTCAGTCAGAAAATAGAAAAGGATAGTGCTCACCCATTGGTATCTTCTTTATTGTGCAAGTACAGGTATAAAATAGTGCAGCGGGGGAGCCAGGCAAACAAGCAGCGGGATCGATATCTGACAGTAACAGCCGTTTCCCGCATCACTCCGCACTTCTTCAGGCCACCGACAAACGCAGACAAATGAGCAGCGGGATCGATACCTGACGGTAACAGCTGTTTCCTGCATCACTCCGCACTTCTTCGGGCCACCGACAAACACAGACAAATGAGCAGCGGGATCGATACCTGACGGCAACAGCTGTTTCCTGTGCCACGCCGCACTTCTTCGGGCCACCAACAAACACAGTTAAATTAGCAGCATGATCGATACCTGATGGAAAAAGCCGTTTCTTACATCACTCCGAACTTCTTCGGGCCACGGACAAACGCAGACAAATGATTAGCGTGATCGATACCTGACGGCAACAGACGTTTCCTGCGTCATTACGCACTTCTTCGGGCCGCAGGCCCGAAGAAGTGCGTAGTGACGCAGGAAACGGCTATTGCCATCAGGTATCGATCACACTGCTCATTTGTCTGTCTCCCACACTGGACTGTTTCATACCTGCACTTGCATAATAAAATAGATTTGATCTCCATGAGTGAGTGATATCCTTTTCTATTTACCAGTTTGGCAATGTCTCAGATCTTTTCTCCTGGTTCTACAGGTTGCACCTTACTATTGGAGCCAGTCGTTCATGGCAGTCAACCCCGAATGAAAAAATTCCTTTAAAAGGAGAAGTATCGTGGACCAAAAACATATCCCCTACCCGCGGGAGGGTCAGAGCGCTGGGGCACCTTGTGATCTCCTGTTTGGAGCCTCGGCTCTTTTCCAGGTGGCACATGACGGCCCCTGTCCGAAGCGGAGGCCACCATGCATAGCTCTATGGGAGAGCCATTCGTCAATCTTTGGCTCTGCCATAGAGCTATATAGAGGGTGCGTGGTGGCCCCCGCTTTTGGCAGGGGTCGTGACACGCCGCTGTGGAGGAGAGCCAAGGCTACACACAAGAGATCGCGGGGGGCCTCAGCGATCTAAAACTTATTCCCTATCCTGTGGATAGGGGATAAGTTTTTGTCCATGATACTTTTCCTTTAAGAAAAAATGAATTTGAACAACTTTGTCATTCTGTGTTTTATTGTATCAAGCCTTAATTCCACATTATACTTGTTCTGTTAAACATTACCAGCACTCTCTCGATTGTGTACTTGCCAAGTAAGGCACAGATCTCACGACTCAACTCATCACCTTTTCCCTTCCTTATTGATTTTTTTATTATCCTTTTTAGGCTTTTAGGCTTTCATCTTTTGCTGTGTATGTCACGTTTCATAGTCAGGCTCATAGATGTCCCTAGTGGACATCATTGTAATTAAATGTGTGAACAAGAAAACTGGTTGGCTAACAAGAAGCAGAATAATTTTTCAATGTTACCAAATAACCAGCAACGTATGCCAATGCCGATGGCAAAAAGGAAAATGGGAGGAAATGTCTAATAGGGGCTACCAGGGCTAGAATCTTCACCCTTTCTGGCCCAAAGTCAATAGGAGTTTGCTGCAAGACGGAATCTACATGAAACTTATGCTTGAAATTCCACTCGGAAATTCCTCAATGTGAACATACCCAAAGGGTAGAGTCACACGGAAGCGCATCCGCAGCGTATCTGATGCTGCGGATGTTCTGCCAGCAGCCACAGAGCTATGACAGAGTGAGCTCTGAGTGGACACACAGCACTGCGGCAGCAGCAGCAAGGAGCTCACTGCTGGTGCTCTGTGACTGCCGGCAGCTCATCCCGTGTGCTCCAGTGTGATCCTACCCTAAAAAGTGATTGAAAAAAGTTACTAAATTTGTCACAAAGAGTGCGCCAGAAATAGTGGCTTGTACTTTGCAAATACTGTGTTCTGTCTAACTATAAGGGAATGTGTCCTTTTTTCTAATCTTTTTCTGCTTTTTGATTGTAATTTTATTATTTCATCTTTTCGTACATTATTATGGGGGCTGTTTTTAACACATTTAGTGATATGATTTACAGCAGGACCCATTGACATAAACAAGAAACACAGGATATGTCCCATTTAAGCTGGAATTCCACTTGCTTTTTTGGGGGGAAAACGCCAAGAAAAACGCCAATTCTGCTGCATGGCGTTTTTTCGGCCAAAAATCGCTGCGGCCAGATATTAGCTGTAAATCAATGAAAAAATGCCAAATTCTTTTTTCACTTTGCGTTTTTCAGTGCGGCATTTTTTTTAAATCCTTTTGGCGGTTTTTCACTCTTTTTCAGCTACTTGGCGGTTTTGCAAAATCGCAGCATGCTGAGCCTATGGCGTTTTTTTCCCCTGAAATCGTGGCGTTTTTCTCCCATAGAAATCTATGGAAGTTAAAAAACGCCAAGAAAAAAGCCAGTCTTTTTTGGACAAAAAAGTGATGGAAATACCTTTTTTTAATAAAATTTCGTAGGGTACCATAAAAAATTTTTAGAAATTTTTTAAACAGGGATCAATTTATGTGTGCGGGCAGGGCACTAAAAATGTAGCCGACAATAACAAAAATTTAGTGTGTGTGTTTTTCACTTTTTATTCTTAATTTTTTAATTTTTTTAGGTAGTACTACTACTCCCAGCATGGAACAGTGATGGGAGTAGTAGTACCTGTACTAATTGACAGATCACCCAGGTCTGTTGCGATCCTCCTGTATAATGTATAGATGTAGCAGCCGCTCTTCTATGGTCCCCTGCACTGCCGTATATATATACACCTATTCATATTTCCCACAGAGAGCTGTGATTGGCCGGATGGTTCCAGCCAATCACAACTATACGTCAGTGCAGGGGACCATAGAAGAGCGGCCGGCTGCATCTATACATTATAGAGGAGGATCACAGCGGGTGTCAGAAGTTACACTCGCTGCAATCTGTGTGTGCTCCATGTTGGGAGTAGTAGTACCTACAGTTAAGGACAGATCACAGCGGGTATCACTCCTGACATCCGCTGCAATCGTCCTATTTATTGCAGAGATGAGGAGCGGCTTTCTCCTGCTCTCCGCATCTCTGCACTGTACTCCGGCCGGCCAGTGATATTAATAGAACATCACTCATTCATATTTCCCTCTGAGAGCGAAGATTGGCTGCAACAATCCGGCCAATCCCCCCTTTGGGCGGAAAATAGGAATGAGTGATGTGAATTTCTATTCACATCACTGGCCGGCCAGAGTACAGAGCAGAGATGCGAGCGCTGTATAGAGCCGCTCCGCATCTCTGCTATATTATGGATGATCGCATCGGGACATTTTAACTTTTTTAAGACATTGTATGTACTGTACAGGACCCTGAAGAAGCTCCTGTCCTCTACATAGACCCGTGGTCTTCAACCTGCGGACCTCCAGATGTTGCAAAACTACAACTCCCAGCATGCACGGACAGCTGTTTGCAACATCTGGAGGTCCACATGTTGAAGACCACTGACATAGACAGTGATTACAGCTCCCAGCAGATCTTTATTACCTTTATATGTAAGGATTTGCTTTATCTGTATTAGTTATCTACTTATTTTTGTTTAATCCTCACCTTTTCCTATTTTTGGATGACATTTTAGGGGTTCAGAACCAATTACCAGGTTTCCATAGAGTTCTGGTCTCAACATAGAATGGTTTCAACATACAATGGTCGTCCTGGAACCAATTAATATTGTAACTTGAGGGACCACTGTATATATATTATTACCACTGTGTGTATATATATATATATATATATTTTATTTTTTTATTTTTTTTTACATTAAAAAAACAAAAACATTATCAATAAGAGACTTTGATCACTCCATCTGGGTACTTACAAGGGTACTATGGTGGGAAACTTTTATTTTTTTTTTAAATCAACTGGTGCCAGAAAGTTAAACAGATTTGTAAATCACTTCTATTAAAAAATCTTAATCCTTCCAGTACTTTTTAGGGGCTGTATACTAAAGAGGAATCAAAAAAAGAAATGCATTTCCTGTGATGTCCTGACCACAGTGCTCTCTACTGACCTCTGCTGTCCATTTTAGGAACTGGAGAAAATCCCTATAGCAAACATAATGCTTCTCTGGACAGTTCCTAAAATGGACAGAAAAGGTCAGCAGAGAGCACTGTGGTCAGGACATCACAGGAAATGCATTTCTTTTTGGATTTCTCTTTAGTATACAGCACCTAAAAAGTACTGGAGGGATTAAGATTTTTTAATAGAAGTGATTTACAAATCTGTTTAACTTTCTGGCACCAGTTGATTAAAAAAAAAAAAAAAAAAGGTTTTCACCGGAGTACCCCTTTAACTAGCCATTTAGTAATACAGAAAAGTGTCTCATCCCAGACCCGGTGACTTTTTCTTTTTTTTTACCACGTCTGTGCAACCATTTGGGAACGATCTAGTTTACAAACAATCTGGAAGACAAATCGCCCTTTGAAGGGATTAAAAGTGACTTAACCTTGGACAACAAGTAGTCCCAGGGATTTTATGCCATTACTTCATTTCAGCATTCTAGACTTCACTTCTGACGGCTCGAAGTCCCATTAACTAATTCCATAATGTGTTTCTGAGCCTCACTGCCATCTTCTGTATTCCTGGATTATCTGCCATTTAGCTTCTTTTAACTACATAAAAGACGGTAATTGGTAAAAAGGCCAAAAACCTTTATCTTATCAAACAGGTTCAGTCTAAACGGCCTTTAAAGGGGTACTCCGGTGGAATTTTTTTTTTTTTTTTTAAATCAATTGGTGCCAGAGAGTTAAACAGATTTGTAAGTTACTTCTATTAAAACATCTTTACCCTTTCAGTACTTATTAGCAGCTGTATGCTACAGAGGAAATGCTTTTCTTTTTGAATTTCTTTTTTATCTTGTCCACAGTGCTCTCTGCTGACACCTCTGTCCATGCCAGGAACTGTCCAGAGCAGCATAGGTTTACTATGGGGATTTTTCTCCTGCTCTGGACAGTTCCTGGCACGGACAGAGGTGTCAGCAGAGAGCACTGTGGACAAGACAAAAAAGAAATTCAAAAAGAAAAGAATTTCCTCTGTAGCATACAGCTGCTAATAAGTACTGAAAGGATTAAGATTTTTTAATAGAAATAATTTACAAATCTGTTTAACTTTCTGGCACCAGTTGATATAAAAAAAAAATTCCACCGGAGTACCCTATAACTTTTGATGATGAAAACAGGAACTATCCCCCGTAAGAACAAAAGCTGCAACGATTAATTGATATAATTGATTCCCAATTCCGTCATCGATTAATCGAGCTTCGATTTGTTGTAAAGCAAAAAAACGAAAAGTCATGACGCCGGCGGTTTTTGGAACTGCGCTGCCTTTCTGTGGACAGCACTGCGCTACGCCTGCCAGAATTATGAAGTTACAGAGCAGTGATGTCTCATTACCGGCCGAAAGCTCTGATTGGTCGGCACTGATTGACCAATCAGAGCTCCCGACAGGGAATAAGAAATCACCGCTGGGAGCCGACCGGCCGGGGTTGGAGCATAGTTCTTCTCATATGGAGGTGCAGGCACCATCAGTTACGGCAACGTAAGGAAAAAGGACCTTCTCTTAGATTGCTTTATGCCGCAACTGATGGTGCCTGCACCTCTGCACCTTGTATGGAGGTGAAAGTTTACCTAAGTTGGAGTTTCCCAACCAGGGTGTCTCCAGCTGTTGCAAAACTACAACTCTCAGCATGCCCGGACAGCCAAAGGCTGTCCGGGCAGGCTGGGAGTTGTAGGTTTGCAACAGCTGGATTCACCCTGGCGGGAAAACACTGTGCCAAGTAATAATAGGGGCGCGGGGGAAACCTAAAAATACCTTGTTCACTTGTTTTTATATGCCTACATATGCTGTACATATTTTTTTAACCCCTTAAGGACACAGCCCATTTTATTTTTGCATTTTCGTTTTTTTCCTCCTCGCCTTCTAAAAAAATTATTTTATATTTCAATCTACAGACCCATATGAGGGCTTGTTTTTTGCGTGACCAGTTGTCCGATCATATTACCATAAAATGTACGGCGCAACCCAAAAAATATTTGTGGGGGGGAACTTGAAAAGAAAAATGCAATTTTTGGAAGGTTTTGTTTTCACGCTGTACACTTTGTGGTAAAAATGACATGTTTTCTTTATTCTGTGGGTCAGTTTGATTAAAATGATATGCATGTTATATGCTTTTCTATTATTGTGCGTCTTTATAAAAATCTCAAACTTTTCAAACAAAATCAGTATGTTTAAAATCCCTCTATTTTGACGACCTATAACTTTCTCATTTTTCCATATACGGGGCGGTATGAGGGCAAATTTTTTGAACCGTGATCTTTACTTTTTATCGGTACCACTTCTGCGTATATGTAACTTTTTAATCGCTTTTTATTAATTATTTTTTATAAATTTTTCCGGCTCGTGCAAGCAGGGCCGGACCTGACAAGCACGGCGGCGCTCTGGGTGTATGGAGCGAGCTCCCGACTCCTGCACGCTCCGTACTCTTCGGCCCCCGGCTGATTTTAGTAGCTGGGGTCCGCTGATGCATCACCGTCGCTAATATCCAGCATGCGGTGCTCTGCAGTCTGAATGGAGCGGGCTCCGGACTCCTGCCCGCTCCATACTCTGCAGCCCCCGGCTGTTCTCAGTAGCCGGGGGCCGCCGCTAATAGCCAGCATGCGGCGATCGCCACGGCTGGCTATTAACCCTCTAAAGGGATCTGTGAATGCTCCCTGGTGGGCTAGTGGGGTGGATCGCCCCCCTGCAGCGCGATCGCGGGCGGACGATCCACTGTGGAGGTAGCCGGAGGGTTTACCTCTGCTTCCTGCTGTCCCGTGGCTCAGTCATTGATAGATCCTGGCTTGACTAGGCTCTATCAATGGATCACAGAGCAATGGAGTTCAATAGAACTCTATTCATCTGTCTGAGGAATCTAATGATTCCTCCTAAAAGTCTAATAAAGTGTATAAAAAAAAAGTTTTAATAAAGTGTAAAAGACATTGTTTTTGAGACAGATATATCGCGATGTATCGTCTCGTAAACAGAATCGGGATATATCGCGATATATCGTATCGTCATACGTGTATCGCGATACGTATCGTATGGCCAAATTCTTGCCGATTCACACCCCTAATAGGCATAGCACTGATCAATATTTGCAGACCAGAGGAGAAGACCCCGGAATGACAGCCGGAGCAGGTAAGGGGACCTTCAGCTGCCATGTTGGATGATCGGATCCCTGTGGCAGCACTGCAGGCGATCCGATCATCCAGTCAAACAATCACATTGTTGCAGATGCCGTGATCTGTATTGATCACAGCATCTGAGAGGTTAATGGCGAACATCAGCGCAATCACTGATGTCCGCCATTACCGGCGGATCCCTGGCTGCTGATAGCAGCCAGGACCTGTCGTGCATGATGCATGCACCGGTCCGGTGCTCGCGTCATGTATAGGACGTCCTTGTGTGTTAAGTGTGTCCTTGTACGTCCTTGTGTGTTAAGTCAAGGGTATCAGGACGTACATTTACGTCCTATGTTGTTAAAGGGGTACTCCGGTGAAAACCTTTTTTCTTTTAAATCAACTGGTGGCAGAAAGTTAAACATATTTGTAAATTACTTCTATTAAAAAATCTTAATCCTTCCAGTACTTCTTAGCTGCTGAATGCTACAGAGGAAATTCCTTTCTTTTTGGAACACTGATGACATCACGAGCACAGTGCTCTCTGCTGACATCTCTGTCCATTTTTGCAACCATGCATAGCAGATATATGCTAATCAGCATGGTGGCTCAGTGGTTAGCACTGCTGCGTTGCAGTGCTGGAGACTTGGGTTCAAATCCCACTAATGACAACAATAAATAAAGTGTTATTATTATTATAATAACGTCAGCAGAGAGAACTGTGCTCGTGATGTCATCAGAGAGCATTCCAAAAAGAAAAGAATTTCCTCTGTAGTATTCAGCAGCTAATAAGTACAGGAAGGATTAAGATTTTTTAATAGAAGTAATTTACAAATATGTTTAACTTTCTGCCACCAGTTGATTTAAAAGAAAAAAGGTTTTCACCGGAGTACCCCTTTAAGGGTTAAAGTAAAGTCTGAAAAAAAAAAATTGTTGGGTCATTTTGCCATTTTTCCCTGACTCATCGATTAATCAATAAATTTATTGGCAACTAATCGATTGCGCAATTAATCATTTGTTGCTGGCCTTGTAAGTGCGTTTGTTTCCGCTCACTGCCCCATAGTCAAACTACAAACAATATAATGAAGGTTTTTAGCATTGATTACATCTCGCATTCAGGCATAAAAAGTATTGTTAGCAAACACGTTCCCTCGAATAAACAGGAAATGTACAATAATGTAACGTGGTATTGTACGAACGATCGCACAAACCGATTGTTTCTATAAACCGCTCATGACCCTTGCAACATGAAAATTACAGCAAAGATAATAAAGCGCCGATCATCAATCGCCACTTATTTTGGGACCCTAAGGCTGGGATCACAAATAGGGGCAAATCTTTTTGTTACAGTTGCAGTCCTAGTTGTGGCTAAAAATACTGACTAAAATACTACGGGCAGGAAGAGTGGGGAGCCACTGATGGAGGAGGGGAGGGGGAATTTCTGTCAATGCTGAAGGTTCCAGGATCCTTCACTAAATGGGAGGGGGCACATACTAAAGCCCATGCCTCAAGTGAAAAATCGTCTGAACCCATTGACTTCAATAGGGCCAGTCGACTGACTAATGTGTATGGGAACCTCCTGACTCTCTTCCAACAGGTGGTGTTGAAGGAGAGAAGGGTCAGGCATGTTGGATTTCAACCCTTCTGTTCTCAGATATTTGGAGTCTGGCAGCGGCTTACCCATCCCTGCTTTAGTAAAAAGGGTAAATCAGCCAGTTGGTCAAGTGTTTGAAGGGATGGGGGTGATAGCTGGGGGTTGACAACTATTGAAGGTGTATGGCCACCTTTAGGCACCAAGGGAGCTTGTCCCACCTTTGGCTGTGGTTCACTAGCAATTGTAAAACTACAACTCTCAGGTTGGTCAAGGTTGGTCGCCTGGGGTTCCTGGACAACTGTCCTGTATTCCACTTTAGCAGTGAGCACCAAGGCAGATTATAACGGATGAGTAGCCAAGACTGCCCTCATTATCATTCCCTTTTGCCCATGCTGCCCCCTTCCAGTGTTTGGTGATGCCGCCTGAAGTGAGATACTGCGCTCGCCTCAAGGCAGATGTGCCCCTGATAAGAACAAAAGTAGCCAGGATAAACCTCTGAACATTTATTGATTGTGCGGTGGAGCTGGAATGACAACTGATACCTGGAACAGTTATGACTTTATATTTTAAGACCTTTTACAACCCTGTTGTTCTTGTCACATGGACCTGGACTTCCTTTATTTTCTATCAATAGCCTCTAGCACTGCTCATAAAAAGATACCTACATAATGACAGGTATATCGGACATACTAAATGATCTAGAACAGCTTTGTAGAGATGATGTTAAGTGTTGGTGACTGTACCCAGGATGGCCTTAAAGGGTGTAATTTTTACCACGAAGTGAACAGTCCATTTTTTCCTGGCACAGTTTTGTCTACTGTTTACAAACCATAAATTC
This sequence comes from Hyla sarda, assembly GCF_029499605.1. Taxonomy (NCBI): domain Eukaryota; kingdom Metazoa; phylum Chordata; class Amphibia; order Anura; family Hylidae; genus Hyla; species Hyla sarda. The sequence goes on from NC_079200.1 coordinate 32,251,074, forward strand.
ACCGTATAGTTTTTTTTTATAGTATTGTAGAACTGTATGAAACAGCTTGTGTATTTGGTTAAATACGGTTTTAGCTCATGCGGCTTCCATACTCTTATACCATATGCACAAACTGTAATGTGAACGCCTCCTTATATATATGTGTCGTCAGTTTTTTCTTTCCCTCCGGCGTGCAGAAAATGCACCGGAGGGAAAATGAAGCAAGAACTGATCCCATTCATTTGAATGGGATCGTCTACAATCATCCGGTGTCTCAGTTTGGACGCTGGATCATTGGACTCGCCGGACCGGCACAGACGGGAACGCATCTTGCTGTGTTTCCCCCATCCGGTGACCACAAACAATGGATACCAGATGATCCGCTTCTTGCATCAGTTGTGGCAATTTTCGTTAGTGCTGGGCGGTATATCGGTTCATACCGAATGCCGGTGTGTTTTTTCTTTACGATATGAATTGTTCACATACCGCAATACCGTTTCCATAGGAACCAACTCCAATGCTTGATGGCGTAGAGAAACGTCTGGCCGCACAGCGTCTCTGGGAAGTGTAGTCCGAGCCACACTGAACTGAACGCGAGGAGCTGGGAGGGGACTACAACTCCAACTCCCAGAGGGCACGTGACTTCCGGGCAGGTGCGGGAAACTCGAGCAGAACTGCGGAGACATGGAGGAGAGTTACCGGGCGGCCTGACCGAGACCCCGGGTACCATGGTGAAGACACCTGACACTATACTTAGGACCCCCCGAAATACCCTTAAATACCGTGAAACCGCCATCATTTAGAAAAAAAACTTGTGATATACATTTTTGGTCATACTGCCTAGTACTAATTTTCGCCCAGTTCCACCCGAGCCGGACGCCGCATATATGTAACTCTAGCCTAAGTAATACAGATTCCGCAGTATGGTATATGGCAGCATCCATTCTTAGCTTCCGTTAATGCATATATTTATTCTTTCTGTAAGTGTATAAAACTTATACATTGAACGGAAACAAAATTGCAGTGTGAACCCACCTTTAGTTACTAGTATACAGTATATAGTATATGATTTTGGGGTATTAGAAAAGAAATCTCTGACCAGCCACTAAGTTGTACAGAGATTTTACAAAGCACTGGAGCCCCTCAGAAAAGTTAAATGACACTATGTAATACATGGGGGGTACAATGTGATTTCACCCCAAGTAGTAAGTCACAAAAGAGCTCTGCCCACCTAGTATCCACCGCTACACCAGTGTCCATACAGCAACTTCAGCAGCCCATCATTCAGCTATCTAACGTGCCAGTGCTACGCCCTCTGCTGGTGGTGACTGGTGGTGAGGAAGCTAAAGGCAGCCGGCTATCACCTTCCTAGCTGACGTTCCCTACATTGTGCCCTCTGCTGGCAGCCAAGATGCTATTTGCAGAAGCCTTATACATATGTTTATGTCCTGTCACCAGATTTTACCCCATATAACTGGTGGCAACACATTATACAGGGTAAAATCAGCTTCCTTACTATATCCTGGTGTCCTCCTGAGCGTCCTTAAAGGGGTACTCTGCCCCCAGACATCCCCTAAACTCCTTTGGAAAGGGGATAAGATGTCTGATCGCGGGAGTCCTGTCGCTGGGGACCCCTGCAATTTCCCTGCTGCACCCAGTGTTCATTTACAGCATCGGGTGCAGCGCCATAAACTTGCATTGAGGGGACGTGGCCGTGCTGTCACGAGCGGCCGTGGCCGTCACATCACTAGCCTCCGCCCCGATTTAACAGCATGAAATCTGCAGCAGAAAATCTACAGCAAATCTGACGTGTGAATGGACCCTTTCATCTGTCTACATCTGTATTAGTCACTACACTACACTAATGTGCTAAAAAGCACAACAGAGATTTACCTAATCCTAAATCAGCTGCAAGCGTAACATCTAAAGGGACAGTGACCAAATATCCATTTATCTGGCTTAAAGGAGTAGTCCAGTGGTGAACAACTTATCCCCTATCCTAAGGATAGGGGATAAGTTGCAGATCGCGGGGGTCCGACCGCTGGGGCCCCCCGCGATCACCTGTACGGGGCCCCGACAGTCCGCATGAAGGGGGCGTGTCGAGCACCGCACGAAGCGGTGGCCGACACTCCCCCTCAATACAACCTCGCTCTCCCCCTGCTTCTTGTGTAATGTAGAGCGGGGGGGGGAGATTTCCGAACCTAAGGGGCGTGGCTTAATTATGTCCTGCAGACGTGCAATCTCGGCCTCTGCCCTCGCTCCTCCCCGCTCTAGCTTCGGAAAACTTTGGAGAGCAAAGGGGAGGAGCAGTTCGGTTTCTGCATGGGTTCGGAAATCTCACCTGCTGCCTTCGGCAATCTCCGGCTCTGCCATAGAGATGTATTGAGGGGGCGTGTCAGCCGCCGCTTTGTGCGATGGTCAACACCTGCTATCTGGTCGGAGAGCCTGGCCCCCGTACAGAGAGATCGTGGGGGGCCCCAGCGGTTGGACCCGGCGCGATCTCAAACTTATCCCCTATCCTTAGGATAGGGGATAAGTTTTTCACCACTGGACTACTCCTTTAAAGGCTGTTATATCAAATGCTGCAATTAAGTAAAAGTAAAGTATGCGATAATGTAAAATATTGTACTGAATTTGCAAAAGAAGAAAAACAAGTAAAGTGTTAAAGGGGTACTCCGATGCTAGACGCGGAAGTTCCACTGCTGGAGCCCCCCGCGATCTAAACTAACGCCGGGTTCCTAAGGCAGTGATCATGATGTCACTGCTACACCCCTCGTGATGTCATGCCCCACTCCCTCCATTCATGTCTATAGACATGAATGGAGGAGGTGTGGCATGACGTCACGAGGGGGCGTGACGTCATGAGGGGGCGTGAGCGTGACGTCACGATCACGGCTCCAACTCCGAGCGTTCTGAACAAAATGTTCAAAACGCTGGAGCACCCCTTTAAAAACTTGTTCCACAATTTCCTATAGTCCAGATATCTTATTCCTGCAGGAACAACATTGACAAAAGTTAGTCGTGTTCACAAGGAACATCGAGTTGGCTACACCGCCTGCCATATGACATATGCTTAGGAATACTACTCCCAGCTGACCTGCACCATAATGCTCATCATCCCTGTGGTATCCACATACAGTAAAACCATAGTAGCAATTGTGGTAGACACAGAGGGGGAAATTTTTATCAAAACTGCAGTGAAAAAATGGAGCAGTTGCCCATAGCAACAAGATTTCCTCTTTAGTTTTTTTTTCTGAAGCGATAGTTTTATACCGTATTTATTGGGGGAATACCGCGCACCGAACTGTGACACGCACCCTCATTTTTCCAAGGAAATGTGGGTAAAAAAAGTTTTTTCACCCAAATATCCTTGTTAAAATGAGGGTGCGTGTAGGTTCGTGTACACCCTGATAAAATCTGGCCCCGCAAAAGCCGCTGCGGTTCATGTAACTGCAGCGGCTTCTGTGAGACCAGGGTCCTGCCACCCAATCCCATCCCCAGCATTCATATTTACCTGTCCAGGGGCGGCGTCCTGGTCCTACAGGCTATGGCGGCGTCCTGATTTCTCGCTGTGCGCTGCGCAATGACAAGTGATGTCGCATTGAGGACGTTACTCGTCAGTGCACAGTGACAGCACAGGACGCCGCCAGAGCCTGCAGGAGAGCGCCCCTGGACAGGTAAATATGAAAGCCGGGGATGAGGAGGGAATCGGGCGGCGGCAGCGGGATTATGGCCCCGCAGAAGCCGTTGCAGTTACATGATTTAAAGCCGGCGCTTTAAATCATTGAACCACAGTGGCTTTCGCAGGGCCAGAAAGAGTTTCAGCGTATAACATGCAGATAGACTTTTAAGGGGTACTCCGGTGGAAAATGTATTTTTTTTTTTTTATGAACTGGTGCCAGAAAGTTAAACAGATTTGTAAATTACTTCTATTAAAAAATCTTAAACCCTCCAGTACTTATTAGCTGCTGAATACTACAGAGGAAATTCTTTTCTTTTTGGAAAAAAGCTCTCTGCTAAATCATGAGCACAGTGCTCTCTGCTGACATCTCTGTCCATTTTAGGAACTGTCCAGAGCAGAATATGTTTGCTATGGGGATTTTCTTCTACTCTGGACAATTCCTAAAATGGACAGAGATGTCAGCAGAGAGCACTGTGCTCGTGATGTCAGCAGAGAGCTCTGTGTTCCAAAAAGAAAATAATTTCCTCTGTAATATTCAGCAGCTAATACGTACTGGAAGGATTAAGATTTTTTTAATAGAAGTAATTTACAAATCTGTTTAACTTTCTGGCACCAGTTGATTTAAAAAAAAAAAAAAAAAGTTTTCCACTGGTGTACCCCTTTAAGCTAAAAATTTTTCCTTAAAAAATGCGTGTTCTACACCGATTAACACCGCTATGTGGGAAATGTCCCAGGATAACCTTTCATTTATTTATATAAATCTCTGCTCATTCTGAGCTAAATAGTCAACTGGATGATCAGACATTCATAACAAAACAAGTAAAGGCACTCACCACTGGACTTCTCCTAACAGTAATTCACAGTATTCTCTCTATGCACATTTATACACACATACTTGTCACTCACCAAGTAAGACCACTCTCTGGACCCCTTAGCAAACAAGGGACAGAAGTTTACATAAATAAATGACAATAGATTCTGCACAAAAGTATATATCATCTGCTCAGCTCCCCCTGCTCTATAACATGATACCTGCAGATTGTACTGTATTGTATATATCATCTGCTCAGCTCCCCCTGCTCTATAACATGATACCTGCAGATTGTACTGTATTGTATATATCATCTGCTCAGCTCCTCCTGCTCTATAACATGATACCTGCAGATTGTACTGTATTGTTCATATCATCTGCTCAGCTCCCCCTGCTCTATAACATGATATCTGCAGATTGTACTGTATTGTATATATCATCTGCTCAGCTCCTCCTGCTCTATAACATGATACCTGCAGATTGTACTGTATTGTATATATCATCTGCTCAGCTCCTCCTGCTCTATAACATGATACCTGCAGATTGTACTGTATTGTATATATCATCTGCTCAGCTCCTCCTGCTCTATAACATGATATCTGCAGATTGTACTGTATTGTATATATATCTGCTCAGCTCCTCCTGCTCTATAACATGATACCTGCAGATTGTACTGTATTGTATATATATCATCTGCGCAGCTCCTCCTGCTCTATAACATGATACCTGCAGATTGTACTGTATTGTATATATATCTGCTCAGCTCCTCCTGCTCTATAACATGATTCCTGCAGATTGTACTGTATTGTATATATCATCTGCTCAGCTCCACCCGCTCTATAACATGTTACCTGCAGATTGTACTGTATTGTATATATATAATGCTCAGCTCCTCCTCCTCTATAACATGATACCTGCAGATTGTACTTTATTGTATATATCATCTGCTCAGCTCCTCCTGCTCTATAACATGATACCCGCAGATTGCACTGTATTGTATATATCATCTGCTCAGCTCCTCCTGCTCTATAACATGATGTCTGCAGATTGTACTGTATTGTATATATCATCTGCTCAGCTCCTCCTGCTCTATAACATGATATCTGCAGATTGTACTGTATTGTATATCATCAGCTCAGCTCCTCCTGCTCTATAACATGATACCTGCAGATTGTACTGTATTGTATATATCATCTGCTCAGCTCCTCCTGCTCTATAACATAATGTCTGCAGATTGTACTGTATTGTATATATCATCTGCTCAGCTCCTCCTGCTCTATAACATGATATCTGCAGATTGTACTGTATTGTATATATCATCTGCTCAGCTCCTCCTGCTCTATAACATGATATCTGCAGATTGTACTGTATTGTATATATCATCTGCTCAGCTCCACCCGCTCTATAACATGTTACCTGCAGATTGTACTGTATTGTATATATCATCTGCTCAGCTCCTCCTGCTCTATAACATGATACCCGCAGATTGTACTGTATTGTATATATCATCTGCTCAGCTCCTCCTGCTCTATAACATGATACCTGCAGATTGTACTGTATTGTATATATCATCTGCTCAGCTCCTCCTGCTCTATAACATGATACCCGCAGATTGTACTGTATTGTATATATCATCTGCTCAGCTCCTCCTGCTCTATAACATGATACCCGCAGATTGTACTGTATTGTATATAGGGATGTAAGAAAAAATCGATTCTCGCGATAATCGCGATTTTTCATTTGCCGATACAGAATCGATTCAAAATATTTTTGAATCGATTCTTTTAGGGATGTGGAATTTTTAATAAAACGCACTTTTCTTACCTGCCAACGAGCCCGCGGAGCTCCGGTACAGGTGTTGGGTCCCCGGGCTGTATTCTTCTTACTTCCTGTTAGTCCGGCACGTCACATGGAGCTTCAGCCTATCACCAGCCGCAGCGATGTCCCGCCTCCGCTGGTGATAGGCTGAAGCTCCATGTGACGTGCCGGACTAACAGGAAGTAAGAAGAATACAGCCCGGGGACCCAACACCTGTACCGGAGCACCGCGGGCTCGTTGGCAGGTAAGAAAAGTGCGTTTTATTTTATTTTGCAGCACCGGAGTACTAGATCGCCGCTGTCGAAGCTGACAGCGGCGTCTATTGGGATCTATGAATGCTCCCAGGTGGGCGATATATCGCGATGTATCGTCACCTAGACGGTATCGCGATATATCGCGATATATCGAATCGCCACACTGGTATCGCGATTCGAATCGAATCGCCAAATTCTTGGCGATTCACACCCCTAATTGTATATATCATCTGCTCAGCTCCTCCTCCTCTATAACATGATACCTGCAGATTGTACTGTATTGTATATATCATCTGCTCAGCTCCTCCTTCTCTATAACATGATACCCGCAGATTGCACTGTATTGTATATATCATCTGCTCAGCTCCTCCTGCTCTATAACATGATGTCTGCAGATTGTACTGTATTGTATATATCATCTGCTCAGCTCCTCCTGCTCTATAACATGAGACCTGCAGATTGTACTGTATTGTATATATCATCTGCTCAGCTCCTCCTGCTCTATAACATGATACCTGCAGATTGTACTGTATTGTATATATCATCTGCTCAGCCCCTCCGGCTCTATAACATGATACCTGCTGATTGTTCTGTATTGTATATATCATCTGCTCAGCTCCTCCTGCTCTATAACATGATACCTGCAGATTGTACTGTATTGTATATATCATCTGCTCAGCCCCTCCTGCTCTATAACATGATACGTGTAGATTGTACTGTATTGTATATATCATCTGCTCAGCTCCTCCTGCTCTATAACATGAGACCTGCAGCTTGTACTGTATTGTATATATCATCTGCTCAGCTCCTCCTGCTCTATAACATGATACCTGCAGATTGTACTGTATTGCATATATCATCTGCTCAGCCCCTCCTGCTCTATAACATGATACCTGCTGATTGTTCTGTATTGTATATATCATCTGCTCAGCTCCTCCTGCTCTATAACATGAGACCTGCAGATTGTACTGTATTGTATATATCATCTGCTCAGCTCCTCCTGCCCTATAACATGATACCTGCAGATTGTACTGTATTGTATATATCATCTGCTCAGCTCCTCCTGCTCTATAACATGATACCTGCAGATTGTACTGTATTGTATATATCATCTGCTCAGCTCCTCCTGCTCTATAACATGATACCTGCAGATTGTACTGTATTGTATATATCATCTGCTCAGCACCTCCTGCTCTATAACATGATACCTGCAGATTGTACTGTATTGTATATATCATCTGCTCAGCTCCTCCTGCTCTATAACATGATACCTGCAGATTGTACTGTATTGTATATATCATCTGCTCAGCCCCTCCGGCTCTATAACATGATACCTGCTGATTGTTCTGTATTGTATATATCATCTGCTCAGCTCCTCCTGCTCTATAACATGAGACCTGCAGATTGTACTGTATTATATATATCATCTGCTCAGCTCCTCCTGCCCTATAACATGATACCTGCAGATTGTACTGTATTGTATATATCATCTGCTCAGCCCCTCCTGCCCTATAACATGATACGTGTAGATTGTACTGTATTGTATATATCATCTGCTCAGCTCCTCCTGCTCTATAACATGATACGTGTAGATTGTACTGTATTGTATATATCATCTGCTCAGCTCCTCCTGCTCTATAACATGAGACCTGCAGCTTGTACTGTATTGTATATATCATCTGCTCAGCTCCTCCTGCTCTATAACATGATACCTGCAGATTGTTCTGTATTGTATATATCATCTGCTCAGCTCCTCCTGCTCTATAACATGAGACCTGCAGATTGTACTGTATTGTATATATCATCTGCTCAGCTCCTCCTGCCCTATAACATGATACCTGCAGATTGTACTGTATTGTATATATCATGTGCTCAGCTCCTCCTGCTCTATAACATGATACCTGCAGATTGTACTGTATTGTATATATCATCTGCTCAGCTCCTCCTGCTCTATAACATGATACCTGCAGATTGTACTGTATTGTATATATCATCTGCTCAGCACCTCCTGCTCTATAACATGATACCTGCAGATTGTACTGTATTGTATATATCATCTGCTCAGCTCCTCCTGCTCTATAACATGATACCTGCAGATTGTACTGTATTGTATATATCATCTGCTTAGCTCCCCCTGCTCTATAACATGATATCTGCAGATTGTACTGTATTGTATATATCATCTACTCAGCTCCTCCTGCTCTATAATATGTTACCTGCAGATTGTACTGTATTGTATATATCATCTGCTCAGCTCCTCCTGCTCTATAACATGATACCTGCAGATTGTACTGTATTGTATATATCATCTGCTCAGCTCCTCTTGATCTATAACATGATACCTACAGATTGTACTGTATTGTTTATATCATCTGCTCAGCTCCTCCTGCTCTATAACATGATACCTACAGATTGTACTGTATTGTATATATCATCTGCTCAGCTCCTCCTGCTCTATAACATGATACATGCAGACTGTACTGTATTGTATACATCATCTGCTCAGCTCCTCTTGATCTATAACATGATACCTGCAGATTGTACTGTATTGTATATAACATCTGCTCAGCTCCTCCTGCTCTATAACATGATGTCTGCAGATTGTACTGTATTGTATATATTATCTGCTCAGCTCCTCCTGCTCTATAACATGACTGTACTGTATTGTATATATCATCTGCTCAGCTCCTCCTGCTCTATAACATGATACCTGCAGATTGTTCTGTATTGTATATATCATCTTCTCAGCTCCTCCTGCTCTATAACATGATACCAGCAGATTGTACTGTATTGTATATATCATCTGCTCAGCTCCTCCTGTTCTATAAAATATCTGCAGATTGTACTGTATTGTATATATCATCTGCTCAGCTCCTCCTGCTCTATAACATGACACCTGCAGATTGTAATGTATTGTATATATCATCTGCTCAGCTCCTCCTGTTCTATAACATGATGTCTGCAGATTGTACTGTATTGTATATATTAGGGATCGAACGATATTTTTTTAGGGCTGATACCGATAATCGGTGGAGGTTAGGGCCGATAGCCGATAACTTATACCAATATTCCGGTATAAGTTATCGGCTATTTTTCCCCCTCGACACCGCTGCAGAGCATTGATTTAAAGCGGGCGCTTTAAATCAATGCACTGCGGTGGCTTTTGCGGTGCCATAGGCCGCCGCCACCACCACCACCACCACCACCCGCTTCTCTCCCCCTACCTGTCAGGGTGGTCCGGGCCATCCATCCTCCCTTCCTGTAGTGTCCGGCGGCATTCCGGGTGGAGGGTGCACCGGTCCAGGCTGTCCTTCTTCTCCGGGGGTCCTCTTCTCCACTCCAGGCTCCGGCCTAGTACACTGCATAGACGCCGCTGCGCAGTGACGCCCGTGAGCAGCGACGCACCTGACGTCACGGCGTAGCGGCGTCTATGCAGCGTACTAGGCCGGAGCCTGGAGTGGAGAAGAGGACCCCCGGAGAAGAAGGACAGCCCGGACCGGTGCACCCTCCACCCGGAATGCCGCCGGACACTACAGGATGGATGGCCCAGACCACCCCCATTACGGGTAAGTTTAATTTTTTTTTATTGACTCGGAGGGTGGGGGAGGGGCCCGACCGGTATAGCGGTATGGGCAAAAATCCATACCGGTATACTGCCCAGCACTACGGGGGGGCGGTCGGGGGGCGGTCGCGGTGCGGCGGATCGGGGGGGCGGTCGCGGTGCGGTGGGGGCGGTGCGGAATTATCGGCTTATCGGCAAGGTAATTGCCGATACCGATAATGCCCAAAATCGTGATTATCGGCCGATAATATCGGCCATAGATTGTACTGTATTGCATATATCATGTGCTCAGCTCCTCCTGCTCTATAACATGATACCTGCAGATTGTACTGTATTGTATATATCATCTGCTCAGCTCCTCCTGCTCTATAACATGATACCTGCAGATTGTACTGTATTGTATATATCATCTGCTCAGCTCCTCCTGCTCTATAACATGATACCTGCAGATTGTACTGTATTGTATAAATCATCTGCTCAACTCCTCCTGCTCTATAACATGATACCTGCAGATTGTACTGTACTGTATATATCATCTGCTCAGCTCCCCCTGCTCTATAACATGATGGCTGCAGATTGTACTGTATTGCATATATCATGTGCTCAGCTCCCCCTGCTCTATAACATGATACCTGCAGATTGTACTGTACTGTATATATCATCTGCTCAGCTCCCCCTGCTCTATAACATGATACCTGCAGATTGTACTGTATTGTATATATCATCTGCTCAGCTCCTCTTGATCTATAACATGATGGCTGCAGAATGGACTGCATTTTTAACACAACAGTAATTTACCTGGCTGTAACTTGTGATCACAGCAGGTCGCAGGACTGAGACCAGATATTATCTAAACATAGGCAACATGTGAAAAGTTTATCCAAATGACAGAGACGCTTTAAAATTAAAGGGGTAACCACTACTTTTAAACTTATCTTGCTGCATAGGGCATAAGTGTCCCATAGGGTTTGACAATACAGGTAATTTTTTTTTCAAAGGGTGATTCTCAAAGGGGTACTCCACTACTTTAAATGTGTATGGTTGTGGGGGCAGGGTTTAACCTCTGGACCCCTTCTGGAGATCGCGTGTGTTCCCAGAGACACTTATCCCCTATCCTGCACATAGGGGATACATTTAAAGAGTCGAAAGTCTCTGCAAGAGATAGGGGGGGGGGGGGGGGGGGGAATGTGCTCTGGACAAGTAGGGTGACACTTCTGTTTAAAACACAAATAAAACATAGAATACGTCATTTTTTTAAACAAAGTACATTAGATTTTTCATTTACCATAAGGAGTGCAATAGCAAAAATTAGCTTTAAAGGGGTACTACGGTGAAATTATAATTTTTTTTTTTAAATAAACCGGTGCCAGAAAGTTAAACAGATTTGTAAATTCCTTCCTGTACTTATTAGCTGCTGAATACTACAGTTGAAATTCTTTTCCGTTTGAAACACAGAGCTCTCTGCTGACATCATGACCATAAGTGCTCTCTGCTGACATCTCTGTCCATTTTAGGAACTGTCCAAAGTAAAAGGAAATCCCCATAGCAAACATATGCTGTTCTGGACAGTTCCTAAAATGGACAGAGATGTCAGCAGAGAGCACTGTGCTCATGATGTCAGCAGAGAGCTCTGTGTTTCAAAAAGAAAAGAATTTCCGCTGTAGTATTCAGCAGCTAATAAGTACTGGAAGGATTAAGATTTTTTTAATAGAACTAATTTACAAATCTGTTTAAAAAAAAGTTTTTCACCGAAGTACCCCTTTAATGAGAGTGCCCATTTAATTATCTTATTGTCTAAATTCACATGTACAAAATTCACTGGAGATTTTGCTACCAATTGACTTTAATGGGTGCACAGCTAATATGCAAAAGTAGAGGATTTGCAGATTGTTCTGCAGACCTTTTAAAGTCTGTGGGTAGTAAAATCTGCAGCAGAATATGTACATGTGAATTTACCCTATTATTAAAAAGCTATTCTAAAATGGAAAAATACCCCAAAAGGCACCAACACCAATCCTACACCCCAGCTAATGCCAAGAAAGAGAAGGACTTTGCTTCCTACAGCTCAGAAACTGCTTTGTCCGAAGGTCATGAAAGGAGTGGTGGAGAATCTGGGCCAAAAAATAAAGTAACGTTCAGAACTGGATGGTACTGTAGAATACAAAATGATCGTCTGTTACAAAAAAAAGAAGATATATTGCAAAGATTTTTAGCACTACTACTGTTGATTGACACTTTTATGGGAATCCCTGTCCATACATATTATAAGGGTTCTTTCCTTATTAAAAGGGGTTATCTCCAGATTAAAAAACATATACCGTATTTTTCGCTGCATAAGACGGGAAGGAAATGTCTGTGCGTCTTATGGAGCGAATGTGTGTGCCAAAGTGCAGGGAAGGCTGCAGAGGGGAGGCTGCTGAAGAGGTAAGCTTACCTGCCATGTCGCTGTCCCGTTCTACCATGCCGCTGTCCCGTTCTGCCATGCCGCTGTCCCGTTCTGCCATGCCGCTGTCCCGTTCTGCCATGCCGCTGTCCCGTTCTGCCATGCCGCTGTCCCGTTCTGCCATGCCGCTGTCCCGTTCTTCTGTCCGCATATTGGAGTCTTATGGAGGAACATGTGACACACACGTCACTCCCCTGCGCCCAGCTTAACGCTACAGAGGAAGCAGAGTGACGCGTGTGTCACATGCTCCTCCATAGACTCCATTATGCGGACGGCAGAACAGGGCAGCGGTACCGGTAAGCAACTACAAGGGGGTCCTGCTGGCCACAAGGGGGGTCCTGCTGTTTACAAGGGGGGTCCTGATGGCTACAAGGGGGTCCTGATGGCCACAAGGGGGGTCCTGTTTACAAGGGGGGTCCTGCTGGCCACAAGGGGGGTCCTGCTGGCCACAAGGGGGGTCCTGCTGGCCACAAGGGGGGTCCTGCTGGCCACAAGGGGGGTCCCGCTGGTCACAAGGGGGGTTCTGTTGGCCACAAGGGGGGTCCTAAATATTTTAGTACCCGTTTGGTTCAGAATATTTTTTTTCTTGTTCTCCTCCTCTAAAACCTAGGTGCGTCTTATAGTGCGAAAAATACGGTAACCTATCCATAGAATAAGTGTCTGATTGGTAGGGGTCCAAGCACTGTGATCCCTATTTTCTATAGCAGTATTTCCAAACCAGTGTGCCTCCAGCTGCTGCAAAACTAACAAATCCCAGCATGCCCGGACAGCCAAAGGCTGTCCGGGCATGCTGGGATTTGTAGTTTTGCAACAACCAGCTGGAGGCACACTGGTTAAGAAAAAAACGTTATATAGGACGGATAGAAATAGTCAACCACAGTGCTCGGCTATGTTCGTATACCTACCACGTGTGTCGCCTTTTTTAACTACAATACCAACCACACATAACTTAATGGTATTTGTACATTCATCCGTCTAAAAATACAAATGCTTTATTTACTGTTTACTGACATCTCAATACTACCCCCTCCCCTATACTATTATTGTTTTTTAAGCTGTTATACATTTGGACCTGAGGAAGGCACTCTTGTATGTGCCGAAACGCGTTGTCCTTTTTGCAAATAAAAATCACTTGTCCTGTGCTGGCATGAGTCTCTCCGTTTTTTGACCTCCCAAAAGCAGCGCCTCATAAGACCGTTTTTTCTGTCCCGGTCAGAGAGCAGCAGCTTTAAAATACCTCTACCCACCAATCCCCCACAGAGATTTGTACCAGCGGGTGAGTAGGTGTGGTGGAGGGACCCACAGAACCTTTACCTGTTATAAAGGGAGCGCCCCCTGTCTCTCGTTTTTTTGTCTTCTATTTCTGAGCTCAAAAGTAATGGTGGAATAACTGCCGTTAAAATTTTAACATTGAAGTCTATGGGTGACGGATGTTCACAAATGACATCCGTTATTGTCCGTTTTTTTATGTTCCATTATTGCTACTGAGCATGCTCAGTGCAGCATCACAATCAGGAAGTCACATGGAAATAAAATAACGGACTACGTTGGGTGATATCGGATGGCACATGTCCGTTATTTTGACAGAATGTCCGTTATTTTGGTCATCAGTTATCATCCCTTGTATTCAGTTATTTCATCCATTTTTTCATGACCTGTTATTGCTGAATAACGGGTGTCAGAATGCAGGAACATAACTGTAGTGTGAAAGGGGCCTAACTAATACTAATGCCAACCAACCAAATCCCCATAGCAAACTTATCCTGCTCTTGACAGTTCCCGAAACAGTTAGAGGTGTCAGCAGAGAGCACTGTGGTCAGACAGAAACATTTTTTTTTAAAAGAAAATAACTTCCAGTTGAGCATACAGCAGCTGATAAGTACTGGAAGGCTTAAGATGTTTAAATAGAAGTAATTTACAAATCTGTTTAACTTTCTGACACCAGTTGACTGTAAAGGGGAGTACCCCTTTAATGTAGACCTTATAAAGATGTTTCTGAGGAATGCTATACAGTACAGGACAGGAAACCTGAAGTGAGGTGTGGAGAAGTGTGTCCCTTTTTACGTTCCCAGGTGTCCTGCGGTAGGAGGTCCTCTCCAGGGGGGCTGTCATAAGCGATAAGGTAAAAGTCCATTTGTCAATGGAGCGGCGCTTTTGTCTACCGCCAATAGCTACAACCATGTGCTCCAAATCCAAATAATTTCTGCTCCATTTACTCACTGAATTTCATCAGGGTGAACAAAATGTGATGGGAGTACAGGGTGAGATTTATCAAAACTTGACCAGATTGCTTCTTTCATTTTTCAACTCTTTTCCTCTGGACAGATTTTGAAAAATGTCCCTTACAGAGTACATGCATGTCCGGATCTGTAAATAATCATGGGGCGTCACATATCTCCAGAGCATCGGGGAGACGGGAAGGCTGTCCGCCATAGATGTGGACGGGAAGGCTGTCTGCCATAGATGTGGAAGGGAAGGCTGTCTGCCATAGATGCGGACGGGAAGGCTGTCCGCCATAGATGTGGACGGGAAGGCTGTCCGCCATAGATGTGGACGGGAAGGTTGTCTGCCATAGATGTGGAAGGGAAGGCAGTCTGCCATAGATGTGGAAGGGAAGGCAGTCTGCCATAGATGTGGATGGGAAGGCTGTCTGCCATAGATGTGGATGGGAAGGACAGTCTGCCATAGATGTGGATGGGAAGGCTGTCTGCCATAGATGTGGATGGAAGGCTGTCTGCCATAGATGTGGATGGAAGGCTGTCTGCCATAGATGTGGAAGGGAAGGCTGTCCGCCATAGATGTGGACGGGAAGGCTGTCCGCCATAGATGTGGACGGGAAGGCTGTCCGCCATAGATGTGGACGGGAAGGCTGTCCGCCATAGATGTGGATGGGAAGGCAGTCTGCCATAGATGTGGATGGGAAGGCAGTCTGCCATAGATGTGGATGGGAAGGCTGTCTGCCATAGATGTGGATGGGAAGGCTGTCTGCCATAGATGTGGATGGGAAGGCTGTCTGCCATAGATGTGGATGGGAAAGGCAGTCTGCCATAGATGTGGATGGGAAGCTGTCTGCCATAGATGTGGATGGGAAGGCAGTCTGCCATAGATGTGGATGGGAAGGCAGTCTGCCATAGATGTGGATGGGAAGGCAGTCCCCCATAGATGGTGGATGGGAAGGCAGTCCCCCATAGATGTGGATGGGAAGGCAGTCTGCCATAGATGTGGATGGGAAGGCTGTCTGCCATAGATGTGGATGGGAAGGCTGTCTGCCATAGATGTGGATGGGAAGGCTGTCTGCCATAGATGTGGATGGGAAGGCAGTCTGCCATAGATGTGGATGGGAAGGCAGTCCCCCATAGATGTGGATGGGAAGGCAGTCCCCATAGATGTGGATGGGAAGGCAGTCTGCCATAGATGTGGATGGGAAGGCTGTCCCCCATAGATGTGGATGGGAAGGCTGTCCGCCATAGATGTGGATGGGAAGGCTGTCTGCCATAGATGTGGATGGGAAGGCTGTCCGCCATAGATGTGGACGGGAAGGCTGTCCGCCATAGATGTGGACGGAAGGCTGTCTGCCATAGATGTGGACGGGAAGGCTATCCTCCATAGATGTGGACAGGAAGGCTATCCGCCATAGATGTGGATGGAAGGCTGTCCGCCATAGATGTGGATGGGAAGGCAGTCCGCCATAGATGTGGACAGGAAGGCTATCCGCCATAGATGTGGATGGGAAGGCTGTCCGCCATAGATGTGGATGGGAAGGCTGTCTGCCATAGATGTGGATGGGAGGCAGCTGTCTGCCATAGATGTGGATGGAAGGCTGTCCGCCATAGATGTGGACGGGAAGGCTGTCTGCCATAGATGTGGACGGGAAGGCTATCCTCCATAGATGTGGACGGGAAGGCTATCCTCCATAGATGTGGACAGGAAGGCTATCCGCCATAGATGTGGACAGGAAGGCTGTCCGCCATAGATGTGGACAGGAAGGCTATCCTCCATAGACGTCAATTGGAAGGCTATCCGCCATAGCAATTCGTATTCGCACATAGACCTGCTGACTATGGCGCCATACAGATGCAGACAGCTCTGCCAACAACCAGGACCAGTTCACTAGTATGCAACAACAGGATTTCAGTCTGTTGCCCATAGCAACCAGTCAAGTCGCAGCTTTCACTTTCTATCGTGCCTTTAAATAATATATAGCTTTATTCCTATTATTCATCATGGACAAAATGACAATTTTCATTTGCACTATTTTTTTTAATATAAATCTCCTCTAAGATTTTGTTTTTCTTATTTATGTTAGATATCCTGTTTCTCATGCCTAGATGTCAGAAATGACTGAAGCTATGCTGAGACTTGTAGTCCACAAGAGTGAGCGCCACAGGTTGCCCCATTTCGTCAATCATTCTATGCTGATGTCACTGCCCCCGGGGGTCACGACCTTTTTACCTCATTATCGCTTTTGTAATTCTTCCGCATGGACTGAAGATCCATGATGTCCCGGCCAGCTGTGCGGCTCACTCTCCTTACAGCGTGCGATACACCGGGAGATGTCAAGATCTTGTGACACACAAACATGCTACCTGCCAAAAGGCGACAGGACCTTCCGCGACGTCACGGTCATGTGATTAGTCACGTGCGAGAAGACGGAGGAAGGCTGTGGGCACCGGAGAAGCTACAGTAATGGCCGCCCTACGAAACTTCACCGTGCTGTCAGGTAAATGAAGCCGGGGGAGGGAGTATTATTACTGCATTCGAGAATGTCACGTGTGAACACGTCCTTTATTTTCACCTATAAAAATATGCAGGTGAATATGTGCAGCCTGGACCTGCTGAGACTTGTAGTTCTCTCCTCTCAGTGATCTGCTGCAGTAACTGCTGATATTCTATAATAATGTATAATATCGACAGTCTGGACCTGCTGAGACTTGTAGTTCTCTCCTCTCAGTGATCTGGCTGCAGTAACTGCTGATATTCTATAATAATGTATAATATCGACAGTCTAGGACCTGCTGAGACTTGTAGTTCTCTCCTCTCAGTGATCTGGCTGCAGTAACTGCTGATATTCTATAATAATGTTAATATCGACAGTCTGGACCTGCTGAGACTTGTAGTTCTCTCCTCTCAGTGATCTGGCTGCAGTAACTGCTGATATTCTATAATAATGTATAATATCGACAGTCTGGACCTGCTGAGACTTGTAGTTCCTCTCCTCTCAGTGATCTGTCTGCAGTAACTGCTGATATTCTATAATAATGTATAATATCGACAGTCTGGACCTGCTGAGGACTTGTAGTTCTCTCCTCTCAGTGATCTGGCTGCAGTAACTGCTGATATTCTATAATAATGGTATAATATCGACAGTCTGGACCTGCTGAGACTTGTAGTTCTCTCCTCTCAGTGATCTGGCTGCAGTAACTGCTGATATTCTATAATAATGTATAATATCGACAGTCTGGACCTGCTGAGACTTGTAGTTCTCTCCTCTCAGTGATCTGGCTGCAGTAACTGCTGATATTCTATAATAATGTATAATATCGACAGTCTGGACCTGCTGAGACTTGTAGTTCTCTCCTCTCAGTGATCTGGCTGCAGTAACTGCTGATATTCTATAATAATGTATAATATCGACAGTCTGGACCTGCTGAGACTTGTAGTTCTCTCCTCTCAGTGATCTGGCTGCAGTAACTGCTGATATTCTATAATAATGTATAATATCGACAGTCTGGACCTGCTGGAGACTTGTAGTTCTCTCCTCTCAGTGATCTGGCTGCAGTAACTGCTGATATTCTATAATAATGTATAATATCGACAGTCTGGACCTGCTGAGACTTGTAGTTCTCTCCTCTCAGTGATCTGGCTGCAGTAACTGCTGATATTCTATAATAATGTATAATATCGACAGTCTGGACCTGCTGAGACTTGTAGTTCTCTCCTCTTAGTGATCTGGCTGCAGTAACTGCTGATATTCTATAATAATGTATAATATCGACAGTCTGGACCTGCTGGGACTTGTAGTTCTCTCCTCTCAGTGATCTGGCTGCAGTAACTGCTGATATTCTATAATAATGTATAATATCGACAGTCTGGACCTGCTGGGACTTGTAGTTCTCTCCTCTTAGTGATCTGGCTGCAGTAACTGCTGATATTCTATAATAATGTATAATATCGACAGTCTGGACCTGCTGGGACTTGTAGTTCTCTCCTCTTAGTGATCTGGCTGCAGACTGCAGCCAGATCACTAAGAGGAGAGAACTACAAGTCCCAGGGTCCAGACTGTCGAAATTATACATTATTATAGAATATAGTAACTGCTGATATTCTATAATATCGACTGTCTGGACCTGCTGGGACTTGTAGTTCTCTCCTTAGTGATCTGGCTGCAGTAACTGCTCATATTCTATAATAATGTATAATATCGACAGTCTGGACTTGCTGGGACTTGTAGTTCTCTCTGTCCGCAGTAACTGCTGATATCCTATACTAAGGGATAATACATTCATGGCTGTAAATGTTGACACCCCTGACATTTTTCTACCGTGTTTCCCCTAAAATAAACCCTACCATATATATATATATATATATATATATATATATATATATATATATAAATAAACCCTACCATATATATATATATATATATATATATATATATATATATATATATATATAATATATATGCCCTACCCCGAAAATAAGACCTAGGCCAGGGGTAATCAACTGACGGACCGCGGTCCAGATCCCGACCGTGGCCGCCAGTAATGCCCGCAGAGGGGGTGCGGCATCCTCCACAATGCTACAGCCCCCCATCCTCCCACAGCCCCTCATCCTCCACACTCCTGCAGTCCTACCCTGAAAATAAGCCCTAGTGTGTTTTTTGGGACTAAAATTAATATAAGACCCGGGCTTATTTTCGGAGAAACACGGTAGAAGATGAAGTATTTCTCACAGAAAAGGATTGCAGTAACACATGTCTTCTCATTTGTGGACTCTCCCTGCCCTTTCTTATTAGGATTCTTTAGATGGTCTTGCTGTATATTTTATAACTATTTGTTCGGGGGATTGCTTTTACGGTTGAGGCATAGTTCCCCTCTCTAACGCCCCACTGTGTCAGCTGTCTGTGGACTGAACCAATGCACAGTCTCTTCATACAACAATGGACCGATCCAATGCGCAGACACTACGTACAATAATGGATCAGTCCAATGAACTGTCCTGTCAGGTAACTGTGGGTCAAACCAATGTACAGTCACTACCTACAGTAATGGACCGATCCAATGTCTTAACTGTCAGCTGTGGACTGAACCAATGCATAGGCACTTACAATAATGATTCAGTCCAATGAACTGTTCTGTCAGGTAACAGTGGACTGAACCAATGCACAGTCACTACCTACAGTAATGGACCGATCCAATGTCTTAACTGTCAGCTGTGGACTGAACCAATGCATAGGCACTTACAATAATGATTCAATCCAATGAACTGTTCTGTCAGGTAACAGTGGACTGAACCAATGCACAGTCACTTCATACAACAATGGACCGATCCAATTCGCAGACACTACGTACAATAATGGATCAATCCAATGAACTAATTGAACAAATCCAACCCAGGTAACTGTGGGTCAAACCAATGTACAGTCACTACCTACAGTAATGGACCGATCCAATGAACTGTCTTAAAGGAGTACTCCGGAGCGCTGGTACTTAAAAAAGAAAAGTTTACCTCATCTGATAGCTCTTTCAAAGACCTTTCCAATGATACCTCATTTGTCAAATTTGGCCCAGCCATTCTCTTGTAATTGCCACCTGTAGCAGTAAGCAGCCATGTCATAAAGACTACATTTCCCATGACTCCCTGCGCCAGCTTCCTGTTAGCTGCTGCTCTCTCTCTCTCTCTTCCCCCCCCCCCCCCAGGAAATTATAATAAATTATAATAAAGTGACGCCTACAGCTCCTTCCCTTGCACTAAACAATCTGCAGGCAACCGGATGCATCAGGTTGTATACGGTTTCCAATGCATTGTCTATGGATACGGTTTTTCATACGGTTGCATATGGTTTCAAATATAAAACCATACACGGAAACCGTGGGGACAAACCGTGATGTGAACCCACCCTTAGCTAACTGTGGAGCGGACCAATGTACAGTCACCACCTACAATCATAGATCGATCCAATGAACTCCTGCAGTTCTGTGAACTGTCCTGCAGCCAAATGTGGACCAAACCAATGTACAGTTACTACCTACAAAAATGGATCAATCCAATGAACTGTCACAACTGACCCATAGCTAAATGTGGACTAAACCAATGCACAATTACTACCTACAATAATGGATCGATCCAATGAACTGTCACAACTGACCCGTAGCTAAATGTGGACTGAACCAATGCACAATTACTACCTACAATAATGGATCGATCCAATGAACTGTCAAAACTGACCCATAGCTAAATGTGGACTGAACCAATGCACAGTTACTACCTACAGCAATAAATCCAATAAACTGTCTCATCTGTCAGTTAACAGTGGACTGAACCAATGTACAGTCACTACCTACAATAATGAACCGATCCAATAAACTGTCCCTTAGCTAATTGGACTAAACCATTGTGCAGTCTTATATCTACCCTGCAGAACCATTTTGTTGAACGGTAACTATCACATTTACAAACTTCTGACATGTTATACTCCGCCCACAGACATCTTATGCTTTATGCAAAGGATAGGGGATAAGATATCTGATCGTGGGGGTCCCGACACAGTACGTTTAGAAGGCTGGGTTTCTGCGGCTGGAGGTGTGTCAGGAGGGGGCACGACAGCCATCACGCCCCCTCCCATAGACATGAGTGGAGGGGGTGTGGTGTGGGGTCACGTCTCCCAGCTCTGGAAACCCAGCCTACGTACTGTTTAAAGTCCTTAGGATAGGGCATAATTTGTCTGTGGGCGGAGTACCCCTTTAAAGTGCACGTCAATTTAAAAATAAAATGTTTTAGGGACTTGTCAAAAAAGTTTTATTCTTACCGGTCGTGGCCCGTGTTTTCAGACCCCAACCGATTGTAAGTGGGCTTTATAGACTTACATTATGAGTCTGTAATGGTCACATGACACAGCCAGAAGAGAGTGTGTTAAGCGCACCCTTCTCCCGGCTTAATCTCGTGATCGGTCAGGGCCTGAACACTCAAACCCCCGACCCATCAACATTTTTTATATATGTTTCTACATTTCAAAAGTTTTTTTTCATGGCAATGCCCATTTATCTTCAGGTTGCGCGAACATGAGTGTATAGGTGCATATTCTGTAGATCGGCAGTTAATGCTGGGCGGTATGATCAAAAATGCATATCGCAGTATTTTTGTAAGTTATGGCAGTTCCACAGTATTTAACGGTATTACCCCCCCCCCCCCCCCACGCTGGGGAACTAATCATATGTGACCCGCGGGTGCTGCTCTGCTTCTCTAACCGCCCTCCCCCAATGAATTATCAGCCCCAGCGGTGCGTTGTCCCCCACATCTGGGAACTAATCATATGTGACCCGCGGGCGCTGCTCCCACACCCCCCGTCCTCCTGTAAGCCACCGGCGCTTTACATCAATGAGTTACATGCCGCGATAGTGGAAATGATTAAAAGACATCTGTACTGCATGAATTTTACATATTCCTGTGCCCGGGCTGCGCAAAATTTACTTTGACTCCCCTTCCTACGTTCCCCCGTTGCTCTGCTATCACTGTTCTCCGCTGCGATCCTCATGCTGCTTCCTGGGGATGGGAACGTCACAGAGACGTCAGCGTATCACCGGCCGCAGCGATGTCAGTGATAGGCCTTAGCGCACTGTCATGTAAGGAACCGGCCGAGTAGGGACATCGCTGCGGCCGGGGGTACGCTGACAACTCTGTGACGTTCCCATCCCCAGGAAGCAGCATGAGGATCGCAGCAGAGAACAGTGAGGCCCATAGCGGAGCAACAGGGGAATGTAGGAAGGGAAGTCCTATTCCTGTGCAGCCCGGGCACAGGAATATGTAAAATTAATCAGTACAGATGTCCTTTATTAATAATTTCCACCGCCGCGGCACGCAACTCATTCATTTAAAGCACCCGCGTCACAGGAGGACGGGGGGGGGGGACAGCGCCAGCAGGTCACATATGACTAGTTCCCCGATGTGGGGACAGCGCTGCGGCAGATAATTCATTCGAAGGGGGGGAGGGGCCCGACCAGTATTGCGGTATAGGAAAAATTCATATCGTACAGAATATAAAAAACGGTATGCGGTATGAACCGGTATATCGCCCAGCACTATAGGCAGTAAGTTGCAATCTTGGGATAACCCCTTAAAGGAGTACTCCATCCCTAGACATCTTATCCCCTATCCAAAGGATAGGGGATAAGATGTCTGATCGTGGGGGTTTCGCTGCTGAGGACCCCCGTGATCTCCCTGCTGCACTTGGCATTCGTTTAGAGCGTTGGGTGCAGCACCAAAGGCTCGAGACATCTCGGCCGCGCCCATAGACTTGCATTGAGGGGGCGTGGCCGTGACATCACGAGCCTCCGCCCCAAATCGCCAGTCAGCCAGTACGGAGCAAAGTTTGCTTCGTGCATCGGATGTCTGGGGTGCTGCAGCTGAGATCGCGGGGGTCCCCAGCGGCAGGACCCCCTGCGATCAGACATCTTATCTCTTATCCTTTGGATAGTAGATAACATGTCTAGGGGCGGAGTACCCCTTTAAAGGGGTATTCCGGCGCTTAGACATCTTATCCCCTATCCAAAGGATAGGGGATAAAAGGCCTGATCGTGGGGGTCCCACCGCTGGGGACCCCCCGTGATCTTGCACGCCGCACCCCATTAAAATCAGTCCCCAGAGCGCGTTCGCTCCGGGTCTGATTACTGTCGATCACGGGGGCCGTAGCGTTGTGATTTCAAGGCTCCGCCCCGTGTGACGTCACGCTCCGTCCCCCTCAATGCAAGCCTATGGGAGGGGGCGTGACAGCTTCTCAAATTTTTTTTCCTTCTCAGGGCCTTTTTCTGGTCGTTGGCAAACCTCCCCTTCTATGAGCGTCTTCTTCAGATGATCACCGCTTCCGTTTACCGTCCCTTAGGAATCTAAAGTGTATCCTTGTGAACAACACCCAAGATAAAACAGATGAACCGTTATGCAGAACCTGAACATGGGCAAGAAGAGTCAAACAGCACCAGCACCAATGTGCCCACACCGCGCTCGCAAGACGGAGCTGGTCAAACAGTTCAGACACCCAGGTAACTATACAAGTAATATAAAATATGGTGGATTTTTAACATTTTACCTCTCACAGTAGTAATAATGCTTCTGCCTTTATGTTCCAGAGGTTTTTTCTCATCAATCTTCCACAAATCTGAAGATGACTTTTTCTCCAGGAAACGTCCGAGAACCTTGAATGGACCTCAGTGCTTGTCCTCTACTCCCCGTCACCATAACGCCACTACACAAGACCTTCAAAGAACCATTGAGCCTGATAGAAGTATATCAAACAGAGACGCAGGTTGTCTCCAGGGTCCTGGAGGACATTACCGGACTGCGCGGTCGGGGAGCCGGGTAACTGCACTTTATTCAGAGTTGGTTCGGGAGCTGGAGGCACAGATTGCAGAACTGCATCAGATTTTGGCTTCTCGAGATGAAGCGGCTAAAGTACAAGAATGTAGAATCCAGGAACTGGAGAAAGAGAATCAGGAATTAAAAAGGCACGTCCAGACGTTGGAGGAGCATAATGACACTTTGTCTCGTAGGGGAATATGTGCAATAAAAGAAGGGGACCAACTCTTGGGACCAGATGGCCAGTCTCTGGGTGAGAGGTCTTTAAAATTAACATATATCTACATTTGTTTTTAAATCCTTGGACTATGGGATAGGATGTGGGGACCCCCGCGATCTCAGCTGCAGCCCCCCCGCACCCCAGATATCTGGTGCATGGAGCAGACTTCGCTCCGTACCGGTTGACTAGCGATTCGGAGCGGAGGCTCGCGACATCACGGCCGCGCCCCCCTCAATGCAAGTCTATGGGAGGGGGCGTGACGGCCGTCACGCCCCCTCCCATAGACTTGCATTGAGGGGGGCGTGGCCGTGATGTCACGAGCGGGGCGTGGCCGCGACGTCACGAGCCTCCGGCACTGCACCCGACGCTCTTAACGAACGCTGGATGTAGTAGGGAGATCACAGGGGTCCCCAGCGATGGGACCCCCCACGATCAGACAGTGACTTGGGCTGCAGCATTGGTTGTGCAGCAAAGTTCAGCATTGTGCTGCCTACATCGGCATTAATGAAAGTGAATATGGTCACAATTTTCTGCTACCGGAAATTCCTCTTTAAAGTGATACTCCGCCCCTAGACATCTTATACCCTATCCAAGGACTACAAAAGGGAACCCCCCCCCCTCCACCGGAATCTCAGTGCAGCACTAGGTATTCTAGGTAGTATGTCCGTGGCGGGGTTCGTTAGGTCACGCCCCTCTCCATTGATGTCTATGGGAGGGGACATGACAGCCGTCACGCCCCTCCCCATAGACATCAATGGAGGGGGCGTGGCATGATGTCACACCTGCCACGGGAACACATTGTTTTAAACATACTGTTTAGAATGCCGGTTGCTGCATGAAGATCACGGGGGGAGGGGGTCCCGAGGGGGGACCCTCGCTATTAGACGTCTTATCCCCTATCTTTTGGATAGGGGATAAGATGTCTAGGGGCGGAGTACCCCTTTTTAGAATTGACTTTATGTCAGGTCTCAATAAAGCAATTTATATACTACAGTGTGATCACTTTCACTAGCTGAGATGCAGGCAACGCAACACTGCAATCTCTGTCCATGTTTTGACACCAAATTCACTGTATAGTCTTAGTCTTAAAGGGGTACTCCGGTGAAAAACAATTATTATTATAATTTTTTTTTAATCAACTGGTGCCAGAAAGTTAAACAGATTTGTATATTACTTCTATTTAAAAATCTTAATCCTTCCAGTACTTATCAGCTGCTGTATACTCCTCAGGAAGTTCTTTTCTTTTTGAATTTCCTTTCTGTCTGACCGCAGTGCTCTCTGCTGACACCTCTGTCCATGTCAGAAACTGTCCAGAGCAGGATAGGTTCGTTATTGGGATTTGCTCCTGCTCTGGACAGTTCCTGACATGGACAGAGGTGTCAGCAGAGAGCACTGTGGTCAGACAGAAAAGAAATTAAAAAAGAACTTCCTGTGGAGCATACAGCAGCTGATAAGTACTGGAAGGATTAAGATTTTTAAATAGAAGTCATTTACAAATCTGTTTAACGTTCTGGAACCAGTTGATTTAAAAAAAAAAATAGCTTTTCACCGGAGTACCCCTTTAAAGTAGAATTACAATGTAGTTACGGCAGCACAATACCTTTTTACTACTCCCGGCAGCTCCGTAGCATTCTGCTAAAGCCAGCTTTCTATGGAATTGGGCCTGCCGGCAGTCTCCTAGACCACTCGCTTTAGTAGCAGGCTATGGAGGTGTCGGGAGTTTTATAAGTGTATCCTGCCATCACAATTGCATTGTAGTTACACATTCATTGATACCTTTCACCTGTTGTTGTTAAAGGGAACCTCTCGTCAAATAAACTTTTGATATATTTTAGATTAATGAATGTTGAATAACTTTCCAATAGCATGTTAATGAAAAATATGCTTCTTTCTATTGTATTTTTCCCGATCAGTCCTGTCATCAAGCATTTCTGACTCATGCTGGAGTCCTAAACACTCAGAGCTACCAGCCTGCTTTGTTCACAGCCAAACAGGCTGTGAACAAAGCAGACTGGCAGCTGTGAGTGTTCTCCTTTGTGAACAAAGCAGACTGGCAGCTCGTAGTGTTTAGGACTCCAGCATGAGTCTGAAATGCTTGCTGCCAGGACTGGTAGGGAGACCCCTAGTGGTCATTTCTTCAAAGTGGAAAATGTAATAGAAAGAAGCATATTTTTTAATAACATGCAATTGTAAAGTTATTCTGCATACATTAATCTATAATATATCAAAAGTTTTTTTGATGAGAGGTACCCTTTAATTTCCACAGTAAAAACCTGCAACAAATTTACCACATCTGAATGCGACCTAAGAATTTGCGGTCCTAGCTCTTACGGTCCATGGATGTTCCCCATGTGTTCTATTGGCCAATAGACTTGGATCTCTTGGGGTTAACGTAAACAAACTTGGAGCACTATTGAGTTGTATACAGTGCTTTAGGTTCTGGTTACATTAATAGTGAGGGTCCAGATATTTATGACACCAAAGACCTGTTACATTATAACCCTGCATTTCCCATCCAGGGTGCCTCCAGCTGTTGCAAAACTACAACTCCCAACATGCCCGGACAGCCGTTGGCTGTCCGGGCATGCTGGGAGTTGTAGTTTTGCAACAGCTGGAGGCACCCTGGATGGGAAACACTGTTATAACCATTTAAAGAGATACTCCCATGGAATTTTTTATTCATTAATTTTAGTTTTTAAATCAACTGGTGCCAGAAAGTTACACAGATTTGTAAATTACTTCTATTAAAAAAATCTTAATCCTTCCAGTACTTTTTAGGGGCTGTATACCACAGAGGAAATGCTTTTCTTTTTTGATTTCTCTTCTGTCAGGACCACAGTGCTCTCTGCTGACCTCTGCTGTCCATTTCAGGAACTGTCCAGATCAGGAGAAAATCCCCATAGCAAACATATGCTGCTCTGGACAGTAAAATGGACAGCAGAGGTCAGCAGAGAGCACTGTGGTCGTGACAGAAGAGAAATCCAAAAAGAAAAGCATTTCCTCTGTAGTATACAGCCCCTAAAAAGTACTGGAAGGATTAAGATTTTTTAATAGAAGTAATTTACAAATTTGTTTAACTCTCTGGCACCAGTTTATTTAAAAAAAATTATAATAATAATTCCACGGTATTAACCCTTTAAATGCAGCTTTACAGAGAGGATGAAAGCTCCGGAGCACAAATCGCTGTTCTTGCTGGATCTGGAAAAAGCAAACATAAGTCTTTTCTTTAGACATATCCTGTCTTTAGGATCCACTTCTTGATTTGGCTTGGGAAAAAAAAAATGGGCTATTTTGAATTTTTGTTTTTCCTTTTCAGGAGTCAGTGATAGCAACGTCTCCTTTTTGAAGAACCTGGCAGAGTTTCTAGAGACAAAATCAGAATCAAAGGTATTTATAATCATCAAAGCTGAAGTGTCTTGTGATTTACATAGCTGCAAACCGTTACATTTGTACACTGAACATTCTCTGCATTAGGAACACCTACTCATTTACAGGTTGGTCCACCCTTTTGGGTGCTACGGTTTGTAGACATACAGCAGTGTCCCTGTTATCTGGCCCTACCTGCCCCAACACCTTGAAAGACTATGCCAGTGTTTCCCAACCAGGGTGCCTCCGGCTGTTGCAAAACTACAACTCCCAGCATGCCCGGACAGCCTTTAGGCTGTCCGGGCATGCTGGGAGTTGTAGTTTTGCAACAGCTGGAGGCACCCTGGTTGGGAAACACTGGACTATGCTGCCACACAAACATCTCACACCGTCCCCGGAGATCCCTCACCTCTCCCGCTGTTGCAAAACTACAACTCCCACCTTCCCCCGACAGACAAGTCCCCAACTTTTGAGTTGTAGATTTGTAACGGCCGAAGGAATGGAGGCTATCGGGACATGATGGGAGTATGAGTTTTCTAAAATTTGGAGAGGTGAGGGCTGACAGTACATGAAAGGAGTTGTCGTCTGCAACAGCGGGGTAAATAGATCCTGTGCGTATTAAAAAGCAATGGACCAACATTTGGAAAACTACAGCTTCCATTATACCAAGCAAAGGGGTAGCTCATGTCTAGACCACTGTTTCCCAACCAGGCTGCCTGGGCATGCTGGGAGTTGTAGTTTTGCACCAGCTGGAGGC
Source organism: Hyla sarda (assembly GCF_029499605.1). Lineage (NCBI taxonomy): Eukaryota > Metazoa > Chordata > Amphibia > Anura > Hylidae > Hyla > Hyla sarda. Next base: position 32,279,534 of record NC_079200.1, read on the forward strand.
AACCTGGTTGGGAATCCCTGGTGTTGAATTTTAGTCCAAATGCCCTCAATGTTCTGTAAGGGATCAGAAGTATCTTCTCTTCCCTTTTCTTCAGCCAATGTCTGTAAATCTCTTGCAGACTACAATTCCCATCATGCTTAGGCTGGGTTCACATGCGGTCCCGTATGTAATTCATTTCAATGAGCTGACCGCAGTTTTCCCACCGCACCTAAAATCGTTGTCGACCACGATTTTAGGTCCGGTGGAAAACCGCATACGGGGCAAATATGAGCCGATCGGAGTCAGCGTTTCACTCCGGTCAGCTCATTGAAATGAATCACATACGGGACCGCATTCGAAGGCATACGGGAGCGCAAGTTTTCAGCTCCCCCCTGCCGTATGCGGTCCCGTATGGGACAAAACGTAGTGTGAACCCAGCCTTAGACAGTTGCAGATTGCTGGGGTACATAGGTGACAGTAGACAGGCTTCTGTACGGTGGGATTAGTCCTAAATCTCTCGGGTGTCCTTGTTTATTCTCTATTATGGTTACTGTGTACAGACCGGATAGTCCTGTCTGACCACGGCCACGTGTGATAGATGTAGGTCAGCCACTGCCAGGGTGAAGGAGGTTTCTTATGAAAACAGTCTAGTTTCCTGGGCTTACATAATGCTGATATGATGCAATGCTCTTGTAATTCTAGATGGCTGTGCAAACATTTTCTGCTTCCCTTTGGTCAGTTTTTCCCAGCCAGGGTGCCTCCAGCTGTTGCAAAACTACAACTCCCAGCATGCCCGGACAGCCTTCGGCTGTCCGGGCATGCTGGGAGTTGTAGTTTTGCAACACCTGGAGGCACCCTGGTTGGGAAACACTGACCTAAGGGAATAGATTCCACAAGGCAGCGAACATGCTCCATACTCAACTCGACCCATGTCCTGTTCCATAGCGTAAAACCACCAGCATGTAATCCACATGGTAAGTGATAGGCTCTTACCACAGGTGGTTGTGTGGACTCACACACAACTATGGTCAGCGTGGGTGAGAGTCGAGGTCCCATCTGCAGCCTTCCCCAACCAAATGAGCAATTTCATACAGCGACTTCGTGGGATAGGGCAGGATCCAAGTGGCGCTGACCAGGACAGGTACAAGAGATGAGATAGGAACTGTTTATTAGATAAAATGCGACGCGTTTCACCGCACTAGCGTGGCTTCATCAGGCACCCGATGAAACCGCGCAAGCACTGTGAAACCCGTCTCGTTTTATCGAATAAACCGCTCCTACCTCATCTCTTGTGCCTGTCCTGGTCAGCGCCACTTGGATCCTGCCCTATCCCACAAAGTCCCAGCGTATCCCAGACATGTTCGGTGGTGAGTTTCAGGACCAAGGCAGAATAGAGAATTAATTGTCGTGTTTCTCCAACCACTCTCTAGAGATATGAGTCTGATGACCTGGAGAATTGACCTGTTGAAAGATAGCATTATGGTCAAAGAGGACCTCCTAAAAATACGGGTGCAGGTGGTCAGTTAAAGGGGTACTCCGTGGGAACATTATTATTATTTTTTTTTTTTTAATCAACTGGTGCCAGAAAGAACAGATTTGTAAATCACTTCTATTAAAAAATCTTTACCCTTCCAGTACGTTTTAGCAGCTGTATGCTACAGAGGAAATTCTTTTATTTTTGAATTTCTTTTTTGTCTTGTCCACAGTGCTCTCTGCTGACACCTGATGCCCGTATCAGGAACTGTCCAGAGAAGCAGGAAAATCCTCATTGCAAACCTATGCTGCTCTGGACAGTTCCTGAGACGGACAGAGGTGTCAGCAGAGAGCACTGTGGACAAGACAAAAAAGAAATTCAAAAAGAAAAATATTTCCTCTGTAGCATACAGCTGCTAAAAACTACTGGAAGGGTAAAGATTTTTTAATAGAAGTAATTTTCAAATCTGTTTAGCTTTCTGGCACCAGTTCATAAAAAAAAAAGTTTTCCACTGGAGTACCCCTTTAACAGGTCTCTTTAGCATTCACGATTCAAGGATTGTGGTGTGATAACCAATGGTCCAAGGTGGGGATCGACCGATTATCGGTTTGGCCGATATTATTGGCCGATATTCACGATTTTGGACATTATCGGTAGTAACCTTGCCGATATGCCGATACTGCCCCGCCCCCCCCCCCCTGGCCAGAGACCACCGCCGCCACCACTGCCCCATTGCCTCCCCCATTCCCGGTTTTATACTTATCTATTCCCGGGGTCCGCGCTACTTCTGGCTCCTGCGACATCCTGCGTGCTGCACTGCGTAATGATGAGTGACGTCCTCAACGCGACGCCACCGTCAGTGCGCACAGTGACAGCTCAGGACGCTGCCGGAGCCAGAAGTGCGCGGGCCCCGGGAACAGGTAATTATAAAACCGGGGATGGGGCAGGCAATGGGGCAGCGCCGGCGGTGGTGGTTGGACTAGGGAGGACCCCAGGACATGCAGGGGGAGAGAAGCGGCGGCGGTCTCTGGCCCTGCAAAAGCCGCTGCAGTTCATTGATTTAAGCTGACAGTTTTCCTTTAAAAAAAAAAGAATTTTTTTTTTATCACAGATATATAAAAAAAACACAATTAATGAAAGTATGAATACGCAAATCACAAAAAAACTACACATCCAGGACCTGCATATACAGTAGTAATAATAAAAATGGCAGTATCAAAATATAATCTTACTTAGATCAATAGGGAAATACAAGAAACAGCAGAGGAGCATATACATGAAGACTAATACAGATTGCATCCATATTAGTCTTCATGTATATGCTTTTGTACTGTTTTTGTATTTCTCTATTGATCTAAGTACGATTATATTTTGATACTGCCATTGTCCTGGATAGGTTGTCTTTTTTTTGTGATGTGTGTATTCCTCCTTTCATTTATTGTGGTTTTTATATATATATATGCGATTAAATAAACATGTACTTTTTTAATACTATTTTGAAGTGACTCCATATTTGTCTTTTTTGATGTATTGTCTTTTGTGATGTGTGTATTCCTCCTTTCATTTATTGTGGTTTTTATATATTTGTGATTAACCCCTTCAGGACCAAGCCCATTTTGGCCTTAAGGACCAGAGCGTTTTTTGCAAATCTGACCACTGTCACTTTAAACATTAATAACTCTGGAATGCTTTTACTGATCATTCTGATTCCGAGATTGTTTTTTCGTGACATATTCTACTTTAACATAGTGGTAACATTTTATGGTAACTTGCATCCTTTCTTGGTGAAAAATCCCCAAATTTGACGAAAAAATTGAAAATTTTGCATTTTTCTAACTTTGAAGCTCTCTGCTTGTAAGGAAAATGGATATTCAAAATAAATTTTTTTTAAATTCACATATACAATATGTCTACTTTATGATTGCATCATAAAATTGACGAGTTTTTACTTTTGGAAGACACCAGAGGGCTTCAAAGTTCAGCAGCAATTTTCCAAATTTTCACAAAATTTTCAAACTCAATATTTTTCAGGGACCAGTTCAGGTTTGAAGTGGATTTGAAGGGTCTTCATATTAGAAATACCCCACAAATGACCCCATTATAAAAACTGCACCCCCCAAAGTATTCAAAATGACATTCAGTAAGTGTTTTAACCCTTTAGGTGTTTCACAGGAATAGCAGCAAAGTGAAGGAGAAAATTCAAAATCTTCATTTTTTTACACTCGCATGTTCTTGTAGACCCAATTTTTTAATGTTTGCAAGGGGTAAAAGGAGAAAATTTTTACTTGTGTTTGTAGCCCAATTTCTCTCGAGTAAGCACATACCTCATATGTCTATGTTAATTGTTCGGCGGGCGCAGTAGAGGGCTCAGAAGCGAAGGAGCGACAAGGGGATTTTGGAGAGTATGTTTTTCTGAAATGGTTTTTGGGGGGCATGTTGCATTTAGGAAGCCCCTATGGTGCCAGAACAGCTAAAACTGCCCACATGCCATACCATTTTGGAAACTAGACCCCTTGAGGAACGTAACAAGGAATTAAGTGAGCCTTAATACCCCACAGGGGTTTCACAACTTTTTGCAAATGTAAAAAAAAAAAAATATCTAAAATGCTTGGTTTCCCAAAAATTTGACATTTTTACAAAGGGTTAAATCAGAAAATACCCCCCAAAATTTGAAGCCCAATTTCTCCCAATTCAGAAAACACCCCATATGGGGGTGAAAAGTACTCTGCTGGCGCACTACAGGTCCCAGAAGAGAAGGAGTCACATTTGGCTTTTTTGAAGCAAATTTTGCTCTGGGGGCATGCCTCATTTAGGAAGCCCCTATGGTGCCAGGACAGCAAAAAAAAACACATGGCATACCATTTTGGAAACTAGACCCCTCGGGGAACGTAACAAGGGGTAAAGTGAACCTTAATACCCCACAGGGGTTTCACGACTTTTGCATATGTAAAAAAATATATATATATTTTACCTAAAATGCTTGGTTTCTCAAAAATTTTACATTTTTGCAAAGGGTTAAAGCAGAAAATGCCCCCCAAAATTTTAAGCCCAATTTCTCCCGATTCAGAAAACACCCCGTATGGGGGTGAAAAGTGCTCTGCTGGCGCACTACAGGTCTCAAAAGAGAAGGAGTCACATTTGGCTTTTTGGAAGCAAATTTTGCTCTGGGGGCATGCCGCATTTAGGAAGCCCCTATGGTGCCAGGACAGCAAATAAAAACCACATGACATACCATTTTGGAAACTAGACCCCTTGGGGAACGTAACAAGGGGTAAAGTGAACCTTAATACCCCACAGGGGTTTCAAGACTTTTGCATATGTAAAAAAAAATATATATTTTTTACCTAAAATGCTTGGTTTCTCAAAAATTTTACATTTTTACAAAGGGTTAAAGCAGAAAATACCCCCCAATATTTGAAGCCCAATTTCTCCCGATTCAGAAAACACCCCATATGGGGGTGAAAAGTGCTCTGCTGGTGCACTACAGGTCTCAGAAGAGAAGGAGTCACATTTGGCTTTTTGGAAGCAAATTTTGCTCTGGGGGCATGCCGCATTTAGGAAGCCCCTATGGTGCCAGGACAGCAAAAAAAAAAACACATGGCATACCATTTTGGAAACTAGACCCCTTGGGGAATGTAACAAGGGGTAAAGTGAACCTTAATACCCCACAGGTGTTTCACGACTTTTGCATATGTAAAAAAATATATATATTTTTTACCTAAAATGCTTGGTTTCTCAAAAATTTGACATTTTTACAAAGGGTTAAAGCAGAAAATGCCCCCCAAAATTTGAAGCCCAATTTCTCCCGATTCAGAAAACACCCCATATGGGGGTGAAAAGTGCTCTGCTGGCACACTACAGGTCTCAGAAGAGAAGGAGTCACATTTTGGCTTTTTGGAAGTGCTCTGGGGGCATGCCGCATTTAGGAAGACCCTATGGTGCCAGGACAGCAAAAAAAAAAACACATGGCATACCATTTTGGAAACTAGACCCCTTGGGGAATGTAACAAGGGGTAAAGTGAACCTTAATACCCCACAGGTGTTTCACGACTTTTGCATATGTAAAAAAATATATATATTTTTTACCTAAAATGCTTGGTTTCTCAAAAATTTGACATTTTTACAAAGGGTTAAAGCAGAAAATGCCCCCCAAAATTTGAAGCCCAATTTCTCCCGATTCAGAAAACACCCCATATGGGGGTGAAAAGTGCTCTGCTGGCACACTACAGGTCTCAGAAGAGAAGGAGTCACATTTTGGCTTTTTGGAAGTGCTCTGGGGGCATGCCGCATTTAGGAAGACCCTATGGTGCCAGGACAGCAAAAAAAAAAACACATGGCATACCATTTTGGAAACTAGACCCCTTGGGGAATGTAACAAGGGGTAAAGTGAACCTTAATACCCCACAGGTGTTTCACGACTTTTGCATATGTAAAAAATAAAATAAAAAAATCACTAAAATGCTTGTTTTTCCCCAAATTTTTCATTTTTACAAGGGGTTATAGCTGAAAAATTACCCCAAAATTTGTAGCCCCATTTCCCTTGAGCAAGGAAATAACCCATAAAAGCACGTAAAATGCTTTGCTGGTGAACTACAGGTCTCAGAAGGGAAGGAGCAAAATTTGGAGAGAGAATTTTTTGGGGGCATGTCGGATTTAGGAAGCCCCTATGGAGCCAGAACCCCGGGAACCTGCTGAGGTATTCATCTAGGGGTATAATGGAAATTTTTTAAAGTTTTGTTTAGGGGTTTAGCAAGATAGTGAAAATAAAACTATACCTGCCAAGGTATTCATCTAGGGGTATAATGGAATTTTTTTTTTTGTAAAGGGTTTAGCAAAATGTTGAAAATATAAAACTATACCTGCCAAGGTATTCATCTAGGGGTATAATGGGAATTTTTAGTTTTATTAGGGGTTTGCTAATTAGATTTTTTTTTAATAGTTTAGTGGAGAAAAAGGGGGAAATAAATAAATTGCTCACATGTCATTCCAAGGGTGCATTGGGTAGAGTTATCCAAAGTCATTCTAAAAATAATTAAAGGGGACAAAATTAGATATCATATGTTGTGTGATAGATTTTAAAACAGTCTTCAATGCACAGACCGGGTTTGTGGTGACATGTCTCACAGTGGTATATAGTGCATTTTCTAATGCCACGCTTGGAGCACACCCGACACCGCTTCTGTTGCCTACTCCCCGATTCTCTACGGGGAACTACCGCAGGAAAATGTTGCCCTGGAACTATTCTGTTCTCCGATCCTGTGGCTCTGCTTTCCTCCCCTTCCGGATCCCCAAACAGAAAGTCCTTAATAACATTTTCCTGGAATTGCAGGTATGTGCATGTATTTCCTGCACGTTTGTACACCACAAATGAATTGTACATGGTAATTTGGAAGAGGTGCAGTGCCAATTTTTTATACCAGGTCTTAGTTTTGCGTAGGGCAGTGTACGGCTGCAAGGCCTGATCTGACAGATCCACCCCTCCCATGAACTTATTATAGTCCTGGATACACACCGGTTTAGGGGCACTCTCTGTGGTACCACGGACTTGGACAGGGGTGGATCTGTCTGGGTGTAAGGTGGTTAGTACAAGAACATCACGCTTGTCCTGGTACTTCACAAGCATCATGTTGTCCTTGCACACAGCCTTGCTTTCCCCCTTCTTCAACTTTTGCCGTACAAAAATTTTAGGCAGATCCCTTTGATTTCGCCTGATGGTACCACGGGCCACAGTCCCCTTGGCAAACAGGCATTGTAGTAATGGGACGCTAGTGTAAAAATTATCAAGGTAGATGTTATACCCTTGATCTAGCAGGGGGTGAACTAGATCCCATACTATTTTTCCCGTTGTTTTTAGTACGGGGGGACACTCTGGGGGCTCTATTTTAGAGTCTTTCCCCTCATAGACTCTGAATTTGTGCGTATAGCCGGTTGTGCTCTCGCACAACTTATAAAGTTTTACCCCATACCTGGCCCGTTTGTTAGGCAGGTATTGCTTAAAGTGCAACCTTCCTTTGAAGTGCACAAGAGATTCGTCCACTGCAATCTCTTTTTCTGGGGTGTAAACTTCAGAAAATTTTTGATTTAAATAATTAACAAGGGGCCGAATTTTATATATGCGATCAAAATTTGGATCACTGGGAGGTGGACAATTTTCATTATTAGCATAATGTAGAAATTTGAGGAGGGCTTCAAACCGATTCCTTGGCATGACCGACCGGTACAGTGGAGTATGGTAAAGCATATCATTACTCCAATAGGAGCGAATTGTGGGCTTTTTAACTATGCCCATGTTAAACAAAAGGGCAAAAAAATGTTTGAGCTCTAGTGCATTGGTTGGCGTCCATTGATAAGGCCTAGCATGATATGCCTGTGGATTGGCCGCAATGAATTGCTCAGCATACCGGTTGGTTTCCTCCACTATCAAATTAATCAGCTCTTCTGAAAAGAAGAGCTGAAAAAAATCAGCTTCTTTCAACCCCACGGTGTCAACACGAATGCCTGCAGTGGCCACAAACTCAGGCAAATTGGGTATAAAGTTTGAAGCTGGAGCCCACTCAGAGATGGCACTAGGACCTGGCTCAATATTGGTACTAGGACTGGTACTAGGACCTGGCCTAGGGCGGTGGCGGGGAGGTTCCTCGTCAGAATCAGTGGAAGAGGAAGAAGAAGAGGGCAAATATAACAACTCTTCACCACTATCTGAACCAGAGGAAGATGCCAAGAAGGCATATGCCTCCTCAGTGCTGTACATGCGACGCCTTGACATATTGGATGACACTATAAGTGGCGAAGTGTCTCTGATGTACAACACTAGAACAATATTTTTTTTGTATTTTTATATATTTTTTTAACTTTTTTACTTTTTTTATAACAACGGAAAAACTGAAACAAAAAGCGCCACTAGAACTAAAAAAAAAACAGCGGCGAACTGTCACTGCTGTCACTAATCAGTGACGCACCAGGAAAAAACGTAACAGGGTAGTATGGAGGTGTGCAAGGTGGTGATGGGATGAAAGGGTGACAGTCACTTCAGGGGCACTGACAGTATTTTATATTATTCTTCACTGTCACTGTTATGGTCAGTGACAGACTTCAATTTCTTCACAGCTGATGAATGAATGAATGAACGAATGAATGAATGAATGAATGAACGAATGAATGAATCAGCAGCAGGATAAGGGGCACTGATGGGCACTGAAACTTTATTACTGTACTGTACTGTAGAATGTAACTGTATTCAGTTACAGTTACAAGTTACAATCTTCACTGCAGCCTGTCAGATCACACAGGCTGCAGACTTCAGACAGGGAGGACAGCAATTGGAAGGGGCACTGCTGGGCACTACTGGAGACTGATGGGCACTGATGGGCACTACTGGACACTGATGGGCACTAGACTGTCACTGTTATATTCAGTGACAGTCACTAGGATCTTCACTGCAGCCTGTCAGATCGCACAGGCTGCAGACTTAGGAGGCAGCAGATGGGCACAGATGGGCACTGCTGGGCACTACTGGGGCACAGATTTATACAAGACTGTCACTGTTATATACAGTGACAGTCACTAGGATCTTCACTGCAGCCTGTCAGATCGGACAGGCTGCAGACTTCAGACGGCGGCAGCAGCAGCAGGGTAAGGGGCACTACAGGGGGGGTTCTTTTACTTCCACTTAAATTTTTAGCTTTTAGAAAAGCTTTTTAACACTCTTCTGTCTTCTGTCCTAACACTAACACCGGCTCCGATCGCTGTTCAGAACGAACTGAAAGCTTCGGAGCCGGTGTTATTGTAACAAAGACACTGATACACTGTGATTGGTCCACAGGGACCAATCACAGGGCTCTAATCCCAGGACCAATTACAGATGGTCCTGGGATGTCAAGCAGAACTTGTCTCCCGCCGCTGGGCACGGGATTTCTGCCTGTTAACCCTTGCGCTGCTGTGCAGCGCCGGGTTAACTGCATGTCATTTATAAACGCCGGGATGCGCGAACGCACTGCACAACCCGGCGTTTATATATGACATTCTGCGGGAAGGGGTTAAAGAGTAGCTCCCACCATCTTTTTTTTTCCTTTCTTTTTTTCTGTCCCTGCCTATTGCCCATCTCTCCCTAACCCCCTCCCTGCTTAAAATTTTTTTTTACTATATAAAAAATGCCTTTTTGCCTGCCTGCTAGTGTACTCTAGAGATGAGCGAACTTACAGTAAATTCGATTCGTCACGAACTTCTCGGCTCGGCAGTTAATGACTTTTCCTGCATAAATGAGTTCAGCTTTCAGGTGCTCCGGTGGGCTGGAAAAGGTGGATACAGTCTTAGGAGACTCTTTCCTAGGAATGTATCCACCTTTTCCAGCCCACCGGAGCACCTGAAAGCTGAACTAATTTACGCAGGAAAAGTCATCAACTGCCGAGCTGAGAAGTTCGTGACGAATCGAATATACTGTAAGTTCGCTCATCTCTAGTGTGCTCACTACCAGGCAGACTTCCCCAGCAGGCACAACGTCACTGATGCCTGCTGAGGGGGCTGACTTCCGCCCTTAGTTCATCTACACAGGGTGCCTCCAGCTGTTTCACCACTACAACTCCCAGCTTGCCCTGACATCTATTGGCTGTCAGGTCATGCTGGGAGTTGTAGTGGTGAAACAGCTGTAGGCACCCTGTACAGTCCCTCCCCCCCCTGTTGTACTGCTGGGTTAGTTGGTCCACCACCCAGCACTCTCATTTCTCGGATCATTCACATGTGGCCTGCTTCTATTGCCATGCTTCCCAACCGGGGTGCCTCCAGCTGTTGCAAAACTATAAATCCCAGCATGCCCGGACAGCCATGCACCAGTTGATTTAAAAAAATATATATGTTTTTTCCAGTGGAGCACCCCCTTTAATGCTGTGATCATTTAGATCAGTGTTTTCCAACCAGGGTGCCTCCAGCTGTTTCAAAACTACAACTCCCAGCATGCCCAGACAGCCATGCACCAGTTGATAAAATAAAAAAAAAAGTTTTCCAGTGGAGTACCTCCTATAATGCAGTGATCATTTAGATCAGTGTTTTTCAACCAGGGTGCCTCCAGCTGTTGCAAAACTACAACTCCCAGCATGCCCAGACAGCCATGCACCAGTTGATAAAAAAAGAAAAAAAGTTTTCCAGTGGAGTACCTCCTTTAATGCAGTGATCATTTAGATCAGTGTTTTTCAACCAGGGTGCCTCCAGCTGTTGCAAAACTACAACTCCCAGCATGCCCAGACAGCCATGCACCAGTTGATTTAAAAAAAAAAAAAAAGTTTTTTCCAGTGGAGTACCTCCTTTAATGCAGTGATCATTTAGATCAGTGTTTCCCAACCAGGGTGCCTCCAGCTGTTGCAAAACTACAACTCCCAGCATGCCCAGACAGCCGAAGGCTGTCTGGGCATGCTGGGAGTTGTAGTTTTGCAACAGCTGGAGGCACCCTGGTTGGGAAACACTGATGTAGATAATAGTTTATCAGTCTTTTTGATGTTCCTATAATTTTTCTACTCTGCAGGTCTCCCCACCTCAGACCACATCTACACCCCTTCCATCAAGTGAAATCACGCTCCCACCAGCAGAGAGCATAGCATCCCCTATTCCACCAACCAAACCAGAGCCTGCCCATCCAAATGAAGTGACGGGCACGCCTCCAGATGGCATGCTGCAGGTCACTGGGGTGACGAGCGGCTTCCAGTACTGGATGAAGATGGATGATGGTGGGGAAAACACAATTCCTGAATCTTGTGTGATGTGGGAGGAACCCCTTCAAGAAACATTACCAGACGGGACGCCAGCATGGGCTTCTCCTATAGAGGTATATACATGACATCAAAAACCCAATCGGGACCACACTGTAGTCCAGTGACCTACACATATATATCAAATTATTCATTTACAAAAGCAAAATGTGGCAATGTAACTTGTGCCTTTTCTGTTTAGAGCAATGGACGTCCTAAACTGGAGTTGGTGCCAGCATCTGGCGTGTACATCACTTACCAGCAGTTGGAGGACCTCTCTCTTATCCCAGCTGATAAACCCAAACTAATGACCCGACGTCTACTGGATTACTTCTTCTCCAGGGAGACCCTGGCACGATCGTCAGCCACAGGACAGCGGATTGCACATAATAATACCACCATGGAGAAACCCCTCCGGCTGCCTGATATAGTGGTGACTGCTATCAAAGGTAATGCTAAGGCGCTTACATGGAAACGTGCCATTGTTTAATGGTTTTATATTTATGTATTTGGGGAGTAGACAGACAGGGACATAAAATTCTGCCTTCAAACATAGCGCTCTCACTAGCGCATGACAGCAGTCAGGTAATCTGTTAAGGGAGCGTTCACACGGAGTAATTCAAGAGGAATTTATTCGAGTAATTCCTCTTGAATTCTCCGCTACAAATTAATTCACATCTCCTCTGCCCATTGACTTTAATGTTTTTTCCGCTGTCCTTTTCACACTGCGGAAATTCTGCTAGCAGAAATCAATAGAAGTCAATGGTAAAAAAAAAAATCCGCCCGACATCGTTTTCGCGCGCAATTTGCACGGAATTCGCTGAAAACCCTTCACTTCTTTCTCCCCCAATTCCGTGCAAAAAAAAAGAAAAATCTTTTTGCCGGCTGAAAATTTTTCGGCGTGAATTACTCTTGATTTACTCCGTGTGAACGCACCCTTTTGGGGATATCCAACGGGAGGGGTTTATTTTTAGCCTGGAGTTGGCATTTGATAGGAGGGGTAGTAGGGACAGTGAGGCATGTGATAAAGGAGGAGGGGTAGTAGGGACAGTGAGACATGTGATAGGAGGAGGGGTAGTAGGGACAGTGAGACATGTGATAGGAGGAGGGGTAGTAGGGACAGTGAGACATGTGATAGGAGGAGGGGTAGTAGGGACAGTGAGGCATGTGATAGGAGGAGGGGTAGTAGGGACAGTGAGACATGTGATAGGAGGAGGGGTAGTAGGGTCAGTGAGGCAGGTGATAGGAGGAGGGGTAGTAGGGACAGTGAGGCATGTGATAGGAGGGGTAGTAGGGACAGTGAGACATGTGATAGGAGGAGGGGTAGTAGGGACAGTGAGACATGTGATAGGAGGAGGGGTAGTAGGGACAGTGAGGCAGGTGATAGGAGGAGGGGTAGTAGGGACAGTGAGGCAGGTGATAGGAGGAGGGGTAGTAGGGACAGTGAGGCATGTGATAGGAGGAGGGGTAGTAGGGACAGTGAGGCAGGTGATAGGAGGAGGGGTAGTAGGGACAGTGAGGCATGTGATAGGAGGAGGGGTAGTAGGGACAGTGAGGCAGGTGATAGGAGGAGGGGTAGTAGGGACAGTGAGGCATGTGATAGGAGGGGTAGTAGGGACAGTGAGACATGTGATAGGAGGAGGGGTAGTAGGGACAGTGAGGCAGGTGATAGGAGGAGGGGTAGTAGGGACAGTGAGGCATGTGATAGGAGGGGTAGTAGGGACAGTGAGACATGTGATAGGAGGAGGGGTAGTAGGGACAGTGAGACATGTGATAGGAGGAGAGGTAGTAGGGACAGTGAGACATGTGATAGGAGGGGGTAGTAGGGACAGTGAGACATTTGATAGGAGGAGGGGTAGTAGGGACAGTGAGGCATGTGATAGGAGGAGGGGTAGTAGGGACAGTGAGACATGTGATAGGAGGAGAGGTAGTAGGGACAGTGAGACATGTGATAGGAGGGGGTAGTAGGGACAGTGAGACATTTGATAGGAGGAGGGGTAGTAGGGACAGTGAGGCAGGTGATAGGGGTGGTAGGGTCAGTGAGGCAGGTGATAGGAGGGGTAGTAGGGACAGTGAGGCATGTGATAGGGGGGGTAGTAGGGACAGTGAGACATGTGATAGGAGGAGGGGTAGTAGGGACAGTGAGACATGTGATAGGAGGAGAGGTAGTAGGGACAGTGAGACATGTGATAGGAGGGGGTAGTAGGGACAGTGAGACATGTGATAGGAGGAGGGGTAGTAGGGACAGTGAGGCAGGTGATAGGAGGAGGGGTAGTAGGGACAGTGAGGCAGGTGATAGGAGGAGGGGTAGTAGGGACAGTGAGGCATGTGATAGGAGGAGGGGTGGTAGGGACAGTGAGGCATGTGATAGGAGGGGTAGTAGGATCAGTGAGACATGTGATAGGAGGGGTAGTAGGATCAGTGAGACATGTGATAGGAGGAGGGGTTGTAGGGACAGTGAGAAATGTAATAGGAGGGGTTGTAGGGACAGTGAGGCATGTGATAGGAGGAGGGGTAGTAGGGACAGTGAGGCATGTGATAGGAGGAGGGGTAGTAGGGACAGTGAGACATGTGATAGGAGGAGGGGTAGTAGGGACAGTGAGACATGTGATAGGAGGAGGGGTAGTAGGGACAGTGAGGCATGTGATAGGAGGAGGGGTAGTAGGGTCAGTGAGGCATGTGATAGGAGGAGGGGTTGTAGGGACAGTGAGACATGTGATAGGAGGGGTTGTAGGGACAGTGAGGCATGTGATAGGAGGAGGGGTAGTAGGGTCAGTGAGGCATGTGATAGGAGGAGGGGTAGTAGGGACAGTGAGGCATGTGATAGGAGGAGGGGTAGTAGGGTCAGTGAGGCATGTGATAGGAGGAGGGGTTGTAGGGACAGTGAGGCATGTGATAGGATGGGTTGTAGGGACAGTGAGGCATGTGATAGGAGGGGTTGTAGGGACAGTGAGACATGTGATAGGAGGGGTTGTAGGGACAGTGAGACATGTGATAGGAGGAGGGGTAGTAGGGACAGTGAGGCATGTGATAGGAGGAGGGGTAGTAGGGACAGTGAGACATGTGATAGGAGGAGGGGTAGTAGGGACAGTGAGGCAGGTGATAGGAGGAGGGGTAGTAGGGACAGTGAGGCATGTGATAGGAGGAGGGGTAGTAGGGACAGTGAGGCATGTGATAGGAGGAGGGGTAGTAGGGACAGTGAGGCATGTGATAGGAGGAGGGGTAGTAGGGACAGTGAGGCATGTGATAGGAGGAGGGGTAGTAGGGACAGTGAGGCATGTGATAGGGGTGGTAGGGTCAGTGAGGCATGTGATAGAAGGGGTAGTAGGGACAGTGAGACATGTGATAGGAGGAGGGGTAGTAGGGTCAGTGAGGCAGGTGATAGGAGGAGGGGTAGTAGGGACAGTGAGACATGTGATAGGAGGAGGGGTAGTAGGGACAGTGAGGCATGTGATAGGATGGGTTGTAGGGACAGTGAGGCATGTCATAGGAGGGGTTGTAGGGACAGTGAGGCATGTCATAGGAGGGGTTGTAGGGACAGTGAGACATGTGATAGGAGGGGTTGTAGGGACAGTGAGACATGTGATAGGAGGGGTTGTAGGGACAGTGAGGCATGTGATAGGAGGAGGGGTAGTAGGGACAGTGAGGCATGTGATAGGAGGAGGGGTAGTAGGGACAGTGAGGCATGTGATAGGAGGAGGGGTAGTAGGGACAGTGAGGCATGTGATAGGAGGAGGGGTAGTAGGGACAGTGAGGCATGTGATAGGAGGAGGGGTAGTAGGGACAGTGAGGCATGTGATAGGAGGAGGGGTAGTAGGGACAGTGAGGCATGTGATAGGATGGGTTGTAGGGACAGTGAGGCATGTCATAGGAGGGGTTGTAGGGACAGTGAGGCATGTCATAGGAGGGGTTGTAGGGACAGTGAGACATGTGATAGGAGGGGTTGTAGGGACAGTGAGGCATGTGATAGGAGGAGGGGTAGTAGGGTCAGTGAGGCATGTGATAGGAGGAGGGGTAGTAGGGACAGTGAGGCATGTGATAGGAGGAGGGGTAGTAGGGACAGTGAGGCATGTGATAGGAGGAGGGGTAGTAGGGACAGTGAGGCATGTGATAGGAGGAGGGGTAGTAGGGACAGTGAGACATGTGATAGGAGGAGGGGTAGTAGGGACAGTGAGGCAGGTGATAGGAGGAGAGGTAGTAGGGACAGTGAGACATGTGATAGGAGGAGGGGTAATAGGGACAGTGAGGCATGTGATAGGAGGAGGGGTAGTAGGGACAGTGAGGCATGTGATAGGAGGAGGGGTAGTAGGGACAGTGAGGCATGTGATAGGGGTGGTAGGGTCAGTGAGGCATGTGATAGGAGGGGTAGTAGGGACAGTGAGGCATGTAATAGGAGGAGGGGTAGTAGGGACAAAGAGACATGTGATAGGAGGAGGGGTAGTAGGGACAGTGAGGCATGTGATAGGAGGAGGGGTAGTAGGGACAGTGAGACATGTGATAGGAGGAGGGGTAGTAGGGACAGTGAGACATGTGATAGGAGGAGGGGTAGTAGGGACAGTGAGGCATGTGATAGGAGGAGGGGTAGTAGGGACAGTGAGACATGTGATAGGAGGAGGGGTAGTAGGGACAGTGAGACATGTGATAGGAGGAGGGGTAGTAGGGACAGTGAGACAAGTGATAGGAGGAGGGGTAGTAGGGACAGTGAGACATGTGATAGGAGGAGGGGTAGTAGGGACAGTGAGGCATGTGATAGGAGGAGGGGTGGTAGGGTCAGTGAGGCATGTGATAGGAGGGGTAGTAGGGACAGTGAGGCATGTGATAGGAGGAGGGGTAGTAGGGACAAAGAGACATGTGATAGGAGGAGGGGTAGTAGGGACAGTGAGGCAGGTGATAGGAGGAGGGGTAGTAGGGACAGTGAGACATGTGATAGGAGGAGGGGTAGTAGGGACAGTGAGACATGTGATAGGAGGAGGGGTAGTAGGGACAGTGAGACATGTGATAGGAGGAGGGGTAGTAGGGACAGTGAGACATGTGATAGGAGGAGGGGTAGTAGGGACAGTGAGGCAGGTGATAGGAGGAGGGGTAGTAGGGACAGTGAGACATGTGATAGGAGGGGTAGTAGGGACAGTGAGACATGTGATAGGAGGAGGGGTAGTAGGGACAGTGAGGCATGTGATAGGAGGAGGGGTAGTAGGGACAGTGAGACGTGATAGGAGGAGGGGTAGTAGGGACAGTGAGACATGTGATAGGAGGAGGGGTAGTAGGGACAGTGAGACATGTGATAGGAGGAGGGGTAGTAGGGACAGTGAGACATGTGATAGGAGGAGGGGTAGTAGGGACAGTGAGGCATGTGATAGGAGGAGGGGTAGTAGGGACAGTGAGACATGTGATAGGAGGAGGGGTAGTAGGGACAGTGAGACATGTGATAGGAGGAGGGGTAGTAGGGACAGTGAGACATGTGATAGGAGGAGGGGTAGTAGGGACAGTGAGACATGTGATAGGAGGAGGGGTAGTAGGGACAGTGAGACATGTGATAGGAGGAGGGGTAGTAGGGACAGTGAGACATGTGATAGGAGGAGGGGTTGTAGGGACAGTGAGGCAGGTGATAGGAGGAGGGGTAGTAGGGACAGTGAGACATGTGATAGGAGGGGTAGTAGGGACAGTGAGGCATGTGATAGGAGGAGGGGTAGTAGGGACAGTGAGACGTGATAGGAGGAGGGGTAGTAGGGACAGTGAGACATGTGATAGGAGGAGGGGTAGTAGGGACAGTGAGACATGTGATAGGAGGAGGGGTAGTAGGGACAGTGAGGCATGTGATAGGAGGAGGGGTAGTAGGGACAGTGAGACGTGATAGGAGGAGGGGTAGTAGGGACAGTGAGACATGTGATAGGAGGAGGGGTAGTAGGGACAGTGAGACATGTGATAGGAGGAGGGGTAGTAGGGACAGTGAGACATGTGATAGGAGGAGGGGTAGTAGGGACAGTGAGACATGTGATAGGAGGAGGGGTAGTAGGGACAGACCCCCACTAATCAGAACTTATGACATCAGAAGTTTGTAAATATGATATTTATACTTGAAAGAATCTGTTATGAGTGTTACCTGCACTAACCTGTTGGTACAGACTTGCAGTGCGGGTGACACTGATTAATGTTATACTTACCCCCAGCGTCCATCTATCTTTTATCCTTATTTTTCCATTTATACAAATCAGCAGCTTGGTGTTCGGGGGGGGGGGGGGCATGCAGATGATACGGCTTTTGGTCCTTTAATATGCCCGGCTAATAAATACTCATAACCCTTCCTCTGCTGCTTTCTTCATTCTGCCTACAGTGCTTTGCAAAAGTATTCACCATCAGCAACATCTGGAGGTCTGCAGGTTGTAGACCACTGTCCTATACTTTACATTGCACGGATCCCTCAACAAACGACGGTTTCAACAAACGATGGTCCATTTGGAGCGGATTACCATCGTATGTTGAGGGAACACTGTATACGGAGAAAAAGAAACCTATAAAATGAACAAAAAGACTAGAAAGATAGCTCATATGTCTTTTGGGTATTCTAAGCTTCTAAAAACAATGCCATACCAGGACAAAGCTCTTATGTTCCCCAGAAATTCCACACGTCAGCAGTGGATTGCGTCTAATTGTACATTTAATCTTCCCATTTTTTTTTTTCCAGCTTATGTGACAAGAGCTTGTGGTCGTGGCTGTAACTTCAATGCGGTTATAAACAGTAAATGCGGCACATCCCGAAGGGCCGTGAAAAAGATGTCCATACGCATCGACTGGACAGAGGGAGGCGCTAAACACTGCCCCAGGCCTACATCCAAATCCCCGGCTCAGAGACTACAGTCCCCCAATGAAAAGGCTACGGTCACTGAAACAAAGGCAACAGAGACGTTCATCACAGACTACGGGCCCCAGAACGGCCTTCAGATAACTAACTGCTAAATGCTTTGACTGGATAAAGCAATGGTCCCCAAACTGTGGCCCTCCAGACGTTGCAAAACTACAACTCCCAGCATGCCTGGACAGCCAACGGCTGTCCAGGCATGCTGGGACTTGTAGTTTTGCAACATCTGGAGGGCCACAGTTTGGGGACCACCGGGATAAAGAATGATATAACATTATCCAAAGCAGCCAATGACCACAAGAGGCACGAAATGACTTTAGGGTACATTCACACGTACGCAGATTTGATGCGCAGGATTTTCTGCTGCAGATTTCAATGTAAACCAAATGACTGAGCTCCGCTTCTAATCTGCAGTTACAAATCCAGCGCATCAAATCTGCGCAGGATCCTGTAGGTGTGAACGTACCCTTAATACGCATGTTTTATTGATGTCTGTAAATTTAAACACTGGTAAAATAAACTTTAGTCTGTTTTTAAATTTGGCTATAATAGAATAGCAAAAGAAAAGGGCCCTTCTAGAGAATCTGACTCAATGAAATTTAAAGGGGTATTCCGGGTTTATACATCAGGATAGGGGATAAGATGTATGATCGCAGGGGTCCCGCTGCTGGGGCACCCCCGCGATCTCTTTGCAGCCCTTGGCATTCTGTGCCGTACGCTGCTTCCGAGACGGGGACGTGATGTCACGCCCCCTCCATTCATGTTTTTGGGAGGGGCCCCCTCCCAAAGACATGAATGGCGGGGCCGTGGCATGACGTCATGAGGAGCGTGGCTGTGAAGTCACGACCACTAGTGCAGGAACTCGGCCTTTGTTTAGAACGCTGGGTGCTACGGGAGATCGTAGGGGGCCCCACCAGTCGGACCCCCGCGATCAGACATCCCCTAGCCTTTGGATAGGGCAGTGGTCTCCAAACTGCGGCCCTCCAGATGTTGCAAAACTACAACTCCCAGCATGCCCGGACAGCCGTTGGCTGTCCGGGCATGCTGGGAGTTGTAGTTTTGCAACATCTGGAGGGCCACAGTTTGGAGAACACAGAGATAAGATGTCTAGCAGCGGAGTACCCCTTTAAATGACAGAATAGGGAATAAGTGTGACTGACTGACCAAAAGGTCCCCTGCGATCATACATCTTATTCCCCATTCTCTGGATAGGGGATAAGATGTAAAAACCCGGAATACCCCTTTAAAGGGATATGACTGATCCTTACATAAAGCCATTTACAGTGCATTTAAAATGTTATCAGACCTTTTCACATTTTTCACATTTTATGTATTAAGAAGAAAACATTTGTCTTGGCTTTGTGCTTAGGGACATTGGGGGAGATTGATCAACACTTGTGCAAAGGAAAAGTTGCCCATAGCAACCAATCAGATCGCTTCTTTTATTTTTCAGGGGCCTATTCAAAAATGAAAGAAGAAATTTGATTGGTGGGATTTTCCTCTGCACAAGTTTTGATGAATCTCCCACATTGCCTTGTTGGAAGGTGAACCTTCAGCCCAGTCTGTAGTCCAGAGCGCACTTTATCAGGCTGTCATTAAGAATATCTCTGTACTTTGCTCCATTCAGCTTTCCCTTGACCCCGACCAGTCTCCCTGTCCCGCAGCATGATGCATCACTGTACTAAGCAGGTGATCAACAGTGCCTGGTTTCCTCCAGACATGACCCTTTTTTTAGGCCTGGGTTACGCTACGAAATTTCTGCTTTGAAATTCCACTCGGAAATTCCGGTGCAGCAGAGTTCCAATGCTGGCAATGGGATTCCGCAGCACAGTGCACACTGCAGAGTTTTCGAAACAGACTATCTGCCCCCGAAAATCCCCTCTAAAAATTTGGCAGATTTCCACTCTGCAGACATTGCCGTTAGAGAGATGAGCGAACTTACAGTAAATTTGATTCGTCACAAACTTCTCGGCTCGGCAGTTGATTTTTTCTGCATAAATTAGTTCAGCTTTCAGGTGCTCCGGTGGGCTGGAAAAGATGGATACAGTCCTAGGCAAGAGTCTTCTAGGACTGTATCCACCTTTTCCAGCCCACGGGAGCACCTGAAAGCTGAACTAATTTATGCAGGAAAAGTCATCAACTGCCGAGCCGAGAAGTTTGTGACGAATCAAATTTACTGTAAGTTCGCTCATCTCTAATTGCCGTCTATGGGGCCAACAATGTCTGTTCGGTCCTAGTGCCGACTAATTTAGTTGGCGCTGCCCACACTCGGAATCTCCAGCCAGATTTTGCCCGTCCGGAGATTACGCGGTGTGAACCTGGACTTAGCATTGAGGCCACAAAGTTCAACCTTGGTTACATACCCTCTGACTATATAATCCCACCCATCACCTGATAGCCACTCCCATTATAAAAATTAAAGGAAAACTGTCACCTGTTCACCTACACTAAACCCAATATGCTGGGTTATAGTGTGAATGAACAGGAGACTGATGAGGGATTAATGGGTTAAATACATACCTGCATTCCGGAGATCTTTTCCCTCCAAAGATCGGCATCCATCTTCAGAGAATTGCGCGCTGGAGGCGGGACCACCGGCTCAATATGAATATTCATTGTCACGGGTCATGTGAGCGCTGTGCCGACTGATCGCTCACGTGATAATTAGTATTCAAATTGAGCCGGCGGGCCCGCGCAATTCTCTGAAGATAGATGCCGATCTGTAGGTATGTATTTAACCCATTAACCCCTCATCAGTCTTCTGTTAAGAGACATGTTTAAAGGGGTAGTCCAGTGGTGAAAAACATATCCCCTATCCTAAGGATAGGGTATAAGTTTGAGATCGCGGGGGGGTCCGACTGCTGGGGCCCCCTGCGATCTCTCTGTACGGGGGCCAGGCTCTATGGCCAGATAGCGGGTGTCGACCTCCGCACGAAGCAGCGGCCGACACGCCCCCTCAATACATCTCAATGGCAGAGCCGGAGATTGCCGAAGGCTCTGCCATAGAGTTGTATTGAGGGGGTGTGTCGGCCGCCGCTTCGTGCGGAGGTCGACACGCCCCCTTCCCGCGGGCTGTCGGGGCTCCGTACAGGAGATCGCGGGGGGCCCCAGCGGTCGGATCCCCCGGGATCTGCAACTTATCCCCTATCCTTAGGATAGGGGAAAAGTTGTTCACCACTGGACTACTCCTTTAAATCTGCCGGCAACTTTACAGCCCGAGACTTGCCTGCTGGGACTTCTGGCAAAATCTGGGCATGCTGGGAGTTGTAGTTTTGCAACAGCTGGAGGCACACTGGTTGAGAAACTGTCTTCCAGTCATAAAACGGACTTAAAAATGCATGTGTAAAACTGGCCTTATACTAAGCTCACATGTTATGGATTTGCTGTGGAACACCGTAACAGAAAAGCAAATGAGGTTTTTACTATCTACACCAGTGGTCTTCAACCTGCGGACCTCGATGTTGCAAAACTACAACTCCCAGCATGCCCGGACAGCCGTTGGCTGTCCGGGCATGCTGGGAGTTGTAGTTTTGCAACATCTGGAGGTCCGCAGGTTGGAGACCACTGATCTACACACTGTGGAAACTGAGCATGGAACATGAGAGTTTCTGCTTTAAAAAAGGGATTTGTTGCAGTTCCCCAATCTCAATGTGAAAGTGAAGAAATGCAAAAAATTCACAAGCAAAGTCAGCAAGTTCCTCGAGAAACAATACGTCTGTCTAAATAAAAAGGTCCTGTAAAGCCGCAGGGTCATTCATTATGTCATGAGCACGTGTTCAGTCCCAAGTATGTGTGTGTACGTGTATTAGGGCTGTATATGTGCCGCAGAGCTGTATGGTTCTGTAATGTATGTGAAGCAGTGCTGTGTAGGATATGCATGCTGAAGGGCATTGTGGATATATAGAACGTCATGAAGTGTTAGAAAAAAAATAAGTGAAGAAATTAGAGATCGACCGATATCGATTTTTTTAGGGCAGATACCGATAACCTGTGACCTTTCAGGCAGATAGCCGATAACTTATACCGATATTCCAGTATAAGTTATCGGCTATTTGCCCCCCACTCGGCCCTGCAGATGAATGATTTAAAGCGGGCGCTTTAAATCAATGAACTGCAGCGGCTTTTGCGGGGTCGGAGGCCGCCGCCTGCTTCTCTCCCCCTGCCTGTCCTCCCTAGTCCAACCACCACCGCCGCTGCCCTATTGCCTCCCCCATCCCCGGTTTTATAATTACCTGTTCCCGGGTCCGCGCTACTTCTGGTTCCGGCGGCGTCCTGAGCTGTCACTGATGGTGATGTCGCGTTGAGGACGTCACTCGTCATTGCGCTGCACAGCGCGCAGGAGCCAGAAGTAGCGCGGACCCCGGGAACAGGCAATTATAAAACCAGGGATGGGGGAGGCAATAGGGCAGCGGCGGTGGTAGTCTCTGGCCGGGTAGGCAGGGCGGGGGGTGTTGGCATTATCGGCAAGGTAATTGCCGATACCGATAATGTCCAAAATCGTGAATATCGGCCGAACCGATAATTGGTCGATCCCTAGAAGAAATATATATTTAGGGATGTACCAATACTGGTATCGGGACCAATACTGGACATTTTCAGAAGTATTTGTACAGGATGAAGAGGCTCCTCACATTATTAGATATTGTTGGATTAAAATGATATGACTTAACCCTCTCTTTAACTCTTAAATCATCAAAGTTAGTGACATTGACACCTCCACATTCTTATACCACCAGGGAATTTCTTAGATTTTCCTTTTTGAAAACCTGAGGTGCATCCTATAGTTAGGTGCTTCTTATAGTAAATTAGGCATCATTAGGTGCTGGTCTGCCATGGAACATTTTTGCATCAAATCTGCTGTGTGTGAACTTAGCCTTAAAGGGGTACTCCACTGGCCAGCGTTCAGAAGTAAATGTTCCGAATGCTGTTTTCGCACTGCGGGGGTCGGCCAAGCCCCTCGTGACTTCACGGCTCCTCCCATAGACTTGCATTGAGGGGGCATGGCCGACCCCCGCAGCGCGAAAACAGCATCCAGAACATTTACTTACGAACGCTGGCCAGTGTAGTACCCCGTTAAAGGGGTACTCCCGTGGAATTTTTTATTTTTTTAAATCAACTGATGCCAGAAAGTTAAACAGATTTGTAAATTACTTCTATTAAAAAATCTTAATCCTTCCAGTACTTTTTAGGGGCTGTATACTACAGAGGAAATGCTTTACTTTTTAGATTTCTCTGATGTCATGACCACAGTGCTCTCTGCCGACCTCTGCCGTCCATTTTAGGAACTGTCCATAGCAGCATATGTTTGCTATGGGGATTTTCTCCTGCTCTGGACAGTTCCTAAAATCGACAGCAGAGGTCACCAGAGAGCACTGTGGTCATGACATCAGAGAAATCTAAAAAGAAAAGCATTTCCTCTGTAGTATACAGCCCCTTAAAAGTACTGGAAGGATTAAGATTTTTACAAATCTGTTTAACTTTGACACCAGTTGATAAAAAAAATAAAAAAGTTTTCCATGGGTGTACCCCTTTAACCCCTTAAGGACTCAGCCCATTTGGACATTAAGGACTCAGACAATTTTATTTTTACATTTTCTCCTCCTCCCCTTCAAAAAATCATAACTCTTTTATATTTTCATCCACAGACTAGTATTAGGGCTTGTTTTCTGCGCGACCAGTTGTCCGTTGTAATGACATCACTCATTATATCATAAAATGTATGGTGCAACCAAAAAAATACTATTTGTGTGGGGAAATTTAAAAGAAAACCGTGATTTTGCAAATTTTGGAAGGTTTTGTTTTCACGCCGTACAATTTATGGTAAAAATGACGTGTTCTTTATTCTCTGGGTCAATACGATTAAAATGATACCCATGATAACATACTTTTCTATTACTGTTGCGCTTAAAAAAAATTGCAAACTTTTTAACCAAATTAGTACGTTTAAAATCCCCCTATTTTGAAGACATATAACTTTTTCATTTTTCCGTATAAGCGGCGGTATGAGGGCTCATTTTTTGCGCCATGATCTGTACTTTTTATTAATACCATATTTGCTTATACAAAACTTTTATTACCTTTTTTATTAATTTTTTTGGGAATAAAATGTTATAAAAAAAAGCAGCTATTTTGGCCTTTTTTTTTTACGTTCACGCCGTTCACCGTACGGGATCATTTACATTTTATTTTAATAGTTCGGATATTTACGCACTCGGCGATACCAAATATGTATATAAAAAAAATTTTTTACACTTTTTGGAGGGAAAATGGGACAATTTACGTTTTTATTGGGGGAGGGGGTTTTTCACATTTTTTTTTACTTTAATTTTTACCCTTTAATAGTCCCTATAGGGGACTATTTAAAGCAATCACTCGATTGCTAATCCTGTTCAGTGCTATGTATAGGACACAGCACTGATCAGGGTTATCGGTCATATTCTGCTCTGGTCTGCGGGAAGGCAGATCAGAACAGAAGACTCCCGGAAGACAGTGGAGCCAGGTGAGGGGACCTCCGTCTGCCGTGCAGGATGATCGGATCACCGCGGCAGCGCTGCAGGCGATCTGATCATCCTGTTAAGTGACAGAGATGCTGCAGATGCCGTGATCGGTATTCATCACGGCATCTGAGGGGTTAATGGCGGACATCCGCAGGATCGCGGGTGTCCGCCATTACTGGCGGGTCCCTGGCTGCGATCCACAGCCGGGACCTGCCACGCATGATGCCGGCATCGCTCCGATGCCCGCGGTTATGCTCTGGACGTAAATGTACGTCCTGGTGCGTTAAGTACCACGTCATCAGGACGTACATTTACGTCCTGCGTCGTTAAGGGGTTAAACATTGACTGATAAGAAACAGTGAAATAAGAGCTCTATGGGGGAAAAAATGATAGTTTTAGGGACCTGCCACTGTTTAAACTACAATTCGGAAGTGCAATCGCAAGTAGCGGCCTCTAGTGCTGCAATGAAACGTGTTACGTGTGTCAGTAAGTAGATTTTTTTTTCCCATAACAAATTGTACAACACTGACGGTCTCTGAGCTCTCACCTCTATCATACACAGTGTTCAAGTGAAATCCCCTCTTTTATTTAAATTAAGAGTTTGGTGATAGCTAACAATGCAAATACAACTGAAGTCGTATACATACTGAATAGAAAGGAACAATGATCTTCTGGCACAAAGGCCCAGGTATTAGAAAGTACACGGAGCAGTGATTTCTGCTTCTTTGTTATGGAGAGCTGGGGAAATTCCTGGCCAGAAACTGGTAGAGCAGGTATTAATGCAAGATTAGCGCAAGCACAGTTAGGCCGGGTTCACACCACGGAATCTCCGACTGGAATTCCAGCCAAGATTCCTAGGGAAGCCAGAAGTCCCTGCTAGGACCGAACATACTGCATTGCTGTCCCCATAGACGGAATGTTCATTCTTTTGGCAGAACTGTTCAGAAACGAATTGCGGTCTATGGGGACGACTATGCAGTCCACACGGTCCTAATGCTGGCACTGGCTATCCTCAGGATCTTCAGCTTGAATATCGGGTGGAGATTTTGATGTGTGAACCCGGCCTTAAGCTCTTACACTTAAAAATATTGGAAGAGGGGAGATATATTAAGGCACCTTCCTTAAAAGGGGGAGAGCAGTGTAAACATGGAATGTTCTGGTCCAGCCAACAGGTTGTTGTCAGGTAATGTACGCACGCTCTTCCCCCAGTGAAATCCTTCATGTTTGATAGCAATAGTAAATACTATGCTGAAGAGTCCTTTCCTCTTAATGATGCTGACGTATACAGAGCGGATCTGTAGTCTACAATCTGTGGACATCTTTTTCTCAGCACAGAACTCATGGTGGTCTTGAAAACTCTACCATCTGCCTGTTGGGGGCGCTCCAGCAGTAAGACAGCTTCTAGGAAGTGGTGATAGTCACTACTAGCGTTATTAGGCATGGTATTTTCGGTGTATCCCAAGCATAGCTGGAGTTCCATCTTGGAACGCAGTGGCATCATTTTGGGGTCCCACAGAGTTAAGATGGTTTTCGCTTGCATTACAGCTTCTTTGGCACGAGGTGTGTCTTGAAGTGCTTGCTGACATGGTCGCTGCGTGTGAACCTCTTCTGACAGTGAGGGCATTCAAAGCGCTTGTCACCTGTGCAGGGACAGCAGAGGAAAATCAGTATACATGTCATACATGTGGGTGCCTTACACGTGCATGCGTGCATACATGCGTCACACACCTGTGTGCGTGCGTGCGTGCCGTTGCAGCTCATCGCTGCGGGTGAACCTCTTTGTACAGTGTCCCCAGTTGCACACGAACGGCCTCTCCCCGGTGTGCAGACGGACATGGGCTCTCAAGAGTGAAGTCTTGCGAAATGTTCTCCCGCATTCAGGGATGTGACACACGTGCCTCTTTCTGCCAGGGGGGCCCCACCTGCTGAGAGGGAGAGAGTGTCTCTCCTCAGCACAATAATCCCCTCCATCAACCCCCCGCCCACCTGTGCCCCTTACATGACTGGCCTCACACAGCTCTGCTGCATCACTCTCACCCCTTCTCCCTGTCCTTGCAGTTTGGACATGTACAGGCCACCCTCCTCCTCTTCTCTCCTGGTTGTAGCTCCCCAGACAAGGCCTGTTCCATCTGTAGCTGTATCTGGGAAGGGCTGAGGCCACTGATGGCAACGTTATTACTGGACACGTTCTGCACACTGATTTGCTGATGCCCTGATTGGATACACAAGCACAAGGGTGTGTTGATTCATTTAATAGAAGGAGAAATCAACCAAAACAAATTAATCTGTGAAATGTTCAGGAGGTAAGGGCTGTAGCTTAGGACTTTGTTTGGCTACATGCTCACACTGGGATATACACCTGCAGCATTGGTGATGGTTACGGGTACTCCTTGCACTGGGACGCCATTGATACTGATAGTTTGTATACCCTGTGCGGTGGCCGACAGCTGTGCTGTATTCAGGTTAATAACGCTCCCCGCTGGAGCAATTTTGGCTAAGGACCGCTCTTTGCGAGTGACATTTTTCTTAGTTGGAGTAGCAGATAGTGTTGGCAAGGACCCTGTGCCTCCCATGGAGCATGGCTGAGGTGTAGACTCTTGCAACATCAGTGTCTGTAAATCTCCTGTAGATGTGCGGAAGTAGAACTGTAAAAGGAAAAAGTATATCAGATATGGAAAAAAAAGGCAGATACTTATATCAGAAAACATATAGGAGAAGGGGGATTTATCATTCCCTGCACTAGTGGCAAAATTGTACAATTTCTTTTTTTTTGCACCAGTCACTCTGCGCTGGTGCAGGGAATGATAATTCACCCCCATAAAGTAATGAGGACCTATAACCTCAAAATAAATTACTTCTGACCTTATTAAATTATTTCAGTCAGTTAAGAGGGTTTTTGGGCCTTAAAAAATGGATGACCAATTGTTTGGACTCTCAGCAGCACATAAATCAGCTGTCTGAAGGGCTGTGGCACTCCTGTGATCCCTTAATTGACTCAATGACCTATGACATACATTTTTGTCGCAGCCGTCTGTGCCTTGGCACAACATGACAAAAATTGTATGCCATGCAACTGTTCTTGTATCACAGACAATGAGTGATGGCTGCTATAAGCAGCCGCTACACACCGCCAATGACAAACATCTGTGTGATCGCGGATATCGGTCATTTTACTCCTTAAATACAGAAATCAAAAGTGATCACAATATTAAAGAAGTGAATTTACAGAAACAGTGCCTCTCAGCTGCCTGACCAGCACCTCCCCAACATATTATCTGGGTGACGGCTGGATACCATGTCTGCTGAAAGCCTCTGTTCCTGTCATTATAAGATTTGCCATACAGTCTGCCTCAGGCAGGCTGTACCAGCAGAGCGCCAATCTAGCTGATCAAAACTATGCAAAAAAAAAAAATGTTAAATTATAAGGGTCAGAATGAAATAGGGTCGCCCTCACTAACGCTTTTTACCGGAAAAAAAAAATTGTTGCAGTATATTCATCTTGTTGCTTATGTGGTAATTTATTTTTCTGTTCAATAGAGGCCGACTGCTGCTGTATGTGTAATGCTTTCTACACCTGCTCCAGATGAGAACCCCGGAAGAGGGGATGAATATATATATGGAGGGCAGAAGAGTTATTGGTCATCACCGGATGGGGCGAGGTTATCGCACATACAGCAGTAGCCCGCCTCCATTGAAAATAAAAAAAAATAATTACCATATTAAAATCAAAATGGATGCCTCCGGAACAGCTGCACCGATATCTCGTTTTTTGTTTTTTTTTAATTGCTGCTTTCTCGAGGCCTAAACAGGCTGGGTTGTTAAAGGATTAAGCCTCATAAATCCTCTGTACCTGCAACTGCTATACTATTAGTAGCTGTGGTGCAAGGTACTGCAGTGTACTCCCATTCAAGTGACATCACTCATTTTACCACAAAATCTACGGAGAAATATAACATCTGCAGGTGCCCTGGTTGGGAAACATTGCATTACACAGATCTCAGTGACATCAGTGCTGCCTTGTAATGCCTGTTTGGGTCCTCCAGACCGAGAGACAGGAGTTCTGGTTCCGCTACATTGCCTCCACCTTTATTGTTTATCCAACCACTGTGTTACACACGTATACTGGTAACAATTTGCTGAAAGACTATCCAAATACATACATCAACAAGCAAGAGACAGACAATGTGTTTCCGTACCTGTGTGGGAGTACTGTCTGTGTTGTGGACACTTTGCATTGGTTTCTGTGGCACTGTTGGCAGTGTAGCGGATGCTGCCTGTACCACTCTCAAAGCCTGTTGTGGTATTTGCACTAGTTGTGTTTCAGCCTTGGGCTGAACAAGCTGAAGTACGGCATGCTGACCGGCATTGGGACTCTGAACAATCAGCAGGTTGTTTCCAGCCTGTAGGATATTGTCTGCAGTTGTTTCTATTAATACAGTCTCCACCTGCTCCTGAGTAGGAGAACCAGGCGTCGGCCCTGGTGGAAGAGGCTTCCTACGAGGCTTTTTACTCTGTCTGCTAGAAACAAGCTGACTGCTAGTGTCTGTGGAGGTGTCTGCCAGGTTACTGAGAGGGAGTGCCAAAGTGACGTTGCTGCCAGCAGTTCCAGTCAACTTCATAACATTGCTGTTTTTGTGTGGAGGGGCAGGTTTTATGGGCACATGTTTTGTAGAACTGGTGGCTGGGGCAATCTGAAGGGTTGTTCCACCATCAGTGGAATTAATAATCTGATACTGAGTGCCCAGAGTCTGTGGAACTGCCTGAGGGGAGGTCTGTGAAGCTTGATAGTGTCCAGTCTTGCTCACTGGGTTCTGTATGGTGAAAAAGAGCTGCCCGTTTCCTGTCCCCAATTGTGGAAGCTGGATCACATTTCCTTTGGCAGATAAAAGTCCTATACTTTGTTTCCCTGGACTCAATGGTAATGGTGCAGGTTTTATGGGTATTAGCCTTTTCCGAGTTGGGCGTTGTTGTGCCGGAGGAGTCACAGCTGTTTCGACTGCAGGGGGACCAATCTTACTGCACGTGGCTGCCAGGAGAGCCAACGGAGAGGGCTGTGTGTCCTGCATGGATTGAATAAAACATAGAAAATAGTTGCTATACTTACAAAAAACACACATGAATAAAGGGTTACTCCAGTGGAAAACATTTTTTTTTTTTTAAATCAACTGGTGCCAGAAAGTTAAACAGATTTGTAAATGACTTCTATTTAAAAATCTTAATCCTTTCAGTACTTTTTAGCAGCTGTATGCTACAGAGGAAAATCTTTATTTTTTTAATTTCTTTTATGTCTTGTCCACAGTGCTTTCTGCTGACACCTGATGCCCGTATCAGGAACTGTCCAGAGCAGGAGAAAATCCCCGTAGCAAACCTATACTGCTCTGGACAGTTCCTGACACGAACAGAGGTGTCAGCAGAGAGCGCTGTGAACAAGACAAAAAAAAATGAGTTTTGTTATTTTTCTTCCATCTTGTCTACAAAAACCAACTGACCTGGGAAGCGGAAACAGCTGGCTGCAAGTACTCACTCGGACTCACAGCAGCGGCTGCAGTCATAATGA
The DNA here is from genome assembly GCF_029499605.1 of Hyla sarda. Classification (NCBI taxonomy): domain Eukaryota; kingdom Metazoa; phylum Chordata; class Amphibia; order Anura; family Hylidae; genus Hyla; species Hyla sarda. The sequence goes on from NC_079200.1 coordinate 32,309,634, forward strand.
ACTAAAATATAAAAAAAAAAAATGGAAATATATTAGTAATGAAAAGATATAGAGACATTTCGAAACTGACCCAATATGTGTTCAAATATATAAGTTGCAAAATGTGTTCCATGCAATCCTCCAGTGCCTCACCAGTCCTAACATTTATTCAGATACTAGCTGAGTACCCGGCGTTGCCCGGTTTTTCCTTCCTAATCCTTGTTGGGGAGGAAAATAAACAAAGGAGGAAGCTTTTGACTTCATATCCCGTCCTCATATATTGTTGTCATATCCCAACCTCCTATCCCACAATCCTATCCTGACCTCCTATCCCGTCCTCCTATCCCGACCTCATATCTCGACCTCCTATCCCATCCTCCTATATCAACGTCCTATCCCATCCTCCTATCCCGACCTCCTATCCTGACCTCTTATACCGACCTCCTATTGCGTCCTCCCATCCCGTCCTCATATCCTGACCCGTAATATGTGTACCAGTTATTGAAATATCTCCAGCCGTGCAGAAGTTATGTGAGAACATACATTTCCCATTGATTTGCATGGGACTTTAAACAAAAGCCCCGACCCTCACAAATGGAGGTAGTTAAGGGTTAAATTAAATATCCTATATTTTAAGTGGACATATAAGTAACATGTGACCAAGTATTATCGAAATATCTCAAGCCGTTTGGAAGTTATGCAGTAACATATATTTCCCATAGACTTGTATGGGACTTTAAACATAAACCCCGCCCCTGGCAAATGGGGTGAGTAAGGGTTAAATCACCTCTCCTATGTTTGTTGTTGACATATAAGTAACATGTGTGCCAAGTTTCATGTTAATATCTTTAGCCGTTTGGACGTGATGCTGGAACACACACCCACATACATACACCCACATACATACATACACACATACATACATACATATATACATACACACACATACACATACACACACACATATATACACACACACACATACACACACATATACACACACACACATATATACATACACACACACACACACACATATATACATACACACACATATACACACACACACACACACATATACACACACACACACACACACACACATATACACACACACACACACACACACACATACATACATACATACACACACACACACATATATACATACACACACATATATACATACACACACATATACACACACACACACACACATATACACACACACACACACACACACACACACATACATACATACACACATATATACATACACACACATATTGGGGGAGATTTATCAAAACCTGTGCAGAGGAAGAGTGGTGCAGTTGCCCATAGCAACCAATCAGATTGCTTCTTTCATTTTCCACAGGCCTCTAAAGAGGCCTGTGGAAAATGAAAGAAGCGATCTGATTGGTTGCTATGGGCAACTGCACCACTCTTCCTCTGCACAGGTTTTGATAAATCTCCCCCATTGAGTTTTATATATATATAGATAATCTACAGAGACAAGTTAAGCATCTTTGTAAATGAGTTGCATTATCTAGTACTAATCCCGAGTTACAGCCTGTATTATTATCCTAGAGCTGAACTGACATTTCTCGGGGTTGTCACTGGGAATGGAGGAGAAGCTTAAGGCCTTATGGCTTATCTGAACAGCTTTAGAGCAGAGGAAGAGTTTGCTTTCTGTACAGTATCGAGGGCAAAGATGATTCCTGCAGAATTGTGAAGGCAGCTTTGAGCCATCATTGGTAACGGGAGGATTAGTACAATGCAAGTGATGCAAAGTATTTACTGTACAAAGTCAACTATTAATGTACATTAAAGGGGTAATCCTATTTAGGAAAATGTACCACCTATCCAGGGTAAGTGTCAGAGCACAACCTGTGTATCTCCATGATCTGTCGTTTTTATCAGTACCACTTTTGCTTAGGTTTTACTCTTTATTAAAAAAAAATTTGGAAAAAATGTGACAAAAAAGCAATTTTGGATTTTTTTTTTTTTTTACGTTTACGCCGTTCACCACAGTATGGGATAATTAACAATATATTTTAATAGTTCAGACTTTTACGCATACGGCGATACCAAATATGTGTATTAATTATGGGTTTTTTTACGCTTTTTTGGGGGTAAAATGGGAAAAAAAGACGTTTTACTTTTTTATTGGGGGGGGGAGGGGATTTATTTTTTTTTTTTTTAAACACACTTTAATAGTCCCCATAGGGGACTATTTATAGCAATCATTTTATTGTTAATACTGTTCAGTGCTATGTATAGGACATAGCACTGATCAGTATTATTGGTGATCTTCTGCTCTGGTCTGCTCGATCTCAGACCAAAGCAGAAGACCCCGGGAGACGGTCGGAGCCAGGTGAGGGGACCTCCGGCTGCCATGCTGGATGATTGGATCCCCGATCAGCCGAAGTACTGCACTGCCGCAGATGCCGTGATCTGTATTGATCACGGCATCTGAGGGGTTAAATTGACATCCCCGCGATCTCAGAGGTCCGCCATTTCCGGTGGGTCCCAGAGCCGGGACCTGCCGAATTTGACGCGAGCACCAGATCATGGTGGCGCATAAATGTACGTCATGGTGCGTTAAGTACCATGGCACCATGACGTAAATTACGTCCATTGTCGTTAAGGGGTTAATGGAACTACCCCTTTAATTCTAGATGTGGACTGTAGAATAAAAGAGTAAATACAACAACTGTACTCATGAAATGTGCAGCTCTAATATTAGATACAACAAGGACCAAACAAACACACAACTAGGCAATAAAATTACAGCAACACAAAGTTCCCTGGAGCGTGAATCCTAGTACCAGGTATAAAGAGAGATATACAGAGAAACGTGATACTGACCTCTGCTATATACTTATTAGAGTCTAGTATACACAATGAGTCCGCTGGGTCATCTCAGGGAATGTGTCCTGTTCACAAGGTCTTCTCATAAGGTGGGTCAGTCCATGCGTCAATACCCGACATTCCTGAATGTTCCTTCCTACTGCTGAACAATTCAGAGACCTAAAATGTAGAAGACATTAATAAACAGGTCTAAAGATCGCAGATATTTGCAGAAGTTAAAGGGGATATCCAAGAGTGAAAATTATCTCCTATCCACAAAATAGGTAACAACTAGCTGACTGGTGTCTGCTGGGACCATCAGAATGGAAGTCCCTTCGTCCCAGGTTATCAAGCAATAGAAAAAAAAAAAACACATTTGTCTGCAGGTTGTGTGTGGTATTACAGCTCAGTTCCATTGAAGTGAATCGAGTCAAGTTGTAATACAACACACAACCTGAGGACAGGTGTGGTGCTGTTTTTTTTTTTAAGAAATTCGCCGTTTTGCTATTGCTGAACAATCCCTTTCATGGGACAGAGTACATGCTTGTGCACTTCTCCCGTCACCCTTGTTGGGATTTCCAATGTGCGGTACTCACCTTTCTTCAGAAGGCCCATTGAGAGTGAATGGAGATGGAGCCAAACATGCACAATGCTGATCCATTCACCCAGGGTACAAGGGATCTTATGTTCAGTGGGGGTCCCAGTGGTCCGACCTCCACCAATCAGCTTGCTATCCCCTATTATGTTAAAACTGCTTTAAGAAAAAAAATCTAGTTCTAGGAACATTAGGCTTCTTTCACACTACAAAATCCTCCATTTTTAAACATTCGTAGGAAGATTCGTGTGAAAATCAGCTGAAAACGGCAGTAACAAAATCCTATAGGTCCGTTAGAAAATCCCATTATAGTCTATGGGATTTTTTTATATCCATAATAATCAGTTATAGATAATGGACGTTAGTTTGTTACGGAAGATAGTTATGGAAGAAATAGTTCATGAACTATTGCTTCCGTAACTATCTTCCGTAACAAACTAACAGTCTGTAACGGATTAATACGAATATTAGAAAATCCCATAGACTATAATGGGATTTTCGAACGGACGTATAGGATTTTGTTACTGCCGTTTTCAGCTGATTTTCACACGGATCTTCCTACGGATGTTTAAAAATGGAGGATTTTGTAGTGTGAAAGAAGCCTCATACTGTATGTATTTACATGCAGACTTTGGCATATATACAGTCATGGCCATAAATGTTGGCACCCCTGAAATTTTTCTAGAAAATGAAGTAACACATGTTTTGCTATACACACGTTTATTCCCTTTGTGTGTATTGGAACTAAACCAAAAAAGGAGGAAAAAAAGCAAATTGAACATAATGTCACCAAACTCCAAAAATGGTCTGGACAAAATTATTGAGACCCTTTCAAAATTGTGGAAAAATAAGATTGTTTCAAGCATGTGATGCTCCTTTAAACTCACCAGGGGGAAAATAACAGTTCTTTAAGATTTCAGTAATTTTTTCCAAAGGGTGTGCAATGCTGCTGGGGACCCCCGGGATCTCGGCTGCGGCACCCTGCTATCATTACGGCACAGAGCAGACTCCCTCCGTGCGTAATGACCAGCGATACGGGGGCCGTAGCATCATGACGTCACGGCTCCGCCCCCTTGTGACATCACAGCCCGCCCCTTAATGCAAGTCTATGGGAGGGGGCGTGATAGCCTCTCATAGGCTTGTATTGAGGGGGCGGGCCGTTACATCACAAGGGAGCGGAGCCGTGATGTAACGATGCTCTGGCCCCTGTATCGCTGGTCATTACGCACAGAGCGAATTTGCTCTGTGCAGTAATGATAGCGGGGTGCCGCAGCCGAGATCCCGGGGGTCCCCAGCAGCAGGACCACGGCGATCTAACATCTTATCCCCTATCCTTTGGATAGGGGATAAGATGTCTAGGGGCGGAGTACCCCTTTAAGGGTGCCAATAATTTTGTCCAGACCATTTTTGGAGTTTGGTGACATTATGTCCACTTTGCTTTTTTTCCTCCCTTTTTTGGTTTAGTTCCAATACACACAAAGGGAATAAACATGTGTATAGCAAAACATGTGTTACTGCAATCCTTTTCTGTGAGAAATACTACATTTTCTTGAAAAATTTCAGGGGTGCCAACATTTACGGCCATGACTGTAAGATAGTGATAAGCATAAGGCTATCCTTCATAAAACATAAGGACAAGGACTATTCATAGTATTTAGAATATTGGGCAGACTAGATGGGCCGAATTGGCGAACATCAATCCCTGTAGTCGTGAATGCTTGGCTTAGCCACATGTTCACTTCTTCTGAATGGAAAGAAGAAAAGCGGGCAGGAGGGGAGGACAAGACGCTGTCACTTAGGAGAAGGGGGGACAAGATGCTGTCACTTAGGAGAAGGGGGGACAAGACGCTGTCACTTAGGAGAAGGGGGGACAAGACGCTGTCACTTAGGAGAAGGGGGGACAAGACGCTGTCACTTAGGAGAAGGGGGGACAAGATGCTGTCACTTAGGAGAAGGGGGGACAAGACGCTGTCACTTAGGAGAAGGGGGGACAAGACGCTGTCACTTAGGAGAAGGGGGGACAAGACGCTGTCACTTAGGAGAAGGGGGGACAAGACGCTGTCACTTAGGAGAAGGGGGGAAAAGACACTGTCACTTAGGAGAAAGGGGGGAGGACAAGACGCTGTCACTAAGGAGAAGGGGGGGACAAGACGCTGTCACTTAGGAGAAGGGGGGGACAAGACGCTGTCACTTAGGAGAAGGGGGGAGGACAAGACGCTGTCACTTAGGAGAAAGGGGGGGAGGACAAGACGCTGTCACTTAGGAGAAGGGGGGAGGACAAGACGCTGTCACTTAGGAGAAGGGGGAGGACAAGACGCTGTCACATAAGAGAAGGGGGGAAGACAGGACGCTGTCACATAGGAGATGGGGGGAGGACAAGACGCTGTCACATATGAGAAGGGGGGAGGACAAGACGCTGTCACTTAGGAGAAGGGGGGGTGGACAAGACGCTGTCACATAGGTGAAGGGGGAGGACAAGTTGCTGTCACTTAGAAGGGGGGGACAAGACGCTGTCACTTAGGAGAAGGGGGTGGAGGACAAGACGCTGTCACTTAGGAGAAGGGGGGGTGGAGGACAAGACGCTGTCACTTAGGAGAAGGGGGGAGGACAAGACGCTGTCACTTAGGAGAAGGGGGGAGGACAAGACGCTGTCACTTAGGAGAAGGGGGGGAGGACAAGACGCTGTCACTTAGGAGAAGGGGGGGGAGGACAAGACGCTGTCACTTAGGAGAAGGGGGGAGGACAAGACGCTGTCACTTAGGAGAAGGGGGGAGGACAAGACGCTGTCACTTAGGAGAAGGGGGGAGGACAAGACGCTGTCACTTAGGAGAAGGGGGGGGGAGGACAAGACGCTGTCACTTAGGAGAAGGGGGGGGGGGGTGGAGGACAAGACGCTGTCACTTATTGCACTAAAAGAATTGGCAACTAAAATCAAACATGCCCAATGCTTCCGACAGCTGCAAAAATTGGAGGGTTAGTCCAACTTTTTTTTTTATGCACATAAGGGCCCTTTATTCCCTTGTCCCACTGAAAATGCATGCATGCTCTGCCAGAACGAGCGTGCACGTATGTGTAGGGGGGTATTAGGCCTCTTTTTTTGTGTTGAGAGGGAGATGACAGCTGCTGAGGATCGTTGTAAATGTCTACTGCAATTTATAGAGCAATGTTTCCCAATCAGGGTGCCTCCAGCTGTTGCCAAACCACAACTCCCAGCATGCCCGGACAGCCAAAGGCTGTCCGGGCATGCTGGGAGTTGTAGTTTGGCAACAGCTGGAGGCACGCCGGTTGAGAAGCACTGTTGTAGTGACAGGATAATACAGTTTAGGACATTGTGTTTACATAGACTCCACTGAACACCTTCCTCCTTCTTGTTCCAACTTTTGACTGCAAGCTCTTGGGCCCAGGCTATTTCCATATAGTGTCAGAATTGCGAACATCCTGTTTACACCAGTCCCGCCCACACCCCGGAAGCACCCAACAGCCCCACCCTGTCTCCGGCTTTACAGTGATATCTCCCCTAACGTACACACCGGAAACCGTAAAACTCACCCGTTATCTAAAACGACAGCTTCCGTTACCGAGCCCGCACCGAAACTCACAGCCTTCCGCCTCCTCCTACCCGCACCCACGTAGCCAACCATCCGCTTCCCCCAACGGAGTGACGCAGCTGACCACCAATCCCCGATAGGTCGTAGGATGAAGGACAAGCGGGCGAACCAATCAGCGGGGAGAATGCTGTTTATTCGGCCAATCAGAATGAGGCTTTTTACCGTCACATGTTTGAGGCGTGAATTGAAGGGTATACTCCGTAGCCGCAAGGATTAGATGTGGTCCTAGTCTTTCCCGACGTGTAGGCGTGATGTTGGGTGGAGTCTATGGGGAGTGAAGCTTGTGCGTAGTTGACTAACACCACTTTCTACAGGGAGCCAATGGGAATCGTCTGGCAACAGTACGTGATTGGCTGAAGCCTTTAGGGGGCGTGGTCGTGTGGGAATCACTAGAGCGCGATCTGTGTGTTATGGTTCTGACCCCATGGAGGGGACTTGGATACTGCAGCTTGTGCCTGACTGAATACAGTGGTCCTTCAAGTTACAATATTAATTGGTTCCAGGACGACCATTGTATGTTGAAACCATTGTATGTTGAGACCATAACTCTATAGAAATCTGGTAATTGGTTCTGAAGCCCCAAAATGTCATCCAAAAATAGGAAAAAGTGAGGATTAAAGAAAAATAAGTAGATAACTATTACAGGTAAAGCAAATCCTTACATATAAAAGTAATAAAGATCTCCTGGGAGCTGTAACTCTTTTTATTATAAAAATGAAAAACAAATCTGATACAAAACATAAAACAAAAACAAGCTTAACCAGCTATAACAAACATAACATAAATAAAATTACAAAAACCAAATCTGCCTAACCGGCCAGCCCAAATTTACTAAAATATACTTTTACTTTTTTTACATACCAAAAAACTAAATATCACACTCAAACACGCATTCCAAAAAGAACATAAAAATAGCCCAACTTGGCTTATAAAAATATATAAAACATAAAATAAGCACGACTTGGCTATAAAACAAAAGAAAAGGAACATAAAGGTAGCACAACTTGGCTGTAACTCAAAAATGACCCTTACCCAGGGGAAAAAAATAAAAAAAGTAAAAAAAAATATTTCAGCACAACTTGCTAATAAATAACACTCTGCCTCACAGCCAGAGATCCACCGGTGAAAGAAGGGCAGGGAAAAGCAGCGCGGAGACGCGGCCGGAGAGAGGGCCCAAAGAGCCCAGCCCCACGCACCGCCCCCGCACGGCCGCAAGGCCCGCGAAGCACGCCCAGCACGGCAAGGAGCCGAGGACTGCCAGAGAGGATCTGCGCGCGGCCCAGAAACCGGCGAGAGCCGGACCCAAAAAGATCAAGCCACAACCGAAGAAAAGGACAACACCGCCGAAAAGCGAGACCGTGAAGCCGGAGGCGAGGAGAACAGAGACACCGGAGGGGAGCAGCCCCCCCAAGGAGGAAAAAATAAAATATAAAATTTTATACACAAACATGTATACATGCATACACGCAAGCATACACATACATATACATACACACATATATATATATATATACATACACATGTATATACACATAAACGCACACATATACATACACATAAACACATATGACACTACTTAACTACTGGCCCGACTGCACTATACACTATATAATATAAAACAATATAAATACAAAACCCAATATATACAAAACACAATATATACAAAACTTCCTGAAAATACACAAAAATATACTACAGAAAACAACGGAAAACACCTACACTAAAACTGTCCCCTCACCCACACCACCCCTCCTGTACATGGGTCAGAGTCCATACCGTCCATACAGTTCTCAAAGTCCAGTCCTTAACTGACCCATGTTAGGACCCCAAAACACCACAAAACCACCACCCACAAATACACCCTCCCCACCTAACACTCCTCCCAACCAACTTATATACAAACTTATACATTCTGAACCACCACCCCCTTTAGGCCCAAGTTTGGTTGCCTGTAAGCCCTTCATACCATGTAAATTGAAAACAAAACAAAAAGCTAATGTGCACATGCATCAGCCCACCACCAGGGAGAAGGATGGCAGACCTGATACATAAATCATTTTATACTCTTTCCCTAACTCCCCCTACAATTCTCCCTAATTCTATCCCTACAATAAATCTGACCCTACCCTCACCCTATCTCTACCCCTATAACACTGCCCCTAACCAAAAATAAAAGGTACTCTACCCAAAAGGTTTAGTACCTAGGGCACATGAAATGAGAAACCTCTCCACAGGAGAGAAGCCCTACTGGTACCAAGACTGCCATTCTCCAAAGACCTGATCTTCCCGAGGTCACCAGTGATGTTCCTACAGACCTCCACCTCGGAGAGGATTTTCTGTTGGGTCGACACTAAGCACCGTGCGTTCCACGTGTAGTACCTAACCACTAAACTGACTAAAAATAAAGTGCCCCGATCTCGGCCACCCAGGTTCCTGAATGCCCCATAAGCCCACTCCGGATAGGCAAGGCCGGCAAGTTGACTCCAGCCGATGGAAGCGCCCACCCTGTTGTAGACCCCTATGTTAAAGGGACAATGAAGCAGGAAGTGGTCCATGCTTTCCAGCGTGTCCCCGCACTCTTCTCGGGGACATCCCCGGTCATCAGAGTTCCTGTACTTCAGGTTGTCCTTTACACATCGCTTCCCCTGAAAGCAGCGCCAGGCCAAGTCCCAAAACTTCTGGGGGATCCTTTTCATGTTTAAAAGATACAACCCCTCCCTCAGATCCCGACCTGGGCAGTCCCTGAGCGCCAGAGGCTTCTGGAAGTGGGTCAACAGAACCCGTTTGTCAAGGAACTGCCTTGACTGGGTCCTGATCTCCCACACTCCCAGACCCCACCGACGTATCGCCTTCAGAGTCGGGGTAGCGTAAGCCGGAAGATATCCATGGGGCGTACGGAGGTCCTTCACTTGCCCTCCTGTCTCCCATTCCTGGAAGAAAGGCCGAAACCACTCCTTGCAGGAGAGTACCCACGGAGGAGCCCTCTCTTTCCAGAGGTTTGCAATGTTGGCTTTCAAGAAGGTGTTCGTTAAGAACACCACGGGGTTTACCATAGATAAACCCCCTAGTCTCCTCGTGCGGTACGTAACCTCCCTCTTGACTAGGTTCAACCTGTTCCCCCATAACAGTTGGAAAAACAGGCTGTAGACCCTAGTGTAGTAAGCCTCTGGTAAGATACATACACTGCCCAGATAGATAAACAAGGGGAGCAGGTACGATTTGATCAGGTGTACCCTTTCCCTGAGGGTCATAGACCAACCTTTCCACTGGTTCACCCTCTGAGTGGCATCCTGGAGCTTACCGTCCCAGTTTTTGGTGGGATAATCATCCTGGCCGAATGTGATGCCCAGAATTTTTGCTGACTCTTGGAGCCCTGGAAGGGTGTCAGGGAGATCAAACGTGGGATCTCCCCCTCCCAGCCAGAGACTTTCACACTTATCCCGGTTGATCTTGGACCCGGATGCCTCCGAGTAGCGGTCCACCTCTGACATCACCACATCGACCTCCTCCCGTGAGGAGACGAAAATAGTGACATCATCAGCGTACGCCACTACTCTCTGGGCGACATCCGGCTCCGCCAGAGTCATCCCGACTCCCGCCAACGGCCCACAATCTACCCTCCGGACGAAGGGATCGATTGCGAACACGTATAACAGCGGGCTCAAAGGACAACCCTGACGGACTCCGGACCCCACCTCAAAAGAGCGGCCAGACCAACCGTTCACCAGCGGGAAACTCTCTGCCCCTGCATATAAGGTGACAAGCCAATTCACAAAAGTACTCGGTAAGCCATATCTCAGGAGGACGGACCAGAGGTACTCGTGGTTCACCCGATCAAATGCTTTGGCCTGATCCAAGGACAGCATGTACCCCTTCCAGAGACCCGCACTACTCCGCTCCACTGCCTCCCTGACACTGAGGACAGCACTTAAGGTGCTTCGGCCCGGAACAGAGCAGTGCTGGGCCCCCGAAAGGAGCCGGGGTGCAAACTTCACCAACCGATTAAACAGTATCTTGGCCAGAAGCTTCCTGTCCGTATTGAGAAGAGCTATGGGCCTCCAATTCTCAATCCGGCTAGGATCTTTACCCTTTGACAGAAGAATCAGGGCTGACCTCCTCATTGACTTTGGTAGAGTGCCCGAGGAGAGACACTCATTGAATACCTCAGTCAAGAGGGGAGCTAAAGACTCCTTAAAGGTCCTGTACCACTCGGATGTTAAGCCATCCGGACCTGGCGACTTCTTGGGGGCGAGCCCCTCGATCGCCAGTCTCACTTCCTCTTCCCTGATTTCTTCTGCCAAAACATCAAGAGAGGGGTCTACCCCTGGCTCAGGGATAGTTTCAGCCAGGAAAGCCGACATCCCATCTCGATCTAGATCCTTCCTTCCCAAGAGGTGCGGGTAGAAGGATCTGACGACCTCCAGGATCCCTGATCTGGACCGATTCAGAGATCCCGTACTATCAATCAGTCCTGAGACCACTTTACTACTCACTGACATCTTACAGTTCTTGTAAGGGTCGGGCGAGCGGTACCTCCCGTAATCCCTCTCAAAAACCAAAGATGCGTGCCTATCGTACTGACACCCCATCAGCAAGGATTTCACTCTGGAGATATCCTCCCGGCTACCTCCAGTCGAGACAAGGAGCTCGAGTTTCCACCTCAGACCCTGATACAGGCGGTACCTATTCAGGGACCTGAGGCTCGAGAGCTGGCGGAAGAACCCCGCAACCCGCTTCTTGAATATCTCCCACCACTCTGACTTACTACTACAAAAGTCCAGTAAAGGTACCTGACTCTGAAGAAAGTCCTCAAAGGACTGTCTTATCTCCGCTTCCTCCAGGAGGGACGAATTCAGCTTCCAATAACCTTTACCCATCCGGGGGGTCTCTGAAACATTCAAGGAAAACAAAATCATACAGTGATCGGAGAATTCCACCTCAACCACGGACACTGCGGAAGAGACGGCTTCCTCCTTTAAATAAAACCTGTCTATCCTAGACCTGCAGCTACCTCGATGATAGGTGAAACCCACGTGGCCTGAGGGGCTCCGGATGTGGGCGTCCTCTAGGCGAGCTTCCCTAACTATATTATTGAGGGCCACGCTATCGTAAGCCAGCGGACCATTGGAACCTCTCCTATCTTGGGACCTCGTGACATTATTGAAGTCCCCTCCAAAAATCACTTGCCGGCTAGTAAAAAGGAAGGGCTTAATCCTCATAAAGAGATCTTTTCGTCCCCACTTGGTTTGTGGGGCGTAGATGTTAATGAGCCGGAGCTCTTGCCCCTTCATGAGGACATCTAAGATCAGGCACCTCCCCATTTCTAACTCAATAACCCGTCGGCATTCAACCGGAGCGGTAAAAAGGACCGCCACCCCACTATACGGCTCAGCCGCAAGAGACCAGTGGGAGGGCCCATTCCTCCACTCTCTCCTGGCTTTTACCAGGGAGGCTAGATCTGACAACCTGGTCTCTTGCAGATACAAAATGTCGGCTTCAACACGGCCGAGAAAATCAAAGGCTGCGAATCTAGCCGTATCCGACTTTATGCTGGCACAGTTAATGGATGCCAGCGTCAATGGGGTGAGTGCCGCCATCATGGGTGATTAAGTTAGACGGCCTCACCTTTATTTCTTCTTCCCCTTCTTCTTCGTGCCCTCATCCCCAGAAGAAGAAGAAAGGGCAGGACCGCTTTTACCCCTTTTTTTGGACTCACTCTGGTCCATATGGTCCCCGTCTCCGTCCGACCCCGGTCTAGCCTTGCCCTCCGAGGAAGGTGCCTCAACAGAACAGGGCCCAGTTCCCCCCAGAGGCTCTCTCTCCCTAGGCACCTCGCCCTCACCTTCCCCCTCCAAGGAGGGGGAGGAGATGTTATCAAGGACGAGGTACCGGTTTGACAGGTCAACCAGAGGGGGGGCAGTCAGGCTTCCGCTTTGGACCCGGCCCGCAGTACGAGGGAGAGAGGCTTGGACCTCTTCTTTCTCCCTTTCTTTTTGCCCTTGTCTTTCTTTTTGGCCTTCTCTACACTCTCCTCATCCACACTTTCATAGTGGGAGGAATCGGAAGAGTCGGCCATATTGCCTTCCTCTTCGCCCAGTCTCCTGACCTCCTCATCCAGCACGTCCTCCTCCAGGGCTTCAGTCATTTCAGGGCCAGCTTCAGGAGCAGGGGCCGGAGCTACCCCCGTCACTTGGGCACTCTCCTGCTCCCTACTCCTCCTCCGATTTTCCTCCCGCCTTAGTTTGGCGGGGCCCTTCCTCCTCACTAGCCCTGGTGCGCCCCCATCCCTGCTCGTACCCTCTCCAGCCGAGGCAACTTCACAGCTCTCCCCAGCCGGAGCGGCCGCCGCACGGGCGAAGGCGCTAGGACAACGGCTGAAAGGGTGCCCGAGGACACCACACAGATGGCAGCGGATCTGCCTACAGGATGCGGCCAGATGACCCACCCCACCACACAAAGCACAGACCTGTACAGTACAGGCTGCGCTAAAATGGGTGGGGCTACCGCACCTGTGACAGACCTTAGGCTGCCCCTGGTAGAAGACCTGGATCCTGTCACGTCCAAGGAAGGCAGCTGACGGAATGTGGGCAACCGTACTCCCTGAACGCCTGAGTTTGACGGAAAACGTCCAGGCCCCGGACCAGATCCCGTGCTCATCAATGTTTTTCTTGGGCATGTCCGTCACATCCCCATACCGACCGAGCCAGGTCATGATGTCGTAACAAGAAAGTGACTCGTTACGGGTCAAAACGGTCACCTTCTTGACCGAGTTCTGACGGGAAATTGCCTTTACGGCAAAATCCCGCCAGCCAGGCTCGTTCTTCGCCACCTCGTAGTTTGACCAGAAGAGTTCGAGACCCTCTGGCCGAACGAAACTGACGTCAAACTCGGACGTACCGTAGGGGTGGATCAGGGCAAAGATGTCACTCGCCCTGAATTCCATCTGGAGGAGGAGCTCAACCACTTTAGCGCGAGGTGGGCACGCATCCTCACCCCTCCAAATCAGACGGACCACATTCCTGCGGTTATTGTCCTGCCCGGTTGTCGGGAGGGACCAGACCACCTCCCCATTCTGCTCTCGGAAAGCCCCCAAACCGTGCCTCTCTATCCAGAAAGACAGGTCGACCTCACCCCTTCCCTCTACCTGGATCGACCTGTCTCCCCTACGCAGAGCCTCCAGGAGGCGCTGTTGCAAGTAACCCCCGGGGATGGACGGAGACGGGGACCCCCCTGGACCCCCGGCAGCGACATTAGCATAGCTCCTAGGAGCAGTCACTGCCGGGGGGGCAGCCGGGCCAGACCCAGACCCAGAACCACCATTCACACCACCACTCACACCACCACTCACATCATCCTTTTTCCCATTCATACCACTACTCCCACCAACATTCACTCCACTGACACTCCTCTCATCCACAACACTACTACACTCAGCATTCTCACTCATACCCTGCCTAACTGATTCTGGGCTGGCTGGGATTTGTAGTACCGCTGGCTTAATTTCTGGCTTGGCTGCTGCTGCTGCTGCTGCTGATGATGATGGCTCCTCCTTCTGAATGATCAATGGTGCCTCCTGAGTCTGGGGCTGCCCCACCGAGCGCACCCCAGCTCCTCCCACGGCGCCATTGCCGGACACTGATCCCGACACCGGGACACTCCCCCCCCCTCACAGGGGAGTGCCCTGCAGTGCCCGCAGAACACACTGTACTCGGGGGACCGCCCCCCGAGCACACAGACACAACGCTCTCTGGCGCCCGGACACTCCCCCCCCTCACAGGGGAGTGCCCCGCGGCGCCAGTAGTGCCCACAGTACTCGGGGAACCGCCCCCCGAGCACACGGCAGCATAACTTGCCTCTGGCACTTGGACACGCCCCCTGCCACCCTGGGGCGGTCCTGCAGTGCCAGAGCTGCCCGGCATGTGCCCATCCTGCCCTTCCCTACCGACAGGATGGGTGGGCTTCACAACTATTGCGCCCTTAGCCTTTCCTGACGCCTTACTGTACTCCCCGTGCTGGCCCCGCTCCACCACAGGAACGGGGTCTGGCAGTTTGGGGGAGCCCGCAGCCTGAACCAGCTTTGCAGCTGGCCCAGACTGCTGGAAGGGGACAAATACATATTGTACCGTCTCCTTTGTCTTCCTTTTCTTGGACCTATGCTTGACCACCACATCTTCACACTCCTCGTCCCCAAAGGTGAAATTCTGGAGGTGGGCTGGGGACTCCTGCATCACAATTGCCCTCAGCAGACCCCCAGCCTCACCCTCCACGTCATCCTCCTCACTCTCGCTTGGCGGAAGTGCCACCTGTCCAGCCTCAATGTAGCTGTCCTGGGTCTGGGTGTCACCTGGAGTAGCTACAACTCCCACACTTTCCTCCATCTTCTCCTCTTCACCACCATCCTCACTATCTTCGCCGCCACTACTCTCCCCATCATCCACCTCCACCTTACCTGGGGATTTCGTGGCGGCAAACCGATTGCTGTTGATCAGCTTCTCCTTGAAGAGACCGCTCCCCTCCAGTATCTCCGCTCTCCTCGCCTCCAGCCTCACAATCTCGCCTTTCAGCGATGTTATCCTCTTCTTCAGTTCTGGCTTGCTCTTTCTGGATCCGGTACTCATCAGACTCTGGGTCGCACGCAGATCCTCTCTGGCCATCCTCAGCTCCTTGCCACGCTGCTCGTACTCCGCAAACCTTGCGGCCATGCGGGAGCAGTACGTGGAACTGGACTCGCCGGGCCCACTCTCCGACCACATCTCCACACTGCTTTTCCGTGCCTTTCTTCCACCAGTGGATCTCTGGCTGGCACCCGTAGCCTGGGTAGCAGAGCCTGCATTGCTGCAGACTCTGCCCGATCTTCTCCCGGCTGGAACAATGGCTGTCGAAGTTTTCACTCCACTTCCCGCCAGCCTGGAACGGGGAGTGGAGTCACGAGGCTCCATTGCAGGAGCTTCTTCCCCAGGAATCTGCCACAAACCTGGGGAAGGCTTGTTGGAAATCTCTGCTTGGTTCTGCTCTGCTGGAAGTCTCAGGAGACACACCCGCACACACCCTGCTGGGAGCTGTAACTCTTTTTATTATAAAAATGCAAAACAAATCAGATACAAAACATTAAACAAAAACAAGCTTAACCAGCTATAACAAACATAACATAAATAAAATTGCAAAAACAAATTCTGCCTAACCGGCCAGCCCAAATTTACTAAAATACACTTTTACTTTTTTCACATACCAAAAAACTAAATATCACACTCAAACACGCATTCCAAAAAGAACATAAAAATAGCCCAACTTGGCTTATAAAAATATATAAAACATAAAATAAGCACGACTTGGCTATAAAACAAAAGAAAAGGAACATAAAGGTAGCACAACTTGGCTGTAACTCAAAAATGACCCTTACCCAGGGGAAAAAAAAAAAAAAAAAAAAAAAAATTAAAAAATATTTCAGCACAACTTGCTAATAAATAACACTCTGCCTCACAGCCAGAGATCCACCGGTGAAAGAAGGGCAGGGAAAAGCAGCGCGGAGACGCGGCCGGAGAGAGGGCCCAAAGAGCCCAGCCCCACGCACCGCCCCCGCACGGCCGCAAGGCCCGCGAAGCACGCCCAGCACGGCAAGGAGCCGAGGACGGCCAGAGAGGATCTGCGCGCGGCCCAGAAACCGGCGAGAGCCGGACCCAAAAAGAGCAAGCCACAACCAAAGAAAAGGACAACACCGCCGAAAAGCGAGACCGCGAAGCCGGAAGCGAGGAGAACAGAGACACCGGAGGGGAGCAGCCCCCCCAAGGAGGAAAAAATAAAATATAAAATTTTATACACAAACATGTATACATGCATATACGCAAGCATACACATACATACATATATATATATATATACATACACATGTATATACACATAAACGCACACATATACATACACATAAACACATATGACACTACTTAACTACTGGCCCGACTGCACTATACACTATATAATATAAAACAATATAAATACAAAGCCCAATATATACAAAACACAATACAAAACTTACTGAAAATACACAAAAATATACTACAGAAAACAACGGAAAACACCTACACTAAAACTGTCCCCTCACCCACACCACCCCTCCTGTACATGGGTCAGAGTCCATACCGTCCATACAGTTCACAAAGTCCAGTCCTTAACTGACCCATGTCAGGACCCCAAAACACCACAAAACCACCACCCACAAATACACCCTCCCCACCTAACACTCCTCCCAACCAACTTATATACAAACTTATACATTCTGAACCACCACCCCCTTTAGGCCCAAGTTTGGTTGCCTGTAAGCCCTTCATACCATGTAAATTGAAAACAAAACAAAAAGCTAATGTGCACATGCATCAGCCCACCACCAGGGAGAAGGATGGCAGACCTGATACATAAATCATTTTATACTCTTTCCCTAACTCCCCCTACAATTCTCCCTAATTCTATCCCTACAATAAATCTGACCCTACCCTCACCCTATCTCTACCCCTATAACACTGCCCCTAACCAAAAATAAAAGGTACTCTACCCAAAAGGTTTAGTACCTAGGGCACATGAAATGAGAAACCTCTCCACAGGAGAGAAGCCCTACTGGTACCAAGACTGCCATACTCCAAAGACCTGATCTTCCCGAGGTCACCAGTGATGTTCCTACAGACCTCCACCTCGGAGAGGATTTTCTGTTGGGTCGACACTAAGCACCGTGCGTTCCACGTGTAGTACCTAACCACTAAACTGACTAAAAATAAAGTGCCCCGATCTCGGCCACCCAGGTTCCTGAATGCCCCATAAGCCCACTCCGGATAGGCAAGGCCGGCAAGTTGACTCCAGCCGATGGAAGCGCCCACCCTGTTGTAGACCCCTATGTTAAAGGGACAATGAAGCAGGAAGTGGTCCATGCTTTCCAGCGTGTCCCCGCACTCTTCTCGGGGACATCCCCGGTCATCAGAGTTCCTGTACTTCAGGTTGTCCCTTACACATAGCTTCCCCTGAAAGCAGCGCCAGGCCAAGTCCCAAAACTTCTGGGGGATCCTTTTCATGTTTAAAAGATACAACCCCTCCCTCAGATCCCGACCTGGGCAGTCCCTGAGCGCCAGAGGCTTCTGGAAGTGGGTCAACAGAACCCGTTTGTCAAGGAACTGCCTTGACTGGGTCCTGATCTCCCACACTCCCAGACCCCACCGACGTATCGCCTTCAGAGTCGGGGTAGCGTAAGCCGGAAGATATCCATGTGGTGTACGGAGGTCCTTCACTTGCCCTCCTGTCTCCCATTCCTGGAAGAAAGGCCGAAACCACTCCTTGCAGGAGAGTACCCACGGAGGAGCCCTCTCTTTCCAGAGGTTTGCAATATTGGCTTTCAAGAAGGTGTTCGTTAAGAACACCACGGGGTTTACCATAGATAAACCCCCTAGTCTCCTCGTGCGGTACGTAACCTCCCTCTTGACTAGGTTCAACCTGTTCCCCCATAACAGTTGGAAAAACAGGCTGTAGACCCTAGTGTAGTAAGCCTCTGGTAAGATACATACACTGCCCAGATAGATAAACAAGGGGAGCAGGTACGATTTGATCAGGTGTACCCTTTCCCTGAGGGTCATAGACCAACCCTTCCACTGGTTCACCCTCTGAGTGGCATCCTGGAGCTTACCGTCCCAGTTTTTGGTGGGATAATCATCCTGGCCGAATGTGATGCCCAGAATTTTTGCTGACTCTTGGAGCCCTGGAAGGGTGTCAGGGAGATCAAACGTGGGATCTCCCCCTCCCAGCCAGAGACTTTCACACTTATCCCGGTTGATCTTGGACCCGGATGCCTCCGAGTAGCGGTCCACCTCTGACATCACCACATCGACCTCCTCCCGTGAGGAGACGAAAATAGTGACATCATCAGCGTACGCCACTACTCTCTGGGCGACATCCGGCTCCGCCAGAGTCATCCCTACTCCCGCCAACGGCCCACAATCTACCCTCCGGACGAAGGGATCGATTGCGAACACGTATAACAGCGGGCTCAAAGGACAACCCTGACGGACTCCGGACCCCACCTCAAAAGAGCGGCCAGACCAACCGTTCACCAGCGGGAAACTCTCTGCCCCTGCATATAAGGTGACAAGCCAATTCACAAAAGTACTCGGTAAGCCATATCTCAGGAGGACGGACCAGAGGTACTCGTGGTTCACCCGATCAAATGCTTTGGCCTGATCCAAGGACAGCATGTACCCCTTCCAGAGACCCGCACTACTCCGCTCCACTGCCTCCCTGACACTGAGGACAGCACTTAAGGTGCTTCGGCCTGGAACAGAGCAGTGCTGGGCCCCCGAAAGGAGCCGGGGTGCAAATTTCACCAACCGATTAAACAGTATCTTGGCCAGAAGCTTTCTGTCCGTATTGAGAAGAGCTATGGGCCTCCAATTCTCAATCCGGCTAGGATCTTTACCCTTTGACAGAAGAATCAGGGCTGACCTCCTCATTGACTTTGGTAGAGTGCCCGAGGAGAGACACTCATTGAATACCTCAGTCAAGAGGGGAGCTAAAGACTCCTTAAAGGTCCTGTACCACTCGGATGTTAAGCCATCCGGACCTGGCGACTTCTTGGGGGCGAGCCCCTCGATCGCCAGTCTCACTTCCTCTTCCCTGATTTCTTCTGCCAAAACATCAAGAGAGGGGTCTACCCCTGGCTCAGGAATAGTTTCAGCCAGGAAAGCCGACATCCCGTCTCGATCTAGATCCTTCCTTCCCAAGAGGTGCGAGTAGAAGGATCTGACGACCTCCAGGATCCCTGATCTGGACCGATTCAGAGATCCCGTACTATCAATCAGTCCTGAGACCACTTTACTACTCACTGACATCTTACAGTTCTTGTAAGGGTCGGGCGAGCGGTACCTCCCGTAATCCCTCTCAAAAACCAAAGATGCGTGCCTATCGTACTGACACCCCATCAGCAAGGATTTCACTCTGGAGATATCCTCCCGGCTACCTCCAGTCGAGACAAGGAGCTCGAGTTTCCTCCTCAGACCCTGATACAGGCGGTACCTATTCAGGGACCTGAGGCTCGAGAGCTGGCGGAAGAACCCCGCAACCCGCTTCTTGAATATCTCCCACCACTCTGACTTACTACTACAAAAGTCCAGTAAAGGTACCTGACTCTGAAGAAAATCCTCAAAGGACTGTCTTATCTCCGCTTCCTCCAGGAGGGACGAATTCAGCTTCCAATAACCTTTACCCATCCGGGGGGTCTCTGAAACATTCAAGGAAAACAAAATCATACAGTGATCGGAGAATTCCACCTCAACCACGGACACTGCGGAAGAGACGGCTTCCTCCTTTAAATAAAACCTGTCTATCCTAGACCTGCAGCTACCTCGATGATAGGTGAAACCCACGTGGCCTGAGGGGCTCCGGATGTGGGCGTCCTCTAGGCGAGCTTCCCTAACTATATTATTGAGGGCCACGCTATCGTAAGCCAGCGGACCATTGGAACCTCTCCTATCTTGGGACCTCGTGACATTATTGAAGTCCCCTCCAAAAATCACTTGCCGGCTAGTAAAAAGGAAGGGCTTAATCCTCATAAAGAGATCTTTGCGGCCCCACTTGGTTTGTGGGGCGTAGATGTTAATGAGCCGGAGCTCTTGCCCCTTCATGAGGACATCTAAGATCAGGCACCTCCCCATTTCTAACTCAATAACCCGTCGGCATTCAACCGGAGCGGTAAAAAGGACCGCCACCCCACTATACGGCTCAGCCGCAAGAGACCAGTGGGAGGGACCGCACCTCCACTCTCTTCTGGCTTTTACCAGGGAGGCTGAATCTGACAACCTGGTCTCTTGCAGATACAAAATGTCGGCTTCAACACGGCCGAGAAAATCAAAGGCTGCGAATCTAGCCGTATCAGACTTTATGCTGGCACAGTTAATGGATGCCAGCGTCAATGGGGTGAGTGCCGCCATCATGGGTGATTAAGTTAGATGGCCTCACCTTTATTTCTTCTTCCCCTTCTTCTTCGTGCCCTCATCCCCAGAAGAAGAAGAAAGGGCAGGACCGCTTTTACCCCTTTTTTTGGACTCACTCTGGTCCATATGGTCCCCGTCTCCGTCCGACCCCGGTCTAGCCCTGCCCTCTGAGGAAGGTGCCTCAACAGGACAGGGCCCAGTTCCCCCCAGAGGCTCTCTCTCCCTAGGCACCTCGCCCTCACCTTCCCCCTCCAAGGAGGGGGAGGAGATGTTATCAAGGACGAGGTACCGGTTTGACAGGTCAACCAGAGGGGGGGCAGTCAGGCTTCCGCTTTGGACCCGGCCCGCAGTACGAGGGAGAGAGGGCTTGGACCTCTTCTTTCTCCCTTTCCTTTTGCCCTTGTCTTTCTTTTTGGCCTTCTCTACACTCTCCTCATCCACACTTTCATAGTGGGAGGAATCGGAAGAGTCGGCCATATTGCCTTCCTCTTCGCCCAGTCTCCTGACCTCCTCATCCAGCACGTCCTCCTCCAGGGCTTCAGTCATTTCAGGGCCAGCTTCAGGAGCAGGGGCCGGAGCTACCCCCGTCACTTGGGCACTCTCCTGCTCCCTACTCCTCCTCCGATTTTCCTCCCGCCTTAGTTTGGCGGGGCCCTTCTTCCTCACTAGCCCTGGTGCGCCCCCATCCCTGCTCGTACCCTCTCCAGCCGAGGCAACTTCACAGCTCTCCCCAGCCGGAGCGGCCGCCGCACGGGCGAAGGCGCTAGGACAACGGCTGAAAGGGTGCCCGAGGACACCACACAGATGGCAGCGGATCTGCCTACAGGATGCGGCCAGATGACCCACCCCACCACACAAAGCACAGACCTGTACAGTACAAGCTGCGCTAAAATGGGTGGGGCTACCGCACCTGTGACAGACCTTAGGCTGCCCCTGGTAGAAGACCTGGATCCTGTCACGTCCAAGGAAGGCGGCTGACGGAATGTGGGCAACCGTACTCCCTGAACGCCTGAGTTTGACGGAAAACGTCCAGGCCCCGGACCAGATCCCGTGCTCATCAATGTTTTTCTTGGGCATGTCCGTCACATCCCCATACCGACCGAGCCAGGTCATGATGTCGTAACAAGAAAGTGACTCGTTACGGGTCAAAACGGTCACCTTCTTGACCGAGTTCTGACGGGAAATTGCCTTTACGGCAAAATCCCGCCAGCCGGGCTCGTTCTTCGCCACCTCGTAGTTTGACCAGAAGAGTTCGAGACCCTCTGGCCGAACGAAGCTGACGTCAAACTCGGACGTACCGTAGGGGTGGATCAGGGCAAAGATGTCACTCGCCCTGAATTCCATCTGGAGGAGGAGCTCAACCACTTTAGCGCGAGGTGGGCACGCATCCTCACCCCTCCAAATCAGACGGACCACATTCCTGCGGTTATTGTCCTGCCCGGTTGTCGGGAGGGACCAGACCACCTCCCCATTCTGCTCTCGGAAAGCCCCCAAACCGTGCCTCTCTATCCAGAAAGACAGGTCGACCTCACCCCTTCCCTCTACCTGGATCGACCTGTCTCCCCTACGCAGAGCCTCCAGGAGGCGCTGTTGCAAGTAACCCCCGGGGATGGACGGAGACGGGGACCCCCCTGGACCCCCGGCAGCGACATTAGCATAGCTCCTAGGAGCAGTCACTGCCGGGGGGGCAGCCGGGCCAGACCCAGACCCAGACCCAGAACCACCATTCACACCACCACTCACACCACCACTCACATCATCCTTTTTCCCATTCATACCACTACTCCCACCAACATTCACTCCACTGACACTCCTCTCATCCACAACACTACTACACTCAGCATTCTCACTCATACCCTGCCTAACTGATTCTGGGCTGGCTGGGATTTGTAGTACCGCTGGCTTAATTACAGTCTTTTTTTCCGGCTTGGCTGCTGCTGACGATGGCTCCTCCTGACTGGGCAATGATCCCGGCACCGGGACACTCCCCCCCCTCACAGGGGAGTTCCCCGCAGTGCCCGCAGAACAAACTGTACTCGGGGGACCGCCCCCCGAGCACACGGACTCAACGCTCTCTGGCGCCCGGTCACTCCCCCCCCTCACAGGGGAGTGCCCCGCGGCGCCAGTAGTGCCCACAGTACTCGGGGAACCGCCCCCCGAGCACACGGCAGCGTAACTCTCCTCCGGCACTTGGACACGCCCCCTACCACCCTGGGGCGGTCCTGCAGTGCCAGAGCTGCCCGGCATGAGCCCATCCTGCCCTTCCCTACCGACAGGATGGGTGGGCTTCACAACTATTGCGCCCTTAGCCTTTCCTGACGCCTTACTGTACTCCCCGTGCTGGCCCCGCTCCACCACAGGAACGGGGTCTGGCAGTTTGGGGGAGCCCGCAGCCTGAACCAGCTTTGCAGCTGGCCCAGACTGCTGGAAGGGGACAAATACATATTGTACCGTCTCCTTTGTCTTCCTTTTCTTGGACCTCTGCTTGACCACCACATCTTCACACTCCTCGTCCCCAAAGGTGAAATTCTGGAGGTGGGCTGGGGACTCCTGCATCACAATTGCCCTCAGCAGACCCCCAGCCTCACCCTCCACGTCATCCTCCTCACTCTCGCTTGGCGGAAGTGCCACCTGTCCAGCCTCAATGTAGCTGTCCTGGGTCTGGGTGTCACCTGGAATAGCTACAACTCCCACACTTTCCTCCATCTTCTCCTCTTCACCACCATCCTCACTATCTTCGCCGCCACTACTCTCCCCATCATCCACCTCCACCTTACCTGGGGATTTCGTGGCGGCAAACCGATTGCTGTTGATCAGCTTCTCCTTGAAGAGTCCGCTCCCCTCCAGTATCTCCGCTCTCCTCGCCTCCAGCCTCACAATCTCGCCTTTCAGCGATGTTATCCTCTTCTTCAGTTCTGGCTTGCTCTTTCTGGATCCGGTACTCATCAGACTCTGGGTCGCACGCAGATCCTCTCTGGCCATCCTCAGCTCCTTGCCGCGCTGCTCGTACTCCGCAAACCTTGCGGCCATGCGGGAGCAGTACGTGGAACTGGACTCGCCGGGCCCACTCTCCGACCACATCTCCACACTGCCTTTCCGTGCCTTTCTTCCACCAGTGGATCTCTGGCTGGCATCCGTAGCCTGGGTAGCAGAGCCTGCATTGCTGCAGACTCTGCCCGATCTTCTCCCGGTCGGAACAATGGCTGTCGAAGTTTTCACTCCACTTCCCGCCAGCCTGGAACGGGGAGTGGAGCCACGAGGCTCCATTGCAGGAGCTTCTTCCCCAGGAATCTATCACAAACCTGGGGAAGGCTTGTTGGAAATCTCTGCTTGGTTCTGCTCTGCTGGAAGTCTCAGGAGACACACCCGCACACACCCTGCTGGGAGCTGTAATCACTGTCTATGTAGAGGACATGAGCTTCTTCGGGGTCCTGTACAGTACATACAATGTCCTAAAAAAGTAACATGGAGCCGCCCCTCACCTGGTGTCCAAAGGAGCAGCTAACCCTGGTGCAGGTAAAGTGTACAGAATATGTAATACCTCCCTGTACTGTAGGGGGCGCTATCAGACATCCAGTCAGTGCATACACTTCAGTAATACAGGGGTTTTACCAGTAAGTGTTGGTCGGTTTTTACAGCCATTGACACGTTTCACAGATCTGGACTGTCTGTAGCATTGTATGTTGAGTCTGGTTACAAGTTACAATGGTCCAGAAAAGACCATTGTATGCTGAAACTATTGTATGTTGAGGCCATTGTAAGTTGAGGGATCACTGTATACTGAGAAAAAAAGATAAAGCACTCAGGTAGAAATTGCTGCAAAACTCTGCATGCAGTTAGATATAGGTGAGGTCTGATTATACACTGGGTCTTACCACAAGAGGGGCATAGATTAGCTTCATCTTCTGCCCTATAAAAAAAAGCCTCAGAGGCTACTTTTTAGTAGTGTACTTTGGTGTCATATCACTGGCTGCCAGACATGCTTCTACTATGGACGCAAAGAATATTTTGTCCAGATGACTGTGAGAGGGGGCGCATCTTTGGACTGAGAAATGCAGGATGGTTACTTTAACAAGTTTCCCACCATCTAGGTCAGTGCTTCCCAACCAGTGTGCCTCCTGCTAATGCTAAACTGCAACTCCCAGTTTGGCTGTCCGGGCATGCTGGGAATTGTAGCTTTGAAACAGCTGAAGGCACGACGGTTTGGAAACACTGAGCTAGGCCATTCTGTTGAAGTTGTTAGGAGATGTTGGGGGTATTGGTTATATGGGGGCACACATCAAACTGACTCTGGACAACCAAGACAGGCCACCATCAGAGAGGATCATTTGATCTGTCGACAAGCACAAGCAGCTCCCATGGCTTTCTTGTCCACCATCAAGACACAGGTGACTTGTTTATTAGCCCCCCCCCCCTAATCTATTCATTACACACTCCTGTGTCTATGTTACACCCCTGTTTCTTCATTGCACACTCCTGTGTCTACATTACACCCCCATTCTTCATTGCACACTCCTGTGTCTACATTACACCCCTGTTCTTCATTACACACTCCTGTGTCTACATTACCCCCCCGTTCTTCATTACACACTCCTGTGCCTACATTACACCCCCATTCTTCATTACACACTCCTGTGTCTACATTACACTCCTGTTTCTTCATTACAGACTCATGTGTCTTTGTTACACCCACCTGTCTCTTCCTTGCACCCCAAGTCTCTTCCTTACACCCCGTTTCTTCATTATGTACTCCTGTGTATACGTAACTACCCGTTACACACTCCTGTGTCTACGTTACACCCCCGTTTTTTTCATTACACACTCCTGTGTCTACATTACACCCTGTTTCTACATTACACACTCCTGTGTCTTCATCACACACCTCTGTCTCTGCCCAGACCATTTCCAGGTGTGTAGCAGAAGAAAATTTGATGTCACTGCGGCCATTACGTTTCCTGCCATTCACGGACGGCCACTGTTGTCTTTGTTTGCACTGGTGCCATAAAAGCCTTGGTAAATCATTCAATCCTGTCTTTGCTGTGGAGAGACACACTGCCCCCTGCTGGTGTGATGATCTGGAGAGCCATCGCATATGACAGTCGGTCACCCCTAGTAGTGATATGAGGGACACTGATAGCTCAGTGATATGTACAGGACATCCTGCGGCCACATATGTCACCTCTCATGGCTTCCATCTGTATTTCTCAGCAGGATAATCCTCACCCACTCTCAGCAAGGGATTCCCAGGAATGTCTCCACCAGGTGGTAACACTTCCCTGGTTTGCCCAGGCGACAGGTTTATCTTGACCGTGCTGCACATCCGGCAGGACAATTGTAGAGGCAATCATCCAATGCCCAGCACGTATTATGTGTGCTTCCTATTACATTACACTGCGGATCCACCGATGACCGACCCTAGAGTGTGCCCCCTGCTGTTCCTGCGTTGTGTGCTTGTAGCAGCAATGCACCGCTACGAGCAGACACATGGGCCTGCGAGTCACCGCGCACATGCACACTGTACTTGGAAAATGGGGCCGCTCTCGGCCTAGCTCAGGGAGCAGGGGGAGTGACTGGGATGTCTGTGAGTACACTGCGTATGAACGCTGCGACTCATAGGTCCCAGTTTGTCTGCTCGTAGTGGCAGATTGGTGCTATGAGCAGGCACAGCAGGAGGCACACACTATGGTCCATCATCAGCGGATTCACAACGTAAAATAGGCTGCGGATCCATTACGTGTGACCCTACCCTTTAAGCGGACGTCAGCTTCTGGCAAACTGCCGGGGCCCCATGCAGGAGATCGCAGGGGGTCCCAGCATTTAGACCTGCAATCTATAACTTATCTCCCTATCCTTGGATAGGGGATAAGTTATTTTTCACTAGACTACTCTTTTAACTTATCCCCTATTCACGCCCCCTCCCATAGACATGAATGGAGGGGGCGTGGCGTGACATCATGTCTCCTGCCCTGGAAACCCATCTTTTTAAACACACTGGCCCTCATTTACTATTGCAAACCCAACATGTTTTGTCGGGTTGTGCGCCATATTCTGTAGCGGTGTGCCAGAAATTCTGTCTGCGCCAGAATTGAAAAAACCCGACTAATTCTCCATTTTACTAAGAAGACCTGAAAAGGTCGTGATCGTTGGGGAAAGGGGGCGTGGTCACAAAAAAAGGGTGTGTTCCCAACATTTCCACAAAAAAACATAGTTACTAAGGTTTCCACAGAAAATGTGGTGGATTTGAGCTGAGGAAAACCCGACAGATCAGAGCGTGTGTAAAAAAAAGCAAAGTGTAGGGAAAGGGGAAATTATTATTATTTTCCCTGCTATATCATCTTCACTGATAATAGGCCTGTTATTATTTGTTACACACACGTCAGAAGAGCATAGTGTGATGTCCCAGGACAGGGCGTGGTCCTGCACTACACTTCGGCCCTGTCAGGTTGAGTCCTTCAGTGACCTGGGGGCTCCCCTGCTGTTATTATAGTGTTATTTTATGTAATAGGATTATAGTCAGTATGTCAATGTATAGTCAGTATAAAGGACCTTTGGAGGACTCCAGTAAATGTCTAAAGGACCTGTGAAATGTCACATGTTATGTTTATGTTATCACATGTTACCCAGAGGGCACCAGCTTAACACATGACCCACAGCTTGACCAATGGGCTTTGGCTCTGCCCCCCTTTACATCTCGCTCTTCTCTTCCATCACTTTACTGAGCACAGCAAACACCAGAGATCTCAGTGCTAGTGTCCAGTACCTGGAAGGCCTCAAATCTACAGTCATTCATGTAAGTCAAGTCTATGTCTGCTGTCACTATCTACAGTATAGCCAAGCCTCAAGTCAATTCTATTACAAGTATAATTGGTCCCAGCATGCTGCGAGGTCCTTCTGTGTTACTGCCCACCTCTCTGGGATTCTGGCCTAGCTGTGAAGATAACAACACCTATCTGACCTCAGTAAAGCCTCCGTTAAACCATAACTGGTTGTGGACTCTTATTTCACTGCCTAGCTATTGGAATAGCGGAGATACCGTTTGGGTGGTTCCGGTACCCAAAAACCACTCTGGCGTCACGAACATTAGGGGTTAATAACACCTTGCCTCTGGGGTTAATACCATCTTGCCCCATCCACCTACACCGCTACACTTCGTGGTCCCACCATCACCATGGGTCACCACACAATAGGTCTATAAGCTGCGAAAAATGACATCGTATTTTTCAATTACTTGCAAATAAAGTTATTTTGATAAAACGGATAATTAAACCCCTAATATAATATGTAAAAAGGCATGAAATCAAGCAAGATTAAATTGGAGCAAAATTCAGAGCTAACTATAAAACTGTGTATAATGGTTTTTATATGGTTTATCGTTGTTTGTATTGTGGAGGATTTCTACCCTACTGCTTAAAAAATATTGTTCATGCTTTTCCATTGTAGTCTGTAGTATTTCGTGTGAGATTATGAAATGGCCCCTAGGAGGCGCCAGAGCCTTGTGAACAAAAAATACTTCTGTTTCAGTTTAGTTCTGCGGCTAAGGCTGGGTTCACATCACGTTTTTGCCATACTGTTTTCAATCCGTTTTTCTAAAGAAAACCGTATGGCAAAAAAACGGATGGAACAGTATGGAAAAAAGTAAACCGTATGCGTTTTTAAACCGTATACTGTTTTTAAAAGTGCATACAGTTCCGTCAGTTTTTATAGAAAAAAAACCCATACGTTTTTGAAAATGTTGTCCATTTTTAATGGGAGCGGTCTTGGGTGGGGACTTTAGGATTCAAATGCGCATGTGCAAAGTAAAAACATATACTTTTTTCCTGTATGGAACCGTATACATGTGCGTTTCCCATTGACGTCCATGTTAAAAAAAACGTATGCGGTTGCAGTACGGTTTTTAAACCGGAGACAAAATCGTGGTCAACCATGGTACTGCAACCGCATACGTTTTTTTTTTAACATGGACGTCAATGGGAAACGCACATGTATACGGTTCCATACAGGAAAAAAGTATACGTTTTTACTTTGCACATGCGCATTTGAATCCTAAAGTCCCCACCCAAGACCCCTCCCATTAACCCCTTAAGGACGCAGGACGTAAATGTACGTCCTGGTGCGGTGGTACTTAACGCACCAGGACGTACATTTACGTCCTAAGCATAACCGCGGGCATCGGAGCGATGCCCGTGTCATGCGCGGCTGATCCCGGCTGCTGATCGCAGCCAGGGACCCGCCGGCAATGGCCGACGCCCGCGATCTCGCGGGCGTCCGCCATTAACCCCGCAGGTGCCGGGATCAATACAGATCCCGGCATCTGCGGCAGTGCGCGATTTGAATGAATGATCGGATCGCCCGCAGCGCTGCTGCGGGGATCCGATCATTCATAACGCCGCACGGAGGTCCCCTCTCCTTCCTCCGTCCGGCTCCCGGCGTCTCCTGCTCTGGTCTGAGATCGAGCAGACCAGAGCAGAAGATGACCGATAATACTGATCTGTTCTATGTCCTATACATAGAACAGATCAGTATTAGCAATCATGGTATTGCTATGAATAGTCCCCTATGGGGACTATTCAAGTGTAAAAAAAAAAAATGTAAAAGTTAAAAAAAAGTGAAAAATCCCCTCCCCCAATAAAAAAGTAAAACGTCCGTTTTTTCCTATTTTACCCCCAAAAAGCGTAAATTTTTTTTTTATAGACATATTTGGTATCGCCGCGTGCGTAAATGTCCGAACTATTAAAATAAAATGTTAATGATCCCGTACGGTTAACGGCGTGAACGAAAAAAAAAAAAAAGTCCAAAATTCCTACTTTTTTAATACATTTTATTTAAAAAAAATTATAAAAAATGTATTCAAAGTTTTTTATATGCAAATGTGGTATCAAAAAAAAGTACAGATCTTGGCGCAAAAAATGAGCCCCCATACCGCCGCTTATACGGAAAAATAAAAAAGTTATAGGTCATCAAAATAAAGGGATTATAAACGTACTAATTTGGTTAAAAAGTTTGTGATTTTTTTTAAGCGCAACAATAATATAAAAGTATGTAATAATGGGTATCATTTTAATCGTATTGACCCTCAGAATAAAGAACACATGTCATTTTTACCATAAATTGTACGGCGTGAAAACTAAACCTTCCAAAATTAGCAAAATTGCGTTTTTCGTTTTAATTTCCCCACAAAAATAGTGTTTTTGGGTTGCGCCATACATTTTATGATATAATGAGTGATGTCATTACAAAGGACAACTGGTCGCGCAAAAAACAAGCCCTCATACTAGTCTGTGGATGAAAATATAAAAGAGTTATGATTTTTAGAAGGCGAGGAGGAAAAAATGAAAACGTAAAAATTTAATTGTCTGAGTCCTTAAGGCCAAAATGGGCTGAGTCCTTAAGGGGTTAAAAATGGACAAAATTTTCAAAAACGTATGGGTTTTTTTTCTATAAAAACTGACGGAACTGTATGCACTTTTATAAACAGTATACTGTTTAAAAACGCATACGGTTTACTTTTTTCCATACTGTTCCATCCGTTTTTTTGCCATACGGTTTTCTTTAGAAAAACGGATTGAAAACAGTATGGCAAAAACCTCTAATATGTTAGGGTGGGTTCACACTACGTTTTCTCCCATACGGGAGCGCATACGGCAGGGGGGAGCTAAAACCTCGCACTCCCGTATGCCTTCGTATGCGCTCCCGTGTGTCATTCATTTCAATGAGCCGGCCGGAGTGAAACGTTCGGTCTGGTCGGCTCATTTTTGCGCCGTATGCGCTTTTACGACCGGACCTCAAACCGTGGTTGACCACAATTTTAGGTCCGGGGGAAAAGCGCATATGGCGCAAAAATGAGCCGACCGGACCGAGCGTTTCACTCCGGCCGGCTCATTGAAATGAATGACACACGGGAGCGCATACGAAGGCATACGGGAGTGCGAGGTTTTAGCTCCCCCCTGCCGTATGCGCTCCCGTATGGGAGAAAACGTAGTGTGAACCCAGCCTTACCTGTTTAGGGTCAGCTGTATGTCAGTATGCCTCAGATTTCTTATAAAGTTCTTAATACTGTTGGATCAGGCTATTCGCTACTAGATGCTGTATTGAAGAATTGTCCATATTATGGTGCTCTACAGAGCCGCAGGAATCACATGTGCCTCCATACAGGTCCTGTGTGCACTGCCCTGCCATGTGCATGATATTTAAAGGGGTACTCTGCCCCTAGACATCTTAGATGTCTGATCGTGGGGGTCCTGCTGCTGGGGATCTCGGCTGCGGCACCCCAGACATCCGGTGCAATGAGCAAACTTCACTCCGTGCCGGATGACTGGGGATGTGGGGCAGAGGTTCCTGACATCACACCCATGCCCTGCTTGTGATGTCATGGCCACGCCCCCTCCCATAGACTTGCATTGATGGGGCGTGACCGTTACGTCACAAGCCTCCGGTGCTGCACCCGGCGCTCTAAACGAACGCCGGGTTCAGCAGGGAGATGGCGGGGTCCCCAGCGGCGGGACACTCGCGATCAGACATCTTATCCCCTATCCTTTGGACCCTTAATGGGGTACTCCGCCCCTAGACATCTTATCCCCTATCCAAAGGATAGGGGATAAGTCTGATTGCGAGTGTCCCGCCATTGGGACCCCCACGATCTCTGTGTAGCACTTGGCATTGTAGAACGCTAGGAGCGGGCGGCGGGGGTCGTGATGTCACAACCACACCCCTCATGACATCACGCCACGCCCCCTCAATACAAGTCTATAAGAGGGGGCATGGCAGCTGCCACACCCCCTCTCATAAACTTGCATTGAGGGGGCATGGCCATGACACCACGACCCCCACTGCCCTCTCAAAGTGTTCGGAACCAAATGTTCAGAACCCTGGGGCAGCGGAGTACCCCTTTAAAAGGTTGGATGCAAACAGCTACTGCCGGGTCCCGATGAACCCCATTCACTTGCATGTGGTCCGTCAGTGATCCAGTAGTGCTTGCATTAGTTTCTCTGCTAAACTTGACGGAGCTCCACATAACGGAGCCCGACAGCAGTGTGAACGAGCCCCGCCACCACTAGTAATAGGTGCGACAGCTGACAAACATAAAAGAGGTCATACATGTGTCTTGTTCCCTTCATACAGATGACCGGTGCAGGTGGCAAAAGTCAGACCCCATCCGATATTGATGACCTTTAGGCTAAGTTCCCACTTGGTTTTTTTTCTGGCAGTTTTTGGATTTCTGCCGCTGCAGTTTTTGAGCCGAAGCCAGAAGTGGATTCAAAAGGAATAGGACATATAAAGGAAGGACTCATACTTCTCCTCGCTTATGGATCCACTTCTGACTTTGGCTCAAAAACTGCAGTGGCAGATATCCAAAAACTGCCAGAAAAAAAAAAACAAGTGGAAACTTAGCCTTACTGAGGACAAGCCATCAATTTTATAGGGCTGTATAACCCCTATTAATACTGTCATCGTTGAGAAGCCAGACCTTTAGGGTGTTAGTCTGTGAAGAAAGACTGGTTTTGAGCTATTTTTATTGATCTTTTTTATCTCAATGAATGCAATAAATTTGACTGAATTTTGTCATCTGACATAAAGCAGAAAGATATATATATATATATATATATATATATATATATATATATATATATATATTTCTGTCTTCAATGCTCTATAGTGCACGCCTATGTTGATTTACCGAAACATAGGGTCTACTTGTCTGAAAGTCACACGGCAGCATTCCTTAGTAATGAATGCTTATTAGAGAGAAAAAGAGTATATACTTAGAAATCTTTTATCTCTACCAGTTTATATGAAGGAAGTTCCTAATATATTGGTGATTAAAGCTTTTGCCCGAAATTAAATGGGCACTGTCAGATATAAGAACTTTTTATATGTTGAACATCTTGGTAAAACAATAGTTTTTCGAATATACTTCTTTAAAAAATCTTCACATTTTTTTTTTTTTAAAGAAAACTGCCTTTGAAAATCCCACCACTAGAGGTCCCCATACCTCCTGGGACATTGATGAGTCCCACTGCAGCATAAGTGTGTCCAAGGGTCATGAACACAAGATGGCTGATTGACAAGGCTGCAGGAGGAACACAGCCTGCAGCAACACTGCTGTAACACAGAGTTTTACCAAACATGTGCCTCCAGCTGTTGCAAAACTACAACTCCAAGCATGCCTGGACAGTCAAAGGATGTCTGAGCATGTTGGGAGTTGTAGTTTTGTAAACGCTGTAGGCACACAGCTGAAGGCAACACTGTTGCAAAAAAGAGTTATCCAAACACTGTACCTCCAAATATTCCAAAACTACAAGTCCCAGCAATACAGAACTGCCTAAGGATAACACACATTAATGAGATAGGAAGATATAAGTTATACACTCACCATATTGTCTTTGGTGGTAGAGTACAGGCAATCTCCAATAATCATTTTGTGTGTGTAAAGCATAAATCAAGAGAGGAAAGCGTTACAGAGCAGGGCTGCCAGGCTCCCAAGAGCAGTGAGTCAGCAAAGTGAGGGAGGGGGAGGAGTTATCACAGTGCAGGCAAGAGAAGGACACAACCCCTTCCTTTGACAATGTGGTGGCCCAGTACAGGAGTTGTTACCCCGTACCCTTGCTGCTCTGTCAGGCAGCCTCCTTACAGTGTCCCCTGGGTCCTCTGCATTGTAAATTATCCCCTATGTTATGTATATAAGAATGTTGTACCTTTAATAAAGGTTAACATGTGATCACGAGTTGTCATGTGAGTTGTCATGTGATTTTTACCCAGGAGGTATCAGTGACCAGGTGACTTAACCCCTTAAGGACCGGTGTTTTTTCCGTTTTTGCATTTTCGTTTTTTGCTCCTTGCCTTTAAAAAATCATAACTCTTTCAATTTTGCACCTAAAAATCCATATGATGGCTTATTTTTTGCGCCACCAATTCTACTTTGTAATGACGGCAGTCATTGTGCCCAAAAATCTACGGTGAAACGGAAAAATATATCATTGTGAGACAAAATTGAAAAAAAAATGCCGTTTTGTAACTTTTGGGGGCTTCCGTTTCTACGTAGTACATTTTTCGGTAAAAATGACATCTGATATTTATTCTGTAGGTCAATACAGTTAAAATGATACCCTACTTATATAGGTTTGATTTTGTCGGACTTCTGGAAAAAATCATAACTACATGCAGAAAAATTTATACGTTTAAAATTGTCATTTCTGACCCCTATAACTTTTTTATCTTTCCGTGTATGGGGCGGTATGAGGGCTCATTTTTTGCGCCGTGAGCTGAAGTTTTTAACGGTTTTTGCATTGATCGGACTTATTGATCGCTTTTTATTCATTTTTTCATGATATAAAAAGTGACCAAAAATGCACTATTTTGGACTTTTTTTTTTTTTTGCGCGCACGCCATTGACCGTACGGTTTAATTAATGATATATTTTTATAATTCGGACATTTCCGCACGCGGGGATACCATATATGTTTATTTTTATTTACACTGTGTTTTTTTTTTATGGGAAAAGGGGCGTGATTCAAACTTTTAATAGGGAAGGGGTTAAATGATCTTTATTCACTTTTTTTTTTTCACTTTTTTTGTGCAGTGTTATAGCTCCCATAGGGACCTATAACACTGCACACACTGATCTCTTATACTGATCATTGTTATCCCATAGGGACCTATAACACTGCACACACTGATCTTTATCATTGATCACTGGTTTCTCATAGGAAACCAGTGATCGACGATTCTGCCGCATGACTGCTCAGGCCTGGATCTCAGGCACTGAGCAGTCATTCGGCGATCGGACAGCGAGGAGACAGGTAGGGGCCCTCCCGCTGTCCTGTAAGCTGTTCGGGATGCCGAGATTTCGCCGCGGCTATCCCGAACAGCCCACTGAGCTAACCGGCTTGGTTTCAGTTTCACTTTAGTTGAACGCCGCGTCTAAAGGGTTAATAGCGCGCTATTAGCCACGGGTCCCGGCCGTTGTTAGATCGGGAGTGGACACATGACGTTCCAGTACGTCATGTGTCCTTAAGGGGTTAAGGGTGACCAATGGGACCCCACCAGAGTCTCCCCTATAAAAGCCCTGGGAGGAGTCTCTTCTCTCTCTTAGTTCCTGAGTCTTTGCTGAGGTGCAGTCGAGCCTAAGAGTCTGGAGTCTATAGGAGCCTCAAGTCAAGTCTGCAGCCACAAGTCTACAAGTAAGTCACAGCTTAGTCTGTCTCCTGTCAAGTCAGTCAATGTCATTTTTTGTCAAGTCAACATGGCCTGCACTAAATTGTCCACAACCACTGCAAGTCCCAGCAAGCCCTTAAATGGGCACTGTCAGATACAAAAACTTTTGATATGTTGTAAAGCATGATAAACCAAGAGGTTTTGCAATTGCTTTCATTAGAAAAAAGTTGGACTTGGAATAGAGGTGGTAACACCTGGGGAGAGGATGGGGACCAGTGCTATATTCAGATATAACAGTGGTCTCAAATTGAGGCCCTCCAGATGTTGCAAAACTTCAACTCCCAGCATACCCGGATAGCCAACAGCTATCCGGGCATGCTGGGAGTTGAAGTTGTGCAACATTTGGAGGGCTACAGTTTGAGACGGCTGAGATATAGGCATTAATCATTAGATACAATTTGTCTCCATCCCCCTCTGGCAGCGGACAATACAGTCCCTACTTACCTTCCATACAGAAAGGTAATGTGGAATACAGAATAGAAGATGTATACTGTCATACAGAAAACTGTGAAAACTATAAAAAAAATGATAAAACAGTAACATGCCCTATCTGGGTATTGAGATACCCCTGAGCTGTCCCCGCTTTTTATCATCAATTTTCTTCAGCAACTGTAATAATTTGATCCAGACTTTTGGAACCCCAAGGAGTTCTTTAAAATGACCATATCCCCCAATTTATTGTATTTACTGGAGACCATCCCAATTTATATGCCTACCTCTTTCTGGAAAAGGCTTTGGCTCCTTCATTTGGTCCTCTGGACGCCTCAATATTGGGAACAGTTTTTCCCAGCTCAATGATTTTAAGAAGAAGTATCATGTAAAAAACGTTAGGTTTTAGATGGCGAAGGGTCCAAGTGCTGGGGTCCCCCGCGATCTCCTGTTTGGAGCCCCAGCTCTCCTTCACAGTGGCACGTCACGACCCCCGCCAGAAGCGAGGGCCGCCACGCCCCCTCTATATAGCTCTATGGGAGAGCTGAAGATTGCTGAACGGCTCTCCCATGTTCCAACAGCTTTTTCGCAATGGTACCTTACAGTCCCAGATGTGTGCTGGTGCTGCTGTGGGACATGAGCAACCATGACTCCTATTTGGTCGAGCTGTCCCTCAATACGTAGTTTCTGGAAGGTCTGAATCTCAGGGCCGGCGCCGCGGCGTTCAGAACACGGAAGCTTGGAGCTTCCATGTTTGTGACGTCCCACAACGCCCCCTCCATTCATGTCTATTGGAGGGGACGTGGCGGCTAGTACATAGCCATCACGCCTCTTTCCATAGACATGAATAGAGGGGGCATGGTGGCTGTGGTCGCCAGTCATCCAGCACGGAGCAGAGTTTGCTCAGTGCACCAGATGACTTGGGTGCTACCTCTTGTGCCACATCATTTTCCCTTAACCCCCCCCCCCCCCCCGTGCCATTTCAATCCCCATTTATTTAATCACCCCATCTTTACCACACCCGATGCCATTTTATTCCCCCCTTTATCCCCCCGTGCCTTTTCATCCCCCCTGTGCCATTTTATTCCCCCTTTATCCCCCTGAGCCCTGTGCCAAATCATCTCTTCCTCACCCCTTGTGCCACATCTTTTTTTACCCTTCCCTCCTACCCCTGTTTTTGTTCTTACCTGGCCAGCAGGCTCAGGTGCAGGGGATCCCAGTGGGTTTGCCATTCTCCTGACATCCTCTGCGCTGCACTCACTGAAAGTTTGTGAGCATTGGCCGCTGCCTGCAGTAATGAGTGGCGCTCCCGACGGATGGGATGACACGGCAGGGGTTGGTAGAGAGGGGGGTGATGAATTTGCACAGAGGGTAATAAAAGGGAAATTAAATGGCACGGGGGGGGGGGGGATCAAGGGGAAATGATGTGGCACAGGGGGTAATAAAGGGGGGGGATGATTTTGCACAGGGGTAATAAAGTGGGAATAAGAGGGGGAGCGGCATATGATGTGGCCAAAAGCAGGAGCCCTGGGAGCTCGGGCCCCTTACTGGGGTATTAGCTGTACCCCTTGATGGCAGCCCTGTGTACAAAGTAGGGCCAGCACATACCCTGGTTGTCCCCTATTTGGAGTGCTTTGTCCCCTATAAGGTGTGTCCGTGTCCACTATTGGGAGTGTCCTCTATTCGGAGGGTGCAAATACATTAAGTCTTTTACAGATTTTACTGTACTATTCTAAGTAATGTCATTACTATTCATGACGTCTCCTCTTCCGAATGTCCCTGCTACTCTCACATCTGCCTGTTACTACTACTCGTGGCCCAGCGGCATCACTAATACCATCACTCTTGTTAAAATGCACCTTCTAATGTAAAAATTGAATTATTCTTCTTTATTACAGATATTGGGTTTGAGATTTCCAACTACAAATCTGGCGGGACCAAAGGGGTTAAAGGGGTACTCCAGTGAAAAACTTTTTTTTTTTTTAATCATCTGGTACCAGAAAGTTAAACAGATTTGTAAATTCTATGAAAAAATCTTAATCCTTCCAGTACTTATTAGCTGCTGAATACCACAGTGGAAATTCTTTTCCGTTTGAAACACAGAGCTGTCTGCTGACATCATGAGCACAGTGCTCTCTGCTGACATCATGAGCACAGTGCTCTCTGCTGACATCTCTGTCCATTTTAAGAACTGTCCTGAGTAAAAGGAAATCCCCATAGCAAACATATGCTGTTCTGGACAGTTCCTAAAATTGACAGAGATGTCAGCAGAGAGCACTGTGCTCATGATGTCAGCTCTGTGTTTCAAAAAGAAAAGAATTTCCGCTGTAGTATTCAGCAGCTAATAAGTACTGTAAGGATTAAGATTTTTTAATAGAAGTAAATTACAAATCTGTTTAACTTTCTGGCACCAGTTGATATAAAAAAAAAAAAAGTTTTCCACCGGAGTACCCCTTTAACCCCTTAAGGACGCAGGACGTAAATGTACGTCCTGGTGCGGTGGTACTTAACGCACCAGGACGTACATTTACGTCCTGAGCATAACCGCGGGCATCGGAGCGATGCCCGTGTCATGCGCGGCTGATCCCGGCTGCTGATCGCAGCCAGGGACCCGCCGGCAATGGCCGACGCCCGCGATCTTGCGGGCGTCCGCCATTAGCCCCTCAGGTGCCGGGATCAATACAGATCCTGGCATCTGCGGCAGTGCGCGATTTGAATGAATGATCGGATCGCCCGCAGCGCTGCTGCGGGGATCCGATCATTCATAACGCCGCACGGAGGTCCCCTCTCCTTCCTCCGTCTGGCTCCCGGCGTCTCCTGCTCTGGTCTGTGATCGAGCAGACCAGAGCAGAAGATGACCGATAATACTGATCTGTTCTATGTCCTATACATAGAACAGATCAGTATTAGCAATCATGGTATTACTATGAATAGTCCCCTATGGGGACTATTCAAGAGTAAAAAAATTTTTTAAAACATGTAAAAGTAAAAAAAAAGTGAAAAATCCCCTCCCCCAATAAAAAAGTAAAACGGCCCTTTTTTCCTATTTTACCCCCAAAAAGCGTAAAAATTTTTTTATAGACATATTTGGTATCGCCGCGTGCGTAAATGTCCGAACTATTAAAATAAAATGTTAATGATCCCGTACGGTGAACGGCGTGAACGAAAAAAAAAAAGTCCAAAATTGCTACTTTTTTAATACATTTTATTTAAAAAAAATTATAAAAAATGTATTAAAAGTTTTTTATATGCAAATGTGGTATCAAAAAAAAAGTACAGATCATGGCGCAAAAAATGAGCCCCCATACCGCCGCTTATACGGAAAAATAAAAAAGTTAGAGGTCATCAAAATAAAGGGATTATAAACGTACTAATTTGGTTAAAAAGTTTGTGATTTTTTTTAAGCGCAACAATAATAGAAAAGTATGTAATAATGGGTATCATTTTAATCGTATTGACCCTCAGAATAAAGAACACACATCATTTTTACCATAAATTGTACGGCGTGAAAACGAAACCTTCCAAAATTAGCAAAATTGCGTTTTTCGTTTTCCCCACAAAAATAGTGTTTTTTGGTTGCGCCATACATTTTATGATATAATGAGTTATGTCATTACAAAGGACAACTGGTCGCGCAAAAAACAAGCCCTCATACTAGTCTGTGGATGAAAATATAAAAGAGTTATGATTTTTAGAAGGCGAGGAGGAAAAAATGAAAACGTAAAAATTAAATTGTCTGAGTCCTTAAGGCCAAAATGGGCTGAGTCCTTAAGGGGTTAAGGTTTCCTATAGATATTAGTAGCCCTTTGGAGAATTGGTGGATACTTGACTTTATAGACTCTAATGCCATTTTAATGCTACATACATTTATACCCAAGAGGTGATTTCTTACCCCGGATTATGATTATCTGGATGACTGGAATGGTGTTAATTTTACCCCCAAACCACCAAATCCAATACAACTGAATAATTGGGGGTTGATCTTATGTTACTTAGTTTTTTGCATATTATTGGCTTTTCAATAAGTACAATTCAGTGGCCTCTCGCAATAAGTATTCCAGGTGTACGAGTGATATATTAATCTGCTGGTGAGAAGGGTGTTTGTACGCCAAGCCTAAAGTTATGGGGTTTTAGAAGGGCTTGAGCTGCAGCCTGGGGCTTTGATGTCGGAGGACAGGTGCCTGTGAACATCTTCTGTACAGGCCTGTGCCTGCAGGATCTCCATTCCTGTCTTGTTATAACTTGTGAGATCAGGAGGGGTGATCTCCATGTATTGTTGTGACAGTAAGGAACAATGGTGAGCACTAGAGATGAGCGAACTTACAGTAAATTCGATTCGTCACCAACTTCTCGGCTCGGCAGTTGATGACTTATCCTGCGCAAATTAGTTCAGCCTTCAGGTGCTCCCGTGAGCTGGAAAAGGTGGATACGTTCCTAGGAAAGAGTCTCCTAGGACTGTATCTACCTTTTCCAGCCCACCGGAGCACCTGAAAGCTGAAATAATTTATGCAGGAAAAGTCATCAACTGCCGAGCCGAGAAGTTCGTGACGAATCGAATTTACTGTAAGTTCGCTCATCTCTAGTGAGCACTAACATATGCGGAGAAATGCCATAAATCTGACACATATTTCCATTACCTGCAGTCTCTAGTATAACTCTAGATTAGAAAAGAACGTACTGTGAAACCATTTAATCTAAAATAGAAAACTGGGACCAAATGCACTTAACCCCTTAAGGACTGAGCCCTTTTTCACCTTAAAGGAGTAGTCCAGTGGTGACTCAGTGGTGAGCAACTTATCCCCTATCCTAAGGATAGGGGATAAGTTGCAGATCGCGGGGGGGTCCGACCGCTGGGGCCACCTGCGATCTCCTGTACGGAGCCCCGACAGCCCGCGGGAAGGGGGCGTGTTGACCTCCGCACGAGGCGGTGGCCGACACGCCCCCTCAATACAACTCTATGGCAGAGCCGAAGCGCTGCCTTCGGCAATGTCCGGCTCTGCCATTGAGATGTATTGAGGGGGCGTGTCGGCCGCCGCTTCGTGCGGGGTTCGACACCCGCTATCTGGGCCGAGAGCCGGGGCCCCGTACAGAGAGATCGCAGGGGGCCCCAGCGGTCGGACCCCCGCGATCTCAAACTTATCCCCTATCCTTAGGATAGGGGATAAGTTTTTCACCACTGGACTACCCCTTTAAGGACTCGGCCATTTTTTGCAAATCTGACCACTGTCACTTTAAACATTAATAACTCTGGAATGCTTTTAGTTATCATTCTGATTCCGAGATTGTTTTTTCGTGACATATTCTACTTTAACATAGTGGTAACATTTTGTGGTAACTTGCATCCTTTCTTGGTGAAAAATCCCAAAATTTGATGAAAAATTTGACAATTTTGCATTTTTCTAACTTTGAAGCTCTCTGCTTGTAAGGAAAATGGATATTCCAAATAATTTTTTTTTATTCACAAATACAATATGTCTACTTTATGTTTGCATCATAAAATTGATGAGTTTTTACTTTTGGAAGACACCAGAGGGCTTCAAAGTTCAGCAGCAATTTTCAAATTTTTCACAAAATTTTGAAACTCGCTTTTTTTCAGGGACCAGTTCAGGTTTGAAGTGGATTTGAAGGGTCTTCATATTAGAAATACCCCATAAATGACCCCATTATAAAAACTGCACCCCCCAAAGTATTCAAAATGACATTCAGTCAGCGTTTTAACCCTTTAAGGGTTTCACAGGAATAGCAGCAAAGTGAAGGAGAAAATTCACAATCTTCATTTTTTACACTCGCATGTTCTTGTAGACCCAATTTTT
The DNA here is from genome assembly GCF_029499605.1 of Hyla sarda. Lineage (NCBI taxonomy): Eukaryota > Metazoa > Chordata > Amphibia > Anura > Hylidae > Hyla > Hyla sarda. The sequence continues at coordinate 32,351,080 of NC_079200.1, forward strand.
GAATTTTTGCAAGGGGTAAAAAGGAGAGAATTTTTACTTGTATTTGAAACCCAATTTCTCTCGAGTAAGCACATACCTCATATGTCTATGTTAATTGTTCGGCGGGCGCAGTATAGGGCTCAGAAGGGAAGGAGCGTCAAATGGTTTTTGGGGGGCATGTCACATTTAGGAAGCCCCTATGGTGCCAGGACAGCAAAAAAAAAAACACATGGCATACCATTTTGGAAACTAGACCCCTCAGGGAACGTAACAAGGGGTAAAGTGAACCTTAATACCCTACAGGTGTTTCACGACTTTTGCATATGTAAAAAAAAATTTTTTTTTACCTAAAATGCTTGGTTTCCCAAAAAATAATTTTTTTTACAAAGGGTTAAAGCAGAAAATACCCCCCAAAATTTGAAGCCCAATTTCTCCCGATTCAGAATACACCTCCTGGGGCCCCGATCCCAACATGGACGCCGGGGATCGGGGTCCCCAGCACCCGGGGTCGTCTTCCCGCACCCGCTCACGTCCTCCGGAAGAGGGGCTGAGCGGGTGCGGGAGTGACACCCGCAGCAGGCGCCCTGATTGGTCGGCCGGTAATCCGGCCGACGAATCAGGGCGATTGGGAGGTGGCACCAGTGCCACCTCACCCCTGCAGGCTCTGGCTGTTCGGGGCCGTCAGAGACGGCACCGATCAGCCAGTAATTCCGGGTCACCGGGTCACTGGAGACCCGATTGACCCGGAATCGCCGCAGATCGCTGGACTGAATTGTCCAGCGATCTGCGGCCATCGCCGACATGGGGGGGCATAACGACCCCCCTGGGCGATATGCCGGGATGCCTGCTGAATGATTTCAGCAGGCATCCGGCTCCGGTCCCCAACCGGCTACCCTAGAAAAAACGTATTTATATATATATCAACTGGCTCCAGAAAGTTAAACAGATTTGTAAATTACTTAAAAAATCTTTATCCTTTCAGTATTTATGAGCTTCTGAAGTTAAGGTTGTTCTTTTCTGTCTAAGTGCTCTCTGATGACACCTGTCTCGGGAAACGCCCAGTTTAGAAGCAAATCCCCATAGCAAACCTCTTCTAAGGCTAGGATTCCACATGTTTTTTTTTTCTGGCAGTTTTTGGATATCTGCCACTGCAGTTTTTGAGCCAAAGCCAGAAGTGTATTCAAAAGGAATAGGACATATAAAGGAAGAACTTATACTTCTCCTCCCTTATGGATCCATTTCTGACTTTGGCTCAAAAACTTCAGTGGCAGTTTTCCAAAAACTGCCAGAAAAAAAAAAACAAGTGGAATCCTAGCCTAAACTGGGCGGTTCCCGAGACAGGTGTCATCAGAGAGCACTTAGACAGAAAAGAACAACCTTAACTTCAGAAGCTCATAAGTACTGAAAGGATTAAGATTTTTTAATAGAAGTAATTTAAAAATCTGATTAACTTTCTGGAGCCAGTTGATATTTATAAAAAATTTTTTCCTGGAATACCCCTTTAAAACAGGTTAAACTAGGACTATATTATGTTCTCATTGTACTTTAAAGGGGTATTCCGGGCAAAAATATTTGATCCCCTATCCAAATGATAGGAGATAAAATGTCTGATCGCGGGGGGCCCGCTGCTGAGACCCCCTGTGATCTCCCTGCAGCACCTGCATTCTATGCGGGGACTTCATCTCTAGTTTCGGAAACCTCCTGGTTTCCGGGACTGGGGACGTGACGTCACGCCACGCCCCCTCCATTCATGTCTATGGGAGGGGGCGTGGCGTGACGTCACGTCCCCAGTCCCGGAAACATGGATGTTTCTGAAACTGGAGATTCAGCACCCACATAGAATGCGGGTGCTACAGGGAGATTGCGGGGGGGTCTCAGCAGCGGGCCCCCCGCGATCAGACATCTTATCCCTTATCCTTTGGATAGGGGATAAAATATTTTTGCATGGAATACCCCTTTAAGGGTTTACAACCTGTCAAAATGAGATGCCAATGTATACTATGGTTTAGTGACAACGAGCCTATTGAGTTTGTTGGGCCTAACGTAGTCAACTTGTGACCGCAATGGGCAAATTTTTAATCAAATTAGTTCCCTTGATACAGGCTACAAACATGGTTAAAATATTAAAGGGGTACTCCACTGCCCCAGCGTTCCGAACATTTGGTGCCGGCTGTGGGAGTCGTGATGTGACGGCCATGCCCCCTCGTGACGTCACCCCACGCCCCCTCAATGCAAGTCTATAGACTTGCATTGAGGGGGCGTGGGGTGATGTCACGAGGGGCGTGCCCATGCCATCATGACCCCCGCAGCCAGCACCCACCTGCTGGAGCACCCCTTTAAACTAGTACCTTGTGTTTTTATTTTTTTACTCTTGGATGCAGTCTGCCCTTGTGATGTTGAGGGGGCATGGAGTGTCAGTATGATACTATTTAGTTTATGTAAAAAGTAGGAGAAATATTGGGGTAACATGGGAAAAGTGCAATCATTTTGCCAAGTATGGTCAAGTGACAAACATGTTAAAGGGGTTTTCCAGCAAAAAAAAACTTTTTTTTTATATCAACTGGCTCCAGAAAGTTAAACAGATTTGTAAATTACTTCTATTAAAAAATCTTAATCCTTTCAGTACTTATGAGCTGCTGAAGTTGAGTTGTTCTTTTCTGTCTTAGTGCTCTCTGATGACACATGTCTCGGGAACCACCCAGTTTAGAAGCAAATCCCCCGCAGTTCCTGAGACAAGCAGAGATGTCAGCAGAGAGCACTGTTGCCAGACAGAAAACAATAACTCAACTTCAGAAGCTGATAATTATTGGAAGGATTAAGATTTTTTAATAGAAGTAATTTACAAATCTGTTTAACTTTCTGGAGCCAGTTGATATTAAAAAAAATTTTTTTTTCCTGGAAACCCCCTTTAACATGTTTGCCATTTGACCATACTTGGCAAAATTTTTGCAATTTTTCCATGTTAACCCAATATTTCTCCTACTTTTTACATAAATTAAGTAGTATTTTGAGTACTTTGTATCAAAAGGGGAAACCTCCTAGATTAACCTGTCTTCAGATGGCCCAAAATATGGGAGGACTTGCTGGCCCCAACATGAGACCCTATTTCCTGATCACAGCAACATCCATATATATAACACTTACTGGATCACATGGAACCTCTCCAACTTTCATATTGATATTGGGGGAACTGTTGGCAGTGGGTAGTAGGGACCGACCGATATTGATTTTTTAGGGTCGATACCCATAATCTGTGAACTTTGAGGCAGATAGCCGATAATTTATACCGATATTCTGGTATATTTCGGCTATTTCTATGGCCGGGGGGGGGGGGCATTATCGACATATCGGCAAGGTAATTGCCGATAACGTCCAAAATCGTGAATATCGGCCGCAAAATATCGGCCAAACCAATAATCGATCGATCGATCCCTGGTGGGTAGTGGCAAATAGACTTTGCCACATCATCCTGCCATTGGGCAAGAGGATTAAATGGGTACTCCATTGCTAGACATCTTATTCCCATCCAAAGGATAGGGGATAAGATGTCTGATCGCTGGGGTCCTACCGCTGGGGCTCCCCCGCGATCTCCCACAGCTCCCGGTGTTCTAAACAAATGGCGCGTTCTGGCGGCAGTGGTCGTGACATCACACTACGCCACATTGTGACACCGATACGCCCCTCCCATAGCCATGAATGGAGGGGGCGTGGTGTGATGTCATGATGGGCGTGGTCATGACATCATGATCATGCCCGCCCGCTCTAAGCGTTCTGAACATGGGAGTACCCCTTTAAGCACTCAGGCCAGCTCTTCGCAGACACTGGAGTATTTCATTCTCTTGGGTCATGTTGACATCCTTTGAAGTACAATATGAAGTACATTACAGTCTTTTTCAGTATTTTCAGCTCCGACAAGTAATTCAGGAAAAATTCACCAACCTTCTCCCAGGTTGGATCATCTGCTTAAAACCACTGATCTAAAAAAAAAACTCTCTTAATTATAAATTCTTACAATGGTGACACAGCCCTGAATAAATAAGGGGGGACTGGGGGGTAGCAACAGACTTTTTTTATCCCAAATGTGGAGAGTGCAACAAGGAGGGGCTAGGCAGGTCTAATATAATTTATGGCCTTGGGGGTTGTGGGGTCCATGATAGTTTGGGTATTACCAATAAGCTCTAAGGCAGCATGGCATGCTTAAAGGGGTATTACACTGCCCCAGCAACATTTTGTTCCGAATACTGGGTGCAGTCAGTGAGGGTCGTGACGTCATGCACACGCCCCCTAGTGACGTCACACCACGCCTCCTCAATACAAGTCTATGGGAGGGGGATGTGGCAGCCGCCACGCCTCCTCCCATAGACTTGCATTGAGGGGGCGTGGCGTGATGTCACTTGGGGGCGTAGCCCTGACGTCACAACCCCAGTAGCCCGGACCCAGCATTCAGAACAAAATGTTTTGGACGCTGGGGCAGTGGAGTACCCCTTTAATATAACTAATGACTGCCCCCCTAAAGTAGCCTTATCTATGTGCAATTATAAAACAGTGACCCCCCGACCTACGATGGCCCAGACATATGATCAAATCGACATATGATGCTTTTTTATGTCGGGGCCATCGCATTAAGTGCTATCCGGCAGCGCAAAATGCTTAAGCTGCTGCCGGATAGCAGCTTAATGTTCCCCGTGTGGTGCGGTAAGTATTACTTACCCCTCCACGATGCTCCGGGGTGCCCTAAGGGTCCAGCGCTGGTCTTCCGGTGTCTTCTCGGCCCTCTCCGATGACGTCAATACGCTGCTGCGCATGTCATCCAATAGGAATGGCGTACGCAGCGGCGAAATGACGTCGCTACGCAGGCCCAGTAAGGCCTTGCGGAAGACAGAAGAGTACCGGAGAAGACAGCAGAGGACCGGAGAAGACAGCGGAAGACCGGAGAAGACAGCAGAGGACCGGAGAAGACAGCGGAGGACCGGAGAAGACAGCAGAGGACCGGAGAAGACAGCGGAGAGCCCAGCGGAGGCCGGGGTCACCATCGGGAGCGGCGGGGACAGGTGAGTACAGCTTCCTACACTTTACATTGCACGAATCCCTCAACATACGATGGATTCGACAAACGTTGAGGGACCACTGTACTAGTATTTTGCACCTGGGTAACTTATCAAACATAGCTCCTCGGTACGCTTTTGGGAATCGGCGCTTGTAGCTAATGTCCTTTTAAAGGGGTACTCCGGTGGAAAACATTTTTTTAATTAAATCAACTGGTGCCAGAAAGTTAAACAGATTTGTAAATTACTTCTAATAAAAAATCTTAATCCTTCCAGTACTTATTAGCTGCTGAATACTGCAGAGGAAATTCTTTTCTTTTTGGAACACAGAGCTCTTTGCTGACATCACGAGCACAGTGCTCTCTGCTGACACCTCTGTCCATTTTAAGAACTGTCCAGAGTAGGAGAAAATCCCCATAGCAAACATATGCTGCTCTGGACAGTTCCTAAAATGGACAGAGATGTCAGCAGAGAGCACTGTATTCCAAAAAGTAAAGAATTCCCTCTGTAGTATTCAGCAGCTAATAAGTACTGGAAGGATTAAGATTTTTTAATAGAAGTAATTTACAAATCTGTTTAACTTTCTGGCACCAGTTGATAAAAAAAATGTTTTCCCCACCGGAGTACCCCTTTAATTGAATGACTGACAAAATGCATCCACCAGAGTAAGGCTATATTCCACATTGGAATTCCGCACTTGGATTCCGTAGCAGCAGAGTCCCATTGTGTTCAATGGGATTCTGCTGCGCTGTCCACATGGCAGAATTTCTGCACCAGATGTTTCTGCCATGAACATTCTGATTTCCGTGTCCGCAGAAAGAACAAACGTGTCCATTCTTTCTGCAGACTCCGCATTCCCGAGCGGTTCTAGAGCTGGCATATTATGTCGCACCCGCTGTCTGCGGAATGCCCGCATGGAGATTTTCGTGGCGGACATCCCGACACGTAAAGATAGCCTTAGAGCTGCTTGTAGTCATGGGTTCTGCTCTGACTAATGGGGGTTCTAAGTGGAATACCCCCTTCCTTGACATCCACATGTGTTTGTCTAGTACAGTGCTTCCCAACCAGGGTTCCTCCAGCTGTTGCAAAACTACAACTCCCAGCATACCCGGACAGCCGTTGGCTGTCCGGGCATGCTGGGAGTTGTAGTTTTGCAACAGCTGGAGGCACGCTGGCTGGGAAACACTGGTCTAGTACATTGTTCTCCAACCTATTGCTCCCACAGCTGTTGCAAAACTACAACTGCCATCATGATGGGAGTTGTAGTTTTGCAACAACTGGAGAGCCACCGGTTGGCGTACACTGGTCTACTATAATTGTATTATTGTGAAATTTGCACGAGGCTCAATTTTATCTCCGTCTGCTACTGCTTCATTATGTGGGAGGGAAGTCTGTGGACTTATAGCGACCTGGGCGCAATAGTAACCTCAGCTAGCATCCACACCTTCTATTGCTCCACCATTGCTACAAACTACGCATCTAGGCACCTTACGTAATTGTGTTGGAAATAATTATATTGCTGTAATGCTGTTGGCATATGTAATACTTTTTGCTACTAATAACTAGGTATTAATGTGGTGGCCCAGTACGGGAGATGTTGCCCCGTACCCTTGCTGTCCTGTCAGGCAGCCTCCTTCAGTGTCCCCACGGCCCCTTGCACCTGTTTCCCCGCTGTACATATGTTCTGCAGTGTATTGTATTATAAAATGTGTTGTATCTTTAAGAGTTATGTCATGTGATTGTTACCCAGGAGGCACCAGTGACCAGGTGATCCCAAGAGGGACCTATGGGCCCTTCTAGTCTCCCCATATAAGCCCTGGATGGAGCTTCTCTCTCTGAGCTCTGCTCTTCTGCTAAGCTGAGGTCCAGTGCTGTCGTCTAGTTTGTGTGTCCAGTGTGTTGGAGGCCTCAAAGTCCAGTCCTGCAGCCACCATCAATTCAAGTAAGATAAAGTCACAGCTTTATGAGTCAAGTCAGTCCCTGTCATCTGTCAAGTCAGTGTGGTCTGCATTCAATTGTCCAGTCCTACTACAAGTCCCAGCAAGCCCTTAAAGGGGTACTCCTGTGGAAAACTTTTTTTTTTAAGTCAACTGGTGCCAGAAAGTTAAACCGATTTGTAAATCACTTCTATTAAAAAATCTTAATCCTTCCAGTACTTTTTAGGGGCTGTATACTAAAGGGAAATCCAAAAAGGAAATGCATTTCCTCTGATGTCATGACCACAGTGCTCTCTGCTGACCTCTGCTGTCCATTTTAGGAACTGTCCAGAGCGGGAGAAAATCCCCACAGCAAACATATGCTGCTATGGACAGTTCCTAAAATGGACAGCAGAGGTCAGCAGAGAGTACTGTGGTCATGACATCAGAGGAAATGTATTTCTTTTTTGGATTTCTCTTTAGTATACAGCCCCGAAAAAGTACTGGAAGGATTAAGATTTTTTAATAGAAGTGATTTACAAATCTGTTTAACTTTCTGGCACCAGTTGATTTAAAAAAAAAAAAATGTTTTCCATGGGAGTACCCCTTTAAGGTCTCTGCGTCACTGGTCACCTCCTTGGGCCCTGGCTGAACTGTATAGACTTTACCATCTGTCTACCCTCAGTAAAGCTACCGTTGTCCGTAACTTGGCGTCGGAGTCTTTATTGCCCCCGTACCTAGCCCAGGATTCAGCGTATACCTTCTGGTGGTTTTAGGCTAAACCATGCCCTGGCATCACGAATACAAGGGGTTAATGCCATCTGCCCCTAGGGTAACAACATCTTCCCTCATCACACCCCCGCCACCACATTAATAACCATTGACGGTGGAATATGTTTCAGCTATATACATGAAAAACAGGTTTCATGGGTCAGGAAAGGGCTACACTGAAATGGACTCTGCATAAGGCACTAGTTATTCAGGATATGTTGCCCCGTCCTCCCTCCTTGGCCCCCCTCCTCTTCCTCAGTGCCCCCCATTTGAAGCTGTGCCCAGTGCTCTGTCTGGTTTCCTGGCTGCCGGTCTCTCCTCTGGAATTATAGGCTGCCGGTTAATTTCAGGGCTGCAGACGGCACACAGGATGTACCTATTATCTACCTTTGTTGTACCCACTAATCCTGACACAGCTGCTTCCATGTCTGCCTGTAGAAGAGGAACTGGCACAAAGCTATTGTTCCTTTAACCAGGTGTAAGGAAAAGGTTACTTATCATGTCACTGAAAGTAGAATAATATTGTTAAAGGAGTACTCCGGCAAAAATTTACTTATCCCCCTATCCACAGAATAGGGGATAAGTAGCTGATTGCTGGGTGTCCGAGTGCTGGAGACCCCCGCGATAACCGGGACAGGACCCCGCCGCTCTCAGTAAGGAGCACGTGACGTCTACCGGTAGACACATAGAAGTGAATGGAGCGTGTGCTGCACCCGTCCCGGTGATTACTGGGGGCCCCCTCGCTCGAACCCCCCTGCAAGCCACTACTTATCCTCATTCTGTGGATACGGGATAAGTAAATATTTAGTTTTTATCGCCAGAGTTCTTTTTTATTTTTTATAGTTTGTCATTCATCTTTATGTTACTAAGATGGGTACTGTCACTTTAAAAAATATTGGAAACGTTGTTGAGCTGAGGTCTCAAACTGTGGCCCCCAAGATGTTGCAAACTTTAACTCCCAGCATGCCCGGACAGCCGTTGGCGGTCTGGGCATGGTGAGAGATAAGGCTTTGCAACATCTGGAGGGCCACAGTTTGAGACCACTGATGTAGAGATATGTCAAAAGTTTTGATTGGTCGGGGCTTTCAGACCCTGACTGATCACCAGAACGAACCGGAAAAAAAGTGCGCTAAACTTGTTCTCTCTCTCTCTCTCTGTGCCATGTGACTGGGACTCTCGCTCGGACCCCCCCCCCCCCCCCACGATCACTGTGGATAGGGAATAAGTACATTTTTAGTTTTTATCGCCGGAGTTCTCTTTTTTAAAGCTTGTCATTCATCTTTATGTTACTGAGATGGGTACTGTCACTTTGAAAAATATTAGAAACGTTGTAAAAGCAGAGGTCCTATCTCGACCTCCTATCCCGACCTCCTATCCCGCCCTCCTATCCCGACCTCCTATCCCTCCTCCTATCCCTCCTCCTATCCTGTCCTCCTATCCTGTCCTCCTATCCTGTCCTCCTATCCCATCCTCCTATCCCGACCTCCTATCCCGCCCTCCTATCCCTCCTCCTATCCTGTCCTCCTATCCTGTCCTCCTATCCCATCCTCCTATGCCGCCCTCCTATGCCGCCCTCCTATGCCGCCCTCCTATCCCGACCTCCTATCCCACCCTCCTATCCCGACCTCCTATCCCGCCCTCCTATCCCGCCCTCCTATCCCGCCCTCCTATCCCGACCTCCTATCTCAACCTCGTATCCCATCCTTGTATCCCGTCCTCCTATCTTGACCTCCTATCCCGCCCTCATATCCCGACCTGTAATATGTGTACCAGGTATTGAAATATCTCGAGCCATACGGAAGTTATGTGGGAACATACATTTCCCATTGATTTGCATGGGACTTTAACACCTTAAGAACCACGGACGTAAATGTACGTCCTGGTTTGGCGGTACTTCGCGCACCAGGACGTACATTTACGTCCTGTGTATGAACGCGAGCATTGGAGCGGTACTTGCGTCATACACGGCAGGTTCCGACTGCTATGAGCAGCCGGGGACCCGCCGGTAATGGCCGACATCCGCGATCGCGCGGATGTCCGCCATTAAAGGAGAACTCCAGAACATAAAAATTGTCCCCCATACTGCCGGCAGTAAAAAAAATAAGGATGTACATACCTTCCTCCGCTCCCCCGGGGCCTCCAGTAACCGGCTCCGGTCTCCGCCGCCATCCTCTTCCTGGTTGCCGGTGGTCGGCGAGTCATACTGTACTCAGCCAATCACCGGTCGCAGTGAAGTCCAGACTCGGCCGGCCATAGGCTGAGCGGCAGTGTGAGAACGCTTCAGAAGACAAAATTCTTCACTACACCGGCACCTGCTGCCTGGGCCGAAAACGTCACACTGCCACTCAGCCTATCACCGCCGAGTCGGGACTTCACTGCGACCGGTGATTGGCTGAGTACAGTATGACTCACCGACCACCGGCAACCAGGAAGAGGATCAGAGGCGGAGAACGGAGCCGGTTACCGGAGGCCCTGGGGGAGCGGAGGAAGGTATGTACATCTTTATTATTTAACTGCTGGCAGTATGGGCGACAATTTTTATATTCTGGAGTTCTTTAACCCCTCAGATGCCGTGATCTGTACAGATCACGGCATCTGCGGCAATGCGCGAGTTAAAATGGATGATCGGATCGCCCGCAGCGCTGCCGCAGCAATCCGATCATCTGCGATCCCGGCGTCTCCTCCTCTGGTCTGAGATCTAGCAGACCAGAGCAAAAGATGACCGATAATACTGATCAGTGCTGTGTCCTATACAAAGCACTGAACAGTATTAGCAATCAAATGATTTCTATAGATAGTCCTCTATGGGGCCATAAAAAGTGTAAAAAAAAAAGTTGAAAAATGTAAAAAAAAAAAATTAAGTTAAAAATCCCCTACCCCAATCAAAATGAAAATTGTCTGTTTTTCCCATTTTACCCCCAAAAAGCGTAAACATTTTTTTTATAAACATATTTGGTATCGCCACGTGCATAAATGTCCGAACTATCAAAATATAATGTTAATGATCCCGTATGGTGAACGGCGTAAACGTAAAAAATGAAAAAAAGTAAAAAAAAATTCAGCTTTTTTGTCACATTTTATAAAAAAATTAATAAAAAATGATCTAAAAGTTTTATATATGCAAATGGGGTATCGATAAAAAGTACAGATGACGGTGCAAAAAAAAGAGCCCTCATACCGCTGCTTATACGGAAAAATGAAAAAGTTATAGGTCATCAAAACAGGGCGATTTTAGATTACTGATTTTGTACAAAAAGTTTTAGATTTTTTTTAAGCGGTACAAAAATATAAAAGTATCTAGCCATGGGTATCATTTTAATCGTATTCACCCACAGAATAAAGAACGTGTCATTTTTACCGTAAATTGTACAGTGTGAAAACGAAACCCTCCAAAATGTGCAAAATTGTGGTTTTCATTAAAATTTCTTCCCTAAATTTTTTTTTGGGGGGGTTCGCTGTACATTTTATGGTAAAATGAAAGATTTCATTGCAAAGTACAATTGGTTACCCAAAAACAAGCCCATATATGGGTCTGTAGATAGAAATATAAAAGAGTTATGGATTTTAGAAGGTGAGGAGGAAAAAACGAAAATCCTAAAATAAAATTGGCCGGGTCCTTAAGGTGAAAATGGGCTTGGTCCTTAAGGGGTTAAACGAAAACCCAGACCCTCACAAATGGGGGGTGGTTAAGGGTTAAATTAACTATCCTATATTTTAAGTCGACATATAAGTAACATGTGACCAAGTATTATCGGAATATCTCCAGCCGTTTGGAAGTTATGCAGTAACATATATTTCCCATAGACTTGTATGGGACTTTAAACATAAACCTCGCCCCTGGCAAATGGGGGCGAGTAAGGGTTAAATTACCTATCCTATGTTTGTTGTTGACATATAAGTAACATGTGACCAAGTATTATCGCAATATCTCCAGACGTTTGGAAGTTATGCAGTAACATATATTTCCCATAGACTTGTATGGGACTTTATACATAAACCCCGCCCCTGGCAAATGGGGGCGAGTAAGGGTTAAATCACCTATCCTATGTTTGTTGTTGACATATAAGTAACATGTGGCAGGTTTCATGTTAATATCTTTAGCCGTTTGGACGTGATGCTGGAACATACACACATTGAGGGACATGTATGAAATAATCGACACCGTTTTTGTGTGTAAATTCTCGCGCAAAATTTTGCGCAAGCTGTTTTTTGCGTCTTTTTCCACCCGTACATTCTGATAGAGCATTTCCTCCAGATGTGGTGATACGGGGTACCTTGGAGTGACATCTATAGTATGCACGGATTTATAAACTGCGTACTTTTCCTTTACACACAAACATTTTCCGCAAGTACCTTTTTTTGAACGCAAATATAAGTCGTCTTGCACTTAGCGAGATGCTCTGAATCATCCATGTCATTTTTCAGAGTGGATTGCGGAGATTACTCCTGCTTCTGCCGCCAGTCTTTCCATGTACCTTTTAATAACAATGTAATGATTATTAACACTTGTGATCACCCCTTCACCCGCAGTCTAACCCCATACACCCGATAATGCAGGAGAATGCGCCTGTGTAATGTAACCATGGTGACCACAGCTAAGAATATACCACTGTAATGTGCAGGGGGAGAAGGAGGTACAGCTGTTAGGTCTATGTATATGTGTTATGTGTGTATGTAGCAGAGCTGAGTGTGTTGTTATGTGTGTATGTAGCAGAGCTGACTATGTTGTTATGTGTGTATGCAGCAGAGCTGAGTGTGTTGTTATGTGTGTATGTAGCAGGGCTGACTATGTTGTTATGTGTGTATGTAGCAGAGCTGAGTGTGTTGTTATGTGTGTATGTAGCAGAGCTGAGTGTGTTGTTATGTGTGTATGTAGCAGAGCTGAGTATGTTATGTGTGTATGTAGCAGAGCTGACTATGTTGTTATGTGTGGATGTAGCAGAGCTGAGTGTGTTGTTATGTGTGTATGTAGCAGAGCTGAGTGTGTTGTTATGTGTGTATGTAGCAGAGCTGACTATGTTGTTATGTGTGTATGTAGCAGAGCTGAGTGTGTTGTTGTGTGTATGTAGCAGAGCTGACTATGTTGTTATGTGTGTATGTAGCAGAGCTGAGTGTGTTGTTATGTGTGTATGTAGCAGAGCTGAGTGTGTTGTTATGTGTGTATGTAGCAGAGCTGACTATGTTGTTATGTGTGTATGTAGCAGAGTTGAGTACAGTGACCTCTCGACCTACGATGGCCCCAACAGTTAGACAGAAAACTTCAGAAGCTAATAACTATTGGAAGGATTAAGATTTTTTAATAGAAGTAATTTACAAATCTGTTTAACTTTCCGGAGCCAGTTGATGTATAAAAAAAAAGTTTTTGCCTGGAATACCCCTTTAACCCCTTAAGGACAATGGACGTACTCCTACGCCCCCGTTTCCGAGTCCTTAAGGACCGAGGACGTAGGAGTACGTCCTGTCCTTTCCCGGCCCCCCGCCGCTAGCCGGAGGGGAGCCAGTGCCCGATGCCTGCTGAAATCGTTCAGCAGGCATCGCGGCATATCGCCCAGGGGGGTCATTATGTCCCCCCATGTCCGCGATGGCCGCAGATCGCTGGACAATTCAGTCCAGCGATCTGCGGCGATTCCGGGTCAATCGGGTCTCCAGTGACCCGGAATTGCTGGCTGATCAGAGACGGCCCCGAACAGCCAGAGCCTGCAGGGGTGAGGTGGCACTGGTGCCACCTCACGATCGCCCTGATTCGTCGGCCGGATTACCGGCCGACCAATCAGGGCGCCTGCTGCGGGTGTCACTCCCGCACCCGCTCCGCCCCTCTTCCGGAGGACGTGAGCGGGTGCGGGACGTGCACCTCGGGTGCTGGGGACCACGATCCCCGGCGTTAATGTTGGTTAGTTGCCAAACTCGGTGTTTCACAACCTGTGTGTCTCCAGCTGTTGCAAAACTACAACTCCCAGCATGCACTGATAGACCGTACATGCTGGGAGTTGTAGTTTTGCAACAGCTGGATGTTCCCCCCCCCAATGTGAATGTACAGGGTACACTCACATGGGCGGAGGATTACAGTAAGTATCCGGCTGCAAGTTTGAGCTGAGGCAAATTTTCTGCCGCTGCTCAAACTGCCAGCGAGAAACTACTGTGAACCCCCCGCCTGTGTGACTGTACCCTAAAAACACTACACTACACTAACACAAAATAAAATAAAAAGTAAAAAACACTACATATACACATACCCCTACACAGCCCCCCTCCCCTCCCCAATAAAAATGAAAAACGTCTGGTACGCCACTGTTTCCAAAACGGAGCCTCCAGCTGTTACAAAACAACTACTCCCAGTATTACCAGACAGCCACTGACTGTCCAGGCATGCTGGGACTTTTACAACAGCTGGAGGCACCCTATTTGGGAATCACTGGCGTAGAATACCCCTATGTCCACCCCTATGCAAGTCCCTAATTCAGGCCTCAAATGCGCATGGCGCTCTCACTTTGGAGCCCTGTCGTATTTCAAGGCAACAGTTTAGGGTCACATATGGGGTATCACCGTACTCGGGAGAAATTGTGTTACAAATTATGGGGGGTATTTTCTGCTATTACCCTTTTTAAAAATCTAAAATTTTTGGGAAACCAACATTTTAGGTAAAATTTTTTTTTTTTTTTTTACATATGCAAAAGTTGTTAACTTTTTTAATTAAGGTTCACATTACCCCTTGTTACGTTCCCCGAGGGGTCTAGTTTCCAAAATGGTATGCCATGTGTTTTTTTTTTCGCTGTCCTGGCACCATAGGGGCTTCCTAAATGCGGCATGCCCCCAGAGCAAAATTTGCTTTCAAAAAGCCAAATGTGACTCCTTCTCTTCTGAGACCTGTAGTGCGCCAGCAGAGCACTTCTCACCCCTATATGGGGTGTTTTCTGAATCGGGAGAAATTGGGCTTCAAATTTTGGGGGGTATTTTCTGCTATTACCCTTTTTAAAAATGTAAACATTTTGGGAAACCAAGCATTTTAGGTAAAAAAAAAATTTTTTTTTAACATATGCAAAAGTCGTGAAACACCTGTAGGGTATTAAGGTTCACTTTACCCCTTTTTACGTTCCCCGAGGGGTCTGGTTTCCAAAATGGTATGCCATGTGTTTTTTTTTGCGGTTCTGGCACCATAGGGGGTTCCTAAATGCGGCATGCTCCCAGAGCAAAATTTGCTTTCAAAAAGCCAAATGTGACTCCTTCTCTTCTGAGACCTGTAGTGCGCCAGCAGAGCACTTTTCACCCCCATATGGGGTGTTTTCTGAATCGGGAGAAATTGGGCTTCAAATTATGGGGGGGGGTATTTTCTGCTATTACCCTTTTTAAAAATCTACAATTTTTGGGAAACCAACATTTTAGGTAAAAATTTATTATTTTTTTTTACATATGCAAAAGTTGTGAATCACCTGTGGTGTATTAAGGTTCACATTATCCCTTGTTACTTTCCCCGAGGTGTCTAGTTTCCAAAATGGTATGCCATGTGTTTTTTTTTTTTTGCTGTCCTGGCACCATAGGGGCTTCCTAAATGCGGCATGCCCCCAGAGCAAAATTTGCTTTCAAAAAGCCAAATGTGACTCCTTCTCTTCTGAGACCTGTAGTGCGCCAGCAGAGCACTTCTCACCCCCATATGGGGTGTTTTCTGAATCGGGAGAAATTGGGCTTCAAATTTTGGGGGGTATTTTCTGCTATTACCCTTTTTAAAAATGTAAAAATTTTGGAAAACCAAGCATTTTAGGTAAAAAAAAATTTTTTTTTAACATATGCAAAAGTCGTGAAACACCTGTAGGGTATTAAGGTTCACTTTACCCCTTTTTACGTTCCCTGAGGGGTCTGGTTTCCAAAATGGTATGCCATGTGGTTTTTTTTGCGGTTCTGCCACCATAGGGGCTTCCTAAATGCGGCATGCCCCCAGAGCAAAATTTGCTTTCAAAAAGCCAAATGTGACTCCTTCTCTTCTGAGACCTGTAGTGCGCCAGCAGAGCACTTTTCACCCCCATATGGGGTGTTTTCTGAATCGGGAGAAATTGGGCTTCAAATTTTGGGGGGTATTTTCTGCTATTATCCTTTTTAAAAATGTTACATTTTTGGGAAACCAAGCATTTTAGGTAAAACATTTTTTTTTTTTTACATATGCAAAAGTCGTGAATCACCTGTGGGGTATTAAGGTTCACTTTACCCCTTGTTACGTTCCCTGAGGGGTCTAGTTTCCAAAATGGTATGCCATGTGTTTTTTTTTTGCTGTCCTGGCACCATAGGGGCTTCCTAAAGGTGACATGCCCCCCAAAAACCATTTGTCGCTCCTTCCCTTCTGAGCCCTCTACTGCGCCCGCCGAACACTTTACATAGACATATGAGGTATGTGCTTACTCGAGAGAAATTGGGTTTCAAATACAAGTAAAAATTTTCTCCTTTTTACCCCTTGCAAACATTCAAAAATTGGGTCTACAAGAACATGCGAGTGTAAAAAATGAAGATTGTGAATTTTCTCCTTCACTTTTCTGCTATTCCTGTGAAACACCTAAAGGATTAATACACTTATTGAATGTCATTTTGAATACTTTGGGGGGTGTAGTTTTTATAATGGGGTCATTTATGGGGTATTTCTAATATGAAGACCCTTCAAATCCACTTCAAACCTGAACTGGTCCATGAAAAATAGCGAGTTTGAAAATTTCCAAATTGCTGCTGAACTTTGAAGCCCTGTGGTGTCTTCCAAAAGTAAAAACTCATAAATTTTATGATGCAAACATAAAGTAGACATATTGTATATGTGAACCCAAAAATGTTTTATTTGGAATATCCATTTTCCTTACAAGCAGAGAGCTTCAAAGTTAGAAAAATGCAAAATTTTCATTTTTTTCATCAAATTTTGGGAATTTTCACCAAGAAAGGATGCAAGTTACCATAAAATTTTACCACTAAGTTAAAGTAGAATATGTCACGAAAAAACAATCTCGGAATCAGAATGATAACTAAAAGCATTCCAGAGTTATTAATGTTTAAAGTGACAGTGGTCAGAATTGCAAAAAACGCTCTGGTCCTTAAGGTGTAAAATGGCCTGGTCCTTAAGGGGTTAAGACCAAGAAAAAAAATAAAAATAAAAGTGTATATATATATATATATATATATATTTTTTTTTTAGAACATTTTTCAATAAAAATGTTTTTAATAATTACTTACATAACACCTCCCCCCCCCAAAAAAAAAAAAAAAAAAATCACAAAACAATAAAACTACAACCATTTCTGTGATTTCTACACTATCAAAAAACGGGTGTGAATTTTTTGATGTATACTGGACTCTCACCCCATGTATGAATATCATGTAAAGCAGACAATATACGTGGACACGCCCACTTTTACAAAACTGACGTGAACAGTGTAAACTGCGGCACAAAGCTCTTTAAACATGTGGTGATACTTTTCGCGCAAAAATAGATTTTTCATTTTATTTTTGGCACGAAATTCTTTGAGAATCTCCCCCTCTGTGTACTTTATACAGATTTATGATTTTACTATTATGCAGAGTTTTGTTTGGCGCACACTGCTGCTCCAGCACTTCTAGCTATGAGCAGTGAGCGGCGTACCGTGTGAGGTAGAGAAGGAGTGCACGGTAGAGCGAGGGGGGGGCATTTCTATATTTGCACAAAATTTATCAAAGGAGTGTGCAGCCTTAGTAAATCTTGAGCAAGAGTGTAAATTAGACAGCAGTCTAAAGGGGTAGAACTGTGGGGGAGATTTATCAAAACCTGTGCAGAGGAAGAGTGGTGCAGTTGCCCATAGCAACCAATCAGATTGCTTCTTTCATTTTCCACAGGCCTCTAAAGAGGCCTGTGGAAAATGAAAGAAGCGATCTGATTGGTTGCTATGGGCAACTGCACCACTCTTCCTCTGCACAGGTTTTGATAAATCTCCCCCTGTGTCTACAATAGACACCTAGGGGGAGATTTATCAAAACCTGTGCAAAGAAAAGTTACCCAGTTGCCCATAGCAACCAATCAAATCGCTTCTTTCATTTTGCAGAGGCCTTGTTTAAAATGAAAGAAGCGTTCTGATTGGTTGCTATGGGCAACTGGGAAACTTATCCTCTGCACAGGTTTTGATAAATCTCCCACCTAATGATACTTGTCCCCCATTGAGTTTTATATAAATAGATAAGGTTCAAATTAACCTGTGCAGTCAGTTTTCCTGCAACTAGAGATGAGCGAACTTACAGTAAATTCGATTCGTCATGAACTTCTCGGCTCGACAGTTGATGACTTCTCCTGCATAAATCAGTTCAGCTTTCCGGTGCTCCGGTGGGCTGGAAAAGGTGGATACAGTCCTAGGAGACTCTTTCCTAGGAATGTATCCACCTTTTCCAGCCCACCGGAGCACCTGAAAGCTGAACTAATTTACGCAGGAAAAGTCATCAACTGCCGAGCCGAGAAGTTTGTGACGAATCGAATTTACTGTAAGTTCGCTCATTTCTACCTGCAACCTAAAGTACATGACCAACATGCCTAATATCCAATGTTCTGGAAAGGCAGACAGTAGCAGCAGTCAAATTGGCCAATGCCTTGTTTTAATATTTGTAGGAACTGGACAGTTGCTGGTGTTGGGTGGACGTATCAAGGGTAATACCTGTAAACACCCGCACACCTGTATATCAGGGGTCAAGTCCTGGGGGAAAAAAAAAGAAGATTTCAACTCTGGTCTTGCAGGACTCTTGCTGATAGGAACGGTGTTCCTGCTGTGGAAAAAAGTGCAGGAACTCAGTTCCCATGCGTTCCTGCAGGACTTGAGCTCTGGTGTATATTCTCTTGCCTGTTCCACGGTCTATACCCTACTTATATAGGTTTGATTTTGTCGGACTTCTGGAAAAAATCATAACTACATGCAGGAAAATTTATACGTTTAAAATTGTCATCTTCTGACCCCTATAACTTTTTTATTTTTCCATGTATGGGGCGGTATGAGGGCTCATTTTTTGCGCCGTCATCTGAAGTTTTTAACGGTACCATTTTTGCATTGATAGGACTTATTGATCGCTTTTTATTCATTTTTAAATGATATAAAAAGTGACCAAAAATGCACTATTTTGTACTTTGGAATTTTTTTGCGCACACGCCATTGACCGAGCGGTTTAATTAATGATATATTTTTATAATTCGGACATTTCCGCACGCGGGGATACCATATATGTTTATTTTTATTTTTATTTACACTGGTTTTTTTTTTATTGGAAAAGGGGGGTGATTCATACTTTTAATAGGGGAGGAGTTAAATGATCTATAGGGACCTATAACACTGCACACACTGATCTTCTATGTTGATCACTGGTTTCTCATAAGAAACCAGTGATCAACGATTCTGCCGCATGACTGCTCAGGCCTGGATCTCAGGCACTGAGCAGTCATTCGGCGATCGGACAGCGAGGAGGCAGGTAGGGGTCCTCCTGCTGTCCTGTCAGCTGTTCAGGATGCCACGATTAGCCGCGGCTATCCCGAACAGCCCGACTGAGCTAGCCGGGAACTTTCACTTTCACTTTTAGCCGCGCGGCTCAGCTCTGAGCGCGCGGCTAAAGGGTTAATAGCGCGCTGCGCCGCGATCGGCGCTGCGTGCTATTAGAGGCGGGTCCCGGCTTCACTATGATGCCGGGCCCGCCGTGATATGACGCGGGGTTACTGTGTAACCCCGCGTTATATCAGGAGAGCAGGACCAAGGACGTACCGGTACGTCCTTGGTCCTTAAGGGGTTAAAGGGGTACTCCGGTGAAAACCTTTTTTCTTTTAAATCAACTGGTGGCAGAAAGTTAAACATATTTGTAAATTACTTCTATTAATAAATCTTAATCCTTCCAGTACTTATTAGCTGCTGAATGCTACAGAGGAAATTCCTTTCTTTTTGGAACACTGATGACATCACCAGCACAGTGCTCTCTGCTGACATCTCTGTCCATTTTTAGCAACCATGCATAGCAGATGTATGCTAAGGGCAGCATGGTGGCTCAGTGGTTAGCACTGCTGTCTTGCAGCGCTGGGGACTTGGGTTCAAATCCCACTAAGAACAACAATAAATAAAGTGTTATTATAATAACATCAGCAGAGAGAACTGTGCCCATGATGTCATCAAGAGAGCATTCCAAAAAGAAAAGAATTTCCTCTGTAGTATTCAGCAGCTAATAAGTACAGGAAGGATTAAGGTTTTTTAATAGAAGTCATTTACAAATATGTTTAACGTTCTGCCACCAGTTGATTTAAAAGAAAAAAGGTTTTCACCGGAGTACCCCTTTAAACACAGCACTGTGTGATCCTGTCCTGATAACCTGCAGTCGGGAGATCACTGCACATTACACAGAAACCCAGCACTGTGTGATGGCGTCGTGATAATTCTGCACCGCGAGGACATACGAGATACCGAAAACTCTGCAGTCATACAGAGGTCACTGTAAAATGGCAGGCTCAGTGACCCGAGAGTGACATGGTGTGTAACTCTGCAATGGATTTTTCCACTTGTTGGCTGAGTCACTGCGCGTGTAGGGAGAGGCCTCCTTTATACAGGTGGCATCAGGTCCTGACTGACAGGTTTATGTTCTGAACTGGGGGGGGTGAGGTACAGAGGAGTCTTGTGAAGTCATGAGCCAGTTCAGGTAGGAGTGCATGCGCCCTTATGAAACTACGACATCCATGGGATCGCTTCCAGTTCTCTACTTATATACAAGCGCCTTACAGCCGTGTGTCATAGAAAAGACGTATCGCCGTATTATTGTCCCTATCGATTCTGTATAGTGCTGACGTGTATGTATTAATAAAGGGATTGTCTACTTTAACAAGCCCTGCATTATTAGGGCACATCAGTGTTAGCTGTATTGAGCCTTAAAGGGGTACTCCACTGGAAAACTTTTTTTATTTTTTTATTTAAATCAACTGGTGCCAGAAAGTTAAACAGATTTGTAAATTGCTTCTATAAAAAAAAAAATCTTAATCCTTCCAGTACTTATCAGCTGCTGTTATGAGCCACAGGAAGTTCTTTCATTTTTGACATTTCCTTTCTGCCTGACCACAGTGCTCTCTGCTGACACCTCTGTTCAGAGCAGGAGGAGAGGTTTCCTATGGGAATGTGCTCCTACTCTTGACAGTTCCTAAATTGGAAAGAGGTGTCAGCAGAGAGCACTGTGATCAGGCAGAAAGGAAATTCAAAAAGAAAAGCTCTTCCTCTGGATCATAACAGCATCTGATAAGTACAGGAAGGATTAAGATTTTTAATAGAAGTCATTTACATATCTGTTTAACTTTCTGGCACCAGTTGATTTAAAAAAAAAAAAAAAAAATTTCCAGGGGAGTACCCCTTTAAGGCTCAATACAGCTAACACTGATGTGCCCTAATAATGCAGGGCTTGTTAAAGTAGACAATCCCTTTATTAATACATTTTTTAATAGAAGTGATTTACAAATCTGTTTAACTTTCTGGCACCAGTTGATAAAAAAATAATAATAAATAAAAGTTTTCCAGGGGAGTACCCCTTTAAAGGGGTACTCCGCCTCTAGACATCTTATCTCCTATCCAAAGGATAGGGAATAAGATGTCTGATCGCGGGGGTCCTGCCGCTGGGCACCCTCGCGATCTCCCTGCTGTACCTGGCATTCATTTAGAGTGTTGGGTGCAGCGCCAGAGGCTCGTGATATGATGGCCATGCCCCCTCAATGCGAGTCTATGGGAGGGGGCGTGGCGTCCGTCACGCCCCCTCCCATAGACTTGCAATGAGGGGGCGTGGCCGTGACGTCACGAGCCTCCGCCCCACATCGCCAGTCATCCGGCACAGAGCGAAGTTCGCTCCAAGCATCGGATGTCTCGGGTGCCGCAGCCGAGATCGTGGGGGTCCCCAGCAGCGGGACCCCTGCGATCAAACATCTTATCACCTATCCTGTGGATAAGGGATAAAATATCTAGGGACGGAGTACGCCTTAAATTCAGGACATCCTCTCATTGAATGTAAGTTCAAGGGTCAACTCGTTGCAAAAATGCTGAAACTTTACTGGGACACTGTTATCCTGAGAATTTTACCTTTGAGACTAGAGATGAGCGAACTTACAGTAAATTCGATTCGTCACGAACTTCTCGGCTCGGCAGTTGATGTCTTATCCTGCATAAATTAGTTCAGCTTCTGGGGGGTTCCAGTGGGCTGGAAAAGGTGGATACAGTCCTAGGAAAGAGTCTCCTAGGACTGTATCCACCTTTTCCAGCCCACCGGAGCACCTGAAAGCTGAACTAATTTATGCAGGATAAGACATCAACTGCCGAGCCGAGAAGTTCGTGATGAATCGAATTTACTGTAAGTTCTCTCATCTCTATTTGAGACCTTGTATATTAAACGGTAACATGACTGTATGTAATTGGCATCCACATGCTTTACTTTGTAAGGAGAATAAATCCTTTGAACTGGATAGGAATGTTTATTGCAGGTTGGGGTGTACTAGGATGGGTGAGGTGTGTTGGGGTGTGAGTACAAGGTGAATGGAAGGTGCAGGCAAGATATAAGGAGAACTCCGGCAGAAGTTTTTTTTTTCTTCTAACCATGTCCATTGTGTTGAATATAAAAACAATCAACATCTTCTTACCTCCTACGCTCCCATGGTGCCTCCGATGTCCTTCTCTGGTCCCCTGCAGCGATCGTCTTCCTAAGCTGCAGCGTGACTATCGTCAATGGAAGCACCCAGGCGAAATGTGTCATACTGCAGCTCCGCCAATTACTAGTCGCAGTGATGTCCTGTCTCAGGCCGCGATTTGCTGAGCTGCAGTATGACACATCGGCCCTCATTTACTATTGCAAACCCGACATGTTTTGTCAGGTTGCGCGTCAGATTGTGGCGCATTGCGCCAGAAATTCTGTCTGCGCCAGAATTTGCGTCATAAATTCTGTCTGCGCCAAAATTTGCGCCAGAATTGAAAAAAACCTCGACCAACTCTCCATTCCCATAAGAAAACCCGGAAAAGGGGCGTGGTCATCGGGAAAAGGGGCTTGGTCCCCAAAAAGGGGGCGTGTTCCCGACATTTTCACAAAAAAAAACCCAACATATTTACTAAGGTTTCCACAGAAAATTAGGAAAACCCTACAGATCAGAGCAGGTGTAAAAAAAATAAATAAATAAATAAAAAAGGAAAATGTAGGGAAAGTGGAAAATGTAGGGAAACCTTAGTAAATACCGTGGGAAAAAAAATTGTAGGGAATTAAAACCCACAAAGAAACCTACACTCCACTCTTAGTAAATAAGGGCCATTGGGTCCAGATGCTTCCATAGACGACACTCATGCTGTGGGGGACCGTAGCAGGAGACCGGATACACCATGGGAGCACTGGAGGCAGGGGTGGACTGACAACTCATGTGGCCCCTGGGCAATAGATAATCATGGGGCCCCCATATGTGTCAACACCAGGCAGCTTAGCATCATCAACCAATGAGAGGCTGATGATGTCCTGCATTAAATGGGTATTCCATGAATTTTTTTTATTTGACTATGCTACAGGGGCTGTAATGTTAGTGTAGTTCATAATATAGTGTCTGTACCAGTGTGTGATGGTGGTCTCGCAATTCTTCTGTGATTTTCGCCCCAATAGTTATTTTTAATAGCATACAAAATGACTCAGGTCTCGGGATTTCCCAGTTTGCAGTGCGTCGAGACCTAACATCACTAGTCAGGTCATCAGAGGGAGTCTGTCCTGCTTCAATGGGTGGAGCGACAGAGAGATAATTTTTCAACAGCTGTAGGCACCCTGATTAGAAAACGCTGATCTTTTGAGCTTATTTGTGCTGCTCTGGGTGGCTGATGTGTGGGAGGGAGGAATGTAACTTCACACCTACAAGCATGGAACTATGGGATGTGTAGTTTAATAGACCAAACTCCAACAGGAAATAGCTAGATAGCCTGGCAGGTATGTACTAAAATCACCTTATGGTGGATAACCCCTTTAAACCTTTAGATGCTGCAATCAAAGTTAATCTTAGCATCTAAAACGGGAAAAACCTCATCCTGGCTAGGTCAGTGGGTTGATTAGGACCATCGCAACGAAACACCGGGGTCCCGATCATCTGATCTGTCCAAACGGCGCTCCAATGGTGCAGGCAGCCTGTAGTAATGGAGTGCCAATTACGCTGATCATTGCTGTGCTACTTACCAGGTCCTGTCGCTCTGGTCGTAGTGACGCCCCCCTGGTCGTGTGTCTGATGGTACGCATCATCACTCTGCTGCCTAAGCTGATGGAGCAGAGCGGTGACTCGGGCCGTCAATCATGTCGAGGGTGCGACCTGGTAAGTATAGCTTCCCGCCTAGGGGACTACTTATGGAGCGGTGGGGGAGACTTTATAACTTCATATACTCACCATCCCAGGGGGGAAAAATGTCCCTGGGGATGGTGAGTATAAAGATTTTACCTCATATAACTTATTGCCAAGTGTTGTCTATGGTAAAATCAACTGCTTGGTTCACTTTAAACAAACCCCTTGTCATCCACATTTTAATTACACTAATATAATAAATGACAAGTCAAGGAATGATTAAAAAAAAGTGAAGTTTATTATAATGTATGTTTAAGTATGTGTAGTAACCTCCTATCACTCACAGTGTACAGTAACACCCAGGACAGGAAAAACCTCCAAAGGGGAGGAAACCTGTAGGGAATCCATGGCTGCTGTATTGCCCTTCTTCTGGGCATAATGAAGGAGGTTACCTCTATAACATGGCAAGTATTTAGGCAATGTAATCCAGCTCGCTCCACCCGTACATCCGCGACACAGATTCGCACCCAGCCTGGTGCACACAAATCCAAACGCAAGAACGGCAATCCAGCGTGGGTAAGTAGAAAATCCTGATTTTATTGACTCATGGTAAAAACGGTACAAACAACCAGCAGATCAGACGCGTTTCAGGCGCACGCGCCTGAAACGCGTCTGATCTGCTGGTTGTTTGTACCGTTTTTACCGTGAGTCAATAAAATCTGGATTTTCTACTTACCCACGCTGGATTGCCGTTCTTGCATTTGGATTTACCTCTATAACATGACTGCAATGAGTTAATGGGGGGTGCAGGGCTGTATCTTCATCTTCTTTGTAAGACCCCTTTCCACATCATGGTAATATTACATCTAAGTGATAAAAACAAAAGAAAAATGATCAACATCTTCATTTTAGGATGAATAAGAACTTTTCAAGCACAAAGAACTGCAACAAAGACCTATTGGAATAGATTTACACGGATCTTCCCTGAAACCCTTTTTCCACCCCAATGTTACACTTACCAGTTATGTGTATGAATCTAGTTTATTGGGGTCCGAAATTGTAGTCTTCTTGCCGTACAAAAGGGAAAACAAGACTCTGTAAGATAAAGGTATTACAAGATTCTGCAACATTCTATGATATACTTATCCTTTTATAGCAGTGTTCCCCAACCAGGGTACCTCCAGCTGTTGCAAAACTACAAAAACTACAAATCCCAGCATGGCCAGTCATATTCTGCATAGCTGTTACCTGAGGGACTTTTCTGTAAGGTTTATAAAAATGGCGCCACTCTCTGATTAATGGAAAGTCAATGGAACTTCATCAGTCAGGTTTACTATTACTATTTCTCCCAACCAGAAAAATGTAAAGGGTATGTATAAAAACATGTGTAGAGGAAGAGTGGTGCAACTACCTCCCTCATTCCTCTACACAGGTTTTGATAAATCTCCTCTAGTATATTCAATGCAGCGTGCGGCGGCGGCATCTGCTCAGGAACATTTTTTTTCTTAAAGGGCCATCCATAGAAGGAGCAGCAGAGCCCTATCTGTGTCCTAAGAGACACAGATTGGGTTAAACTGTGCAGCCCTTCTAATCTTAGTTTTAGTCTGGGCCCCTGAACTCAGGCCCGACCTTAAAATAAAAAATGTAAAAAGTTGCAGGCAGTGGTGGACCCCCCCAGACCGGGCCCTCGGGCAGTGCCCGAATGCCCGACCTTTCAGTCCGCCCCTGACTGCAAATAGAAGAAAAATGTACTTGCCTATCCTGGTACAGCTCCTATTTATGTCAGTCCGGTCAACTAATCTTCTCTTTTGTTTCTGCTTCCAAGATGAGTGCTGGGTGCAGGACCTTCCTGCTTACCCAATCACTAGCCTAGATGGGACACCAACGCGGCCAGTAATTGGCTGAGCCAGCAGGTCTTGCTCCAAGCACTGGTCTTTGGAGCAGGAAGAAGAGAGAAAATCGGGGAACTGGATGGAGGCAAAATAGAGCTGGAATGGGGCTAGTAAGTATGTGTTGTTTTTTTTCTATTTCCCCCCTGCCCCAGCACAATAACAAAACAGTCATCAAATAAGTTATTGATGTCAAAATTTTTAAACCCAGTAACTAACTGTCTTTTGACCACACTGAAAAACTGGACCGGCCGGGAAGGAAATGTAAGACCCCACTATCAACCTGTACTTTTTGATCAAAACGTGTCTCCCATCCACCATGCGGAGGTGGCCTCACTTCAGATGGGACCCTAACATTCTTTCTCTACTTAAAGGGAACCAATCATCAGATTTTACCCTATATAACGCTTGGCAAAGGGTTATAT
Source organism: Hyla sarda (assembly GCF_029499605.1). Classification (NCBI taxonomy): domain Eukaryota; kingdom Metazoa; phylum Chordata; class Amphibia; order Anura; family Hylidae; genus Hyla; species Hyla sarda. The sequence goes on from NC_079200.1 coordinate 32,377,381, forward strand.
AGGGTAAAATCTTTATTTTCACCATTCCCGGGGGACGCTCCTGCCCCCAGGGATGGTGAAGATATGAAGTTATAAACTAGTCACCGCCGCCACCGTAAGTAGTCACCTGGGCGGGGAGCTCTTCTCACCTACTCCTGTTCTTCTGCCGGGAGCGACGCCCCCTCCGCTTGATTGATGGGCAGCGTCATCGCTCTGCTCCGTCTGTTCAGTGAGCGGAACAATGACGCGGCCCATCAAGCGGAGGGGGCGTCGCTCCCGGCCGAAGAACGGGAGTAGATGAGAAGAGCTACCCGCCCAGGTGACTACTTACGGCGGCGGCGGTGACTAGTTTATAACTTCATATCTGCACCATCCCTGGGGGCAGGAGCGTCCCCCGGGGATGGTGAGGACAACAATTTTACCCTATATAACACTTTGCCAAGCATTATATACGGTAAAATCTGATGATTGGTTCCCTTTAACTCTGCTGCGCATATAGCCTCAGACTGGGTGACATGCAGGATCCAAAATTAATTTAAAACCTCCTGTGAACCGGGAGGGGTGCACAGCTAAAGCAGCCACAGCAGCGTGCACCTGTATACAGAGGCGTGGCTTGTAGCTTCGGGGCAAAATCTGCAACAGGGCCCCATATGCCCAAGATTGTACTGCTCTCTTATGGAGCCCCCTTAGATACCAGCGCCCTGATGTGACTGCTACCTCTATAGCTATGCCCCTGCCCATGTATAAGGTAGTTATGCTGGCTATTTTTCTGTGGCACCCTCTTTAGCCGTGCACCCCTCCCTGTTCACAGGAGGCTTTTTAAATTGATAGTGGATCCTGCATGTTACCTAGTCAGAGGTTATATGCCCAGCAGAAGTGAGTAGAATGAGTGGGTTAAGGTCCCATCCGAAGTGAGGCCACCTCCGCGTGCTGCATGGGGGACACGTTTTGATCAAAAACTGCACTAAGGGGGGAGCTAACTAGAGGGTAGTGGATGCCCAAGGCTCATTGATTTGTGTGAAAAGTGAAAGGTTAGTATGGAGCTGCATGGTACCCATGTTGACCCCAGTCCATCACCAAAATTGCCAATTGGCACGTGAGCATCAGAACTTGGACATAAAGCAATAGGTAAAGGTGGGAAGGTATTAAGACTCGTGTTTCTTTTACATCATGTGGAGGACTAAATGCACCTTTGTCACTTGGGTAAGAGATGGCACCATGATGCATTATGGGAAGAAAGCAAGCCGGCTGAGGCAGCTTAATGTTCTGGGCAGTCTTGCATTATTTTGATGTTACATTAGCATGTACCACCTAGCTAAACATTCAGATCAAGTCTCCCCTTCGTTTTTATTACCTAATTGGCAATGGCCATTGGGAGCATCAGTTCTGCTGATGGATTGGCCCTGCCAATCCATCAGCAGAACTGATGCTCCCAATGGTCATTGCCATTAGGGAATATTGTCAACACTGTGGTGCTATGGGGAATGTATATATATATATATATATATATTTGTGTGTGTGTATATATTGTAAATAATAATATATAATACTCATGAAGGGGAAAAAAGATGTATATATGAAATTTTTTGATAATGTAGTTACTAGTAGTTTTGCCAGCATTCAATCTATCAAGATGATCATGGTTCAGATTATTTGGAGTAAACAAAAAAATAATGACTTAATGCAAATATTCCAAATGTATCTGAGTTTCCCTGATGATGATAATGTGGCTGCTCTCTGCACGGAACATGTCTCGCCTTTACCTGGCACTCATCCTGCCCTTGTGATCTAGACTGCATCTTTGATTCTGTACTCAGATTCCTTATCTAATCCCTTGTAATGTTACTTTGACATTGAAACCCCAGCCACAACATCGGGGTCCTTGGTTCTTGCTTTCAGCAACCTATGTGACAGCAAGAAATAAATGTCTGTAAATAATCTATCATCAGTTGTTTTTTGTATAAGTAAAAGGTGGGCAAAGTTACAAAAAATAAAAATAGGAAAATGCAATAAAAGGCAAATTTTACAACTATATTTTCTACTTCTATGTATTGTAACTTTACATCCCCTAGTTGTTTATATCATCTGTATTATTACAGAAACAATCTAGAGAACAAATTATTAGAGCTGCATGATGGACACAACGAATGATAATGTGTAAAGCTCATTACAACTAGCAGTAAGCCTAAGGGTAGGTTCACATGTTGCAGATTTGTTACGAAAAGTTCTCGGACTGTCAATACTTCAGTATGTATTCTTGAATACAGTCATGGCAGTAAATGTTGGCACCCCTGAATTTTTTTTCTAGAAAATGAAGTATTTCTCACAGAAAAGGATTGCAGTAACACGTTTTGCTATACACATATTGATTCCCTTTGTGTGAATTATAACTAAACCAAAAAAGGGAGGCAAAAAAAGCTAATATGACATAATATCACACCAAACTCCAAAAATGGTCTGGACAAAATTATTGGCATTCTTAACTTAATATTTGGTTGCACACCCTTTGGAAAAAATAACTGAAATCAGTCACTTGCTATAACCATCAATAAGCTTCTTACACCTCTCAGCCGGTATGTTGGACCACTCCTCCTTTGCAAACTGCTCCAGTTCTCTTATTGGAAGGTGCCTTTTCCCAACAACAATTTTAAGATCTCTCCACAGGTGTTCAATGTGATTTAGATCTGGACTCCATGATGGATTTCATGATGCCTTGCACACATTCAAGGCACCCAGTGCCAGAGGCAGCAAAACAACCCCAAAACATCATTGAACCTCCACCATATTTCACTGTAGGTACTGTGTTCTTTATTTGTAGGTCTCATTCTGTTTTCGGTAAACAGTAGAATGATGTGCTTTACCAAAAAGCTCTATCTTGGTCTCATCTGTCCCCAAGAAGTTTTTCCCAGAAGGATTTTGGCTTACTCAAGTTCATCTTGGCAAAATGTAGTCTTTCTTTTTTTATGTCTCTGTGTCAGCAGTGGGGTCCTCCTGGGTCTCCTGTCATAGCTTTTCACTTCATTTAAATGTGGACGGATAGTTTGCACTGACACTAATGCTCCCTGAGCCTGCAGGACAGCTTGAATATCTTTGGAACTTGTTTGGAGCTGCTTATCCACCATCCGGACTATCCTGTGTTGACACCTTTCATAAATTTTTCTCTTATGTCCACACCCAGGGAGATTAGCTACTGTGCCATGGGTTGCAAACTTCTTGATAATGTTGCACACTGTGGACAAAGGCAAATCTAGATCTCTGGAGATGGACTTGTAACCTTGAGATTGTTGATATTTTTCCACAATTTTGGTTTACAAGTCCTCAGACAGTTCTCTTCTCCTCTTTCTGTTGTCCATACTTAGTGTGGCACACAGAGACACACAATGCAAAGACTAAGTGAACTTCTTTCCATGTTATCTGCTTTCAGTGTGCTTTTATATATACTTTCCCCAGGTGAGTTTAAAGGAGTATCACATGCTTGAAACTATTTTATTTTTCCACAATTTTGAAAGGGTGCCAATAATTTTGTCCAGCCCATTTTTGGAGTTTGGTTTGACATTATGTCCAATTTGCTTTTTTTCCTTCCTTTTTTGGTTTAGTTCCAATACACACAAAGGGAATAAACATGTTTTTAGCAAAACATGTGTTACTTTTCTTTGAGAAAAACTTAATTTTCTTGAAAAATTTCAGGGGTGCCAACATTTATGGCCATGACTGTATATATCATACTTTATAATACATTCATGATTACATACAGTGGGGCAAAAAAGTATTTTTAGTCAGCCACCAATTGTGCAAGTTCTCGTTACCTGTATTAATGGCACCTGTTTGAACTTGTTATCAGTTTAAAAGACACCTGTCCACAACCTTAAACAGTCACACTCCAAACTCCACTATGGCCAAGACCAAAGAGCTGTCGAAGGACACCAGAAACAAAATTGTAGACCTGCACCAGGCTGGGAAGACTGAATCTGCAATAGGCAAGCAGTTTGGTGTGAAGAAATCAACTGTGGGAAGAATTATTAGAAAATGGAAGACATACAAGACCACTGATCTCACTCCGTGATGTCAAAATTATTACAAGAACGGTGAGCAAAAATCCCAGAACCACACGAGGGGACCTAGGGAATGGCCTGCAGAGAGCTGGGACCAAAGTAACAAAGGCTACCATCAGTAACACACTACGCCGCCAGGGACTCAAATCATGCAGTGGCAGATGTGTCCACCTGCTTAAGTCAGTACATGTCCAGGGCCCATCTGAAGTTTGATAGAGAGCATTTGGATGATCCAGAAGAGTATTAGGAGAATGTCATATGGTCAGGTAAAACCAAAGTAGAACTTTTTGGTAATAACTCAACTCGTCATGTTTGGAGGAGAAAGAATGCTGAGTTACATCCAAAGAACACCATACCTACTGTGAAGCATGGGGGTGGAAACATCATGCTTTGGGGCTTTTTTTATGCTAAGGGGTCAGGATGACTCATCTGTGTAAAGCAAAGAATGAATGGGACCATGTATCATGAGATTTTGAATGAAAACCTCCTTCCATCAGCAAGGGCATTGAAGATGAAACGTGGCTGGGTCTTTCAGCATGACAGTGATCCCAAACACACTGCCTGGGCAACGAAGGAGTGGCTACTTAACAAGCATTTCAAGGTCCTGGAGGGGCCAATCCAGTCTCCAGATCTCAACCCCATAGAAAACCTTTGGAGGGAGTTGAAAGTCCGTGTTGCCCAGCGACAGCCCCAAAATATCACTGCTCTAGAGGAGATCTGCATGGAGGAATGGGCCAAAATACCAGCAACAGTGTGTGAAAACCTTATGAAGACTTACAGAAAACGTTTGACCTCTGTCGTTGCCAACAAAGGGGATATAACAAAGTATTGAGATGAACTTTTGTTATTGACCAAATACTTATTTTCCACCATAATTTGCAAATAAATTATTTCAAAATCAGACAATGTGATTTTATGGATTGTTTTTTCTTATTATGTCTCTCATGGTTGAGGTATACCTCAAAAATTACAGGCCTCTCTCATGTTTTTAGGTGGGAGGACTTGCACAATTGGTGGCTGACTAAATACTTTTTTGCCCCACTGTACATACACACTCAAACACATAAACACATGTATAAACATATAGTATGTACACATATATCACCCAAATATTCATATATTTGTTGCCAGATTATATTTTTGTGTTGTTTTTTCAGAGCATATCCAATCAATGTTACGTTTTAACAGAGCTATTGCAATGGGTCTGAGTTACTGAGACTTACTGAGTCTAGAAAGAAGAGTATAGCGCACAACGGTGTGAAAAGCGGCATTCACCTGCATTGTTGGAGCTTTCTGCAGAGAAATACAAAAATGGGCGCTGGGGCAGAGATCCACTAACTATAATGCAGGATTTCTAGAGAGCCCTGATACCCAACCCACATAGTGATCGGCAGCTTCCCCTGTATCAGTGATTCGGGGAATCCTGGCCCAACGGCAGGTCTCATGAACCGAACTGAAGGCGTCATAGATCACTATGATTTTGTTTGGGTCATTATACCTGTAGTTGGACTGAGACTTGCAGCCTGAGTATTTGGGCAAAAGTTCATGTGTATTATGCTCATCTGAAACCGTGCTGAAATAATGGCTGCAATAACAAGTTTGGCAAGCCCAAAAAGGGTGCATGGTCTTTTCTTTTTTTTTTTTTGTTACTATAGAAAAGAGATCAGTTTCTATATACTGGATTTGCATAACAATAGCATTTTTTCCAGGCAATAACAGGAGGCTTCGATGAAAAGGCAAATTTGCAATACCCAAGAACCACAGGGTAAGATGAAAAGGTGAGAAGAGAGCGGCTTGGTCTTTCCTATATATCAAGGTGAATTGTGTTGTCGTCGGCACACACCCAAGGTGTGTCATTACCCACAACAAAGCCCAGTCTGTCCTCATATACAACTCTCTGAATTCTTCCTAATGGCTTTCTTCCCTCTCATTACTCTACTCCGAGCTTAACCACATTGTCTGCTGCCAACTAGATAAAACACTGCGCCTAATCCCACAGAGATACCTATGACTTCAAACCGGAAACATTGTCGTATCCGAATGTGGTGGCAGCTGCTCATCTTGTGATCATGTCCCAAAGATATATACTTTTCTGATGACTGTATTGCCGACTGTGAGTAAACCTACTGGCAGTAAAATTGGGCCAGCCAAATGGTGTATCATCTAACATATACTGTATTGAGAGAGTATCTGCAGAAAACCTATCAACCAGTTATGTATCAGTTTTAACTTGCTCGGCAGTAGAACCCATTGCTAATTGTTTCATTGGACTTCCACACAAAAAGGGAAAAATGGAGGTCAAGCAGGCGAAGGGTCTCTACAGCAAATGTTACTTTACTGAGAGAGCAGTGGATGTATGTAATAGCCTTCCTGTTAAAGTGGTAGCTGCAAATACAATGAAGTTAAAGCATGCATGAGATAGGCATAAGGCTATCCTTCATATAAGACTAGCTGAGTACCCGGCATTGCCCGGTTTTTCCTTCCTAATCCTTGTTGGGGAGGAAAATAAACAAAGGAGGAAGCTTTTGATTTCATATCCCGTCCTCATATATTGTTGTCATATCCCAACCTCCTATCCCGTCATCATATCCCAACCTCCTATCCCGTCATCATATCCCAACCTCCTATCCCGTCCTCCTATCCCGACCTCCTCTCCCGTCCTCCTTTCCCGTCCTCCTATCTCGACTTCCTTTCCTGTCCTCCTATCCCGTCCTCCTATCCTGTCCTCCTATCCCGTCCTCCTATCCTGTCCTCCTATCCCGTCCTCCTTTCCCGTCCTCCTATCCCGACCTCCTATCCCGACCTCCTATCTTGTCCTCCTATCCCGACCTCCTATCCCGTCCTCCTATCGTGTCCTCCTATCCCGGTCCTCCTATCCCGTCCTCCTATCCCGTCCTCCTATCCCGACCTCCTATCCCGACCTCCTATCCCGACCTCCTATCCCGACCTCCTATTCCATCCTCCTATCCCGACCTCCTATCCCGACCTCCTATGTCGACCTCCTATCCCGACCCATAATATGTGTACCAGTTATTGAAATATCTCCAGCCGTACGGAAGTTATGTGGGAACATACATTTCCCATTGATTTGCATGGGACTTTAAACACAAACCCTGACCCTCACAAATGGGGGTAGTTAAGCGTTAAATTAACTATCCTATATTTTAAGTGGACATATAAGTAACATGTGTAGCGGAATGGGTTCAGCCTGTCCCATAACCTGCATATTTGACTGTATTCATGTGTTGTGTTCATGTGTTTCTGTATGCTCTTTGTATGTGGGTTCAGTAGTTCATGGGAAGGAAACTACCGAACCATAGGACCACCCCAGTGAGAGTGGGCGCCTCGTTAGGCGTTCACACTTCTCATAAACAAAACTGCAACTTAAATTGTAATTACTGATGCCTGGGTGTCCACTGTTCGGTATACGAACCACGTGCGGCGGCCATTTTACGCATGAAAGTTTCAGCGGTGTTTGGTCGTCGAGGGTCTGGAACTCAAATCGGACACTCAAACAACCGAACACCGCTGAGACCTCCAGAACTCTGTAACTACCGAACGGAGAGACGTAACGAGTCCCCATTCGGTAGAAACAAAGTACCAAATGAGGGAACCATAATCCAGGTGAATTTAAGTGTGGATGGCTAAGATTATTGTATGTTTTAACTGCCGAACGGAGACCGACCGCAGGGCCCAAACGCATGGAACCCTTTTCGGATACCACCTCGTGTGCGGTCGGTCAAATTTAACCTCCACCTAACTACCAAACCCCTGGTCCGATCTGGGTGAATTTTGGATATATTATTCACCTAGATCAGGGCTACCTGGCGGTACCCTGATAGTGATGCTATATACTAGTTTAGGGGTACATCCAGGTTTGGGGAAAACCTACAGTAAAGTTAAGGAGATTATGAGTCACTCTGAGGGGAGGAGATGTGTGGGAGGTAACAGTTACAGTATTGGTCACTGTCCTAATTGATGTGAATCCCTCCCTTGCATGGGAGCATGCTTTATAAGGCACCCTGGAATAAAGATTGTGCGTTCTGCTCCTGAAACTGTGTGTCGTCCAGTTATTGGGAGTGCTGTTGGGATATTGCTGTATTACTTTGCCTGCTGGAAACTCTGCTTGTGGATTTACAATTGCCTTGTTCCAGAGCCTCCCTGGGATCATAAGTGGAGAATAGCTGTGGGATAGCAGCTCTCTGCTACAATGTGACCAAGTATTATGGAAATATCTCAAGCCGTTTGGAAGTTATGCAGTAACATATATTTCCCATTGACTTGTATGGGACTTTAAACATAAACCCCGCCCCTGGCAAATGGGGGTGAGTAAGGGTTAAATCACCTATCCTATGTTTGTTGTTGACATATAAGTAACATGTGTGCCAAGTTTCATGTTAACACACACGTTGAGTTTTATATATATATAGATAGGGATAAGCCTAAGACTATCCTTCATATAAGATAGGGATAAGCATAAGGTTATCCTTCATATAAGATAGGGCCTGCGACTATACATAGTATTCAGAATATTGGGCAGACTGGATGGGCCAAATGGTTCTTATCTGCCGACACATTCTATGTTTCTTTGTTTCATTGTGAATACACTGGACTTGGTTTTTTCTCTGATCCTGGTACAGTAATTCACTGTTAAGTCAGGGAACTTCTCCTGGATGCACCTAAAGTTTTGAAGAACCCCTGCGAGCCTCCTCTGCCGAAACGGCTCTTCTGAACCTCTGCCAAGGGAATTCTTCCGTTGCCGACTACGCGGTTCAGTTCCGCACTCTTGCATCTGAACTTGCTTGGAACGAGGAGGCCTTGTGCGCTACCTTTAAAAAAGGACTTTCCTCTAGAATCAAAGATGCTCTCGCTGCATGAGATTCTCCGACTTACCTGAGCGAACTTATCCATTTAGCCGCTCGGATTGATGTGCGTTTTGCCGAGAGGCAGGAAGAACTTCCTTTGGAAAAAGAACCTGCCCGAATGCGGCGATTACCTCGTCTGGCACCCGTGTTCCAACATCCACTTCTACTGTCTTCTTTGCCTCCCGCCGAAGAGGCTATGGAAGTGGAATGTTTTTGCTTAACACAGCAGGAAAGATCCCGTCGACGCAATGAGAATTTGTGCCTAGATTGTGCCAGTCCGGAGCACTTTCTCAAAGACTGTTCTATACATCGTCTGCATCTGGGAGAAATCTCTAATCTTGGATAAGTAGGAGTGGCATCCCTTGATGCGAATATTACCTCTCCTCGCTTGACCACCCCTGTTCAAGTTTTCTCCTTTGCCAAGACGTCTTTCATAGCTTCTGCATTTTTGGACTACTGTCCCGCTGGCAACTTCATTGGTGCCTCCCAGGTCCATAAACAGCTTCTTCCAGTGAAGCATCTTGTCAACCCCTTCTTCATTTCTTCTGTTAATGGACAAAGTCTGAACTGTAAGGTGCAATTCCGCACTGAATCCCTCATCATGCAAGTAGGGGATTTGCATAAGGAAAAAATTAATTTTTTTGTGCTACCACATTGTACTTCGGAGCTTCTTCTTGGTCTTCCTTGGCTTCAATGTCATTCTCCACAACTTGACTGTAAATCTGGTAAAATCACCAGATTAGGCCTGCTAATAAAAGCTTCAGAGCCGACGCTCTTTCCAGATCCTCCGAGAAGAGGGGAAGACCAAAGGGGGGGGTACTGTAACATCTGCGCTCCGGCCAGACAAGCTCTCTTGTCATGTCCCTGCTGCGCCCGCATACGAATCCCAGCCCGTCAATCACCTCCCTGGTCTTTCTGTTCCCACAGCCCCGGCGCGTATGCGCCCGCCTCTTAGGGCGTGCACACACTGGAGCTCTTACATTTAAAGGACCAGTACTCATTTAATTAAGTGTTTACACCTGCACCCTGTCTTTAAGTATCAGCTCCTCCCTTTGTTCCCTGCCGGATCTTTGTTGCTTTTGTGCCCTAGAGAAAGCTACTGGGTTTCTGTGTTCCCGATTTCTGTGTACTTGATCCTTGTTCCATTTCCTGACCCTGCACCTGTGCCACCTGCCCTGACCTACTGCTACCTTGACCATGTCTTGCCAGTTTCCTTTTGTGCCATGCCACATCCCAGCAACCTGTGTGGATGAGTCATGTCAGGGGTAGCGACCTGGGTGCCGCCTGCCGCAGCAAGTCCATGCCGCTTTGCGGCGGGCTCTGGTGAAAACCAGCGGCACCTTAGACTCTGCTCCCTGGAACGGCTCACGTCATCATCCACACAGGCCCAGAGGATCCACCACCTGCCGTGACCCGTTACAGTTCATGAGTAGTAAGTGGAGTGAAGTTCACAGTTTAACACGGTTCACCCCCCATAAGGATCATTGTCTAGTATGAACAATAAATAAGGACACAGCTAGTGCAATACAGAGAAGCTGCATACATCTAAAATAGACATTTTAAAGTTCAAGTGCAAAATCACCATGTAAAAAAATATCTGCTAAAAGCATAGCCTGCGGACAATGACTAGTGACAAAATTGAGTCTCCATCTGTACTGCAAAAACTACTACCAAATATGAAAAATTTAAGCAACATTTTAAGCATCCTGCATTGAATTTTAACACTGCAATGACTTCAGGTTAGCTCAAAAGACTTTGAAGCTAGCAGTCACATGACCGTAGGCTAACCAGCCATTGCTTGCATTATGTTGTATCCAGCTCCCAGGAGATAGCATAGGAGTGGGTGTAAGAGACTGATAAAACCCCATCTTGGAGGGAAAGCTGAACTCATTGTTAAACTACTGATTTGAGCAAATCATTGTGCAGTGGGCTGACCTGTATATTACCTGTTTCTGGATTAAACCAAATACAGAACATTTGTAGCTAGGTTTAACAAAAAACTGCATTTCTAGTAGTGAGAGGGAAAGTTCACTGAGCCTGATACAGCTTGTTACCTGTATTTTCTGTGTCGCGTCCCAGTATAGAACATGGTTCTGTACAGTTTCCTAAAGTCCCCTCAGGTAGAGTCCCTCAAGTCGACAGGGCTCTCCTGCAGGATCCCCCTAGGTCATTATTATTGTATATTACTCATGTACATTTATTATAAGTATTTTACAGTGAATGTAAACTGTATATAAAGGTTATTTGTTTATTTAAACTGTATAGGACCTTCCTAAGGTCATGTGATATGGTCATGTGATGTGTGATCACCTGATACCCAGAGTTCCAGAGGCACAGGTAACCACAGGCAACCAGCTACCAATGGGCTTTAGTCTGGCCCCTGATATATAAAGGGCTGTAGTCTCCACACTAGTTCTCTTCGTTCCTGCTCTCTTAGAAGCAAGCACCAGTCCTGTACAAGTTCAGTCCAGTCCAGCTAGGCCAAAGCCTACAAGTCTCATTTATGTCTACAAGCCAAGTCTCTACTGTCCCTACCAAAGTCATAACAGTAGCACAGTGGCTGCATCATTATTATTATCACTACAAGTCCAAGAAAGCCTGAGACGTTCCCTGTGTCCCGGTCACCTCTGTGGAAGTTGGCTATCTGTAAGAAACGTTATACTGCCTTCTTTAGTAAAGTTCCAGTTGCCTGCTTTGGACTCTTATTTAATATATGCCGTTTCTGGGTTGGTTGTCGATGGTGTCCTACACCATACAACCACATCCTGGCATCACGAACACTAGGGGTTGACAACATCTTGCCTCAGGGGTTAATACCATCTGGCCCCACCACCTACACTGCTACACCCGTGCTCCCACCATACACCGTGGGTTATCACATCTGGATTTAGGCAAATATAGAGCATTTCAAGCTATGTTTCATTTAAAAAAGCAGCATTTGTAGCTATAAGAGTGAAATTTGACCAGGCCTTTAGCGAAAACAGCATTTCTAGCGGGGCTTTATAAAAAAAATAATGCATTTCTATATGTGTGCCAGTAAGCATGTTGCGGGCCGTACCAGCGCTGTAGGCACCACCTATTTGACTAGGCCTAGTATAGTTAGCACCCTTTCTTCTAAGGGTTGCAATGTGTTGGAGGATACGACCATTGTGGACTGGTTGGCTTGTTCTCTGTCATCTCAGGAAAATAAGGAAATAAGTGCTCCATAGAGTAGTATTGTTTCAACCCAAGCGTGAGATTGGTGTGTAAAGATTAGCTGCTCACTCTGGGTGGTTGTGTAGCCACATAGGCAACAATGGTACCAGTATAAAGGATAGGTCGTCTGCTGCCCTCCGGAAAGTACACGGCAATGGAGATTTGGCTTTAGGATAGATCGGCTCAATGGCGCTGATCGACCAGACAGGTGAATGGATAAAAGGGATTTATTGACCAGACTGCAACGTGTTTCGCTGCGCATGCGCAGCGAAACACGTTGCATTCTGGTCAATAAATCCCATTTATCCATTCACCTGTCTGGTCGATCAGCACCGTTGAGCCGGTCTATCCTGAAGCCAAATCTCCATCTCAGGAGAAGGAAGAGTCTGACAATATGACTTTTTTTTACTGGCATCCAAGAAAAAAAACTTTTTTATATATACATCAACTGGCTCCAGAAAGTTAAACAGATTTGTAAATGACTTCTATTAAAAAATCTTAATCTTTTCAGTACTTATGAGCTTCTGAAGTTAAGGTTGTTCTTTTCTGTCTAAATCCTCTCTGATGACACGTGTCTCGGGAACCGCCCAGTTTAGAAGCAAATCCCCATAGCAAACCTCTTCTAAACTGGGCGGTTCCCGAGACACGTGTCATCATAGAGCACTTAGACATAAAAGAACAACCTTAACTTCCGAAGCTCATAAGTACTGAAAGGATTAAGATTTTTTAATAGAAGTAATTTACAAATCTGTTTAACTTTCTGGAGCCAGTTGAGATAGATATATATATATATATATATATATATATATACACATATATATACACACACACATTTTCCTGGCTAACCCCTTTAAAGGGGTACTCCGGTGAAAACCTTTTTTCTTTCAAATCAACTGGTGGCAGAAAGTTAAATAGATTTGTAAATTACTTCTATTAAAAAATCTTAATCCTTCCAGTACTTATTAGCTGCTGAATATTACAGAGGAAATTCTTTTCTTTTTGGAATGCTCTCTGATGACATCATGAGCACAGTTCTCTCTGCTGATGTTATTATAACAATAATAATGCTTTATTTATTGTTGTCCTTAGTGGGATTTGAACCCCAGTCCCCTGCACTGCAAGGCAGCAGTGCTAACCACTGAGCCACCTTTAGCATACATCTGCTATGCATGGTTGCTAAAATAGACAGAGATGTCAGCAGAGAGCACTGTGCTCGTGATGTCATCAGTGTTCCAAAAATAAAGGAATTTCCTCTGTAGCATTCAGCAGCTAATAAGTACTGGAAGGATTAAGATTTTTAATAGAAGTAATTTACAAATATGTTAAACTTTCTGCCACCAGTTGATTTAAAAGAAAAAAAGGTTTTCACCGGAGTACCCCTTTAAGCCAGGTTATACACAGTTATATGGCACAGTAGGAATGTCAATAAGCAGTCAATAGGAACTAGAACTCGGCACAGCATAAACTCTTACCATCCATTTGATTAGCATCCAAACATGGAAGCCAATGAGCATTCTGTTTCTGTGAAACATAACCATGGAGCAGACTAGATCCCAATGAAACAATAGTTGCTCCTTAGATATAAACAATGTAGTAAAAGGACAGCGCACTCACCATACGGATAACTTCATCAAGCGATGTTTAATATCTTCATCTTGCAAAACACATACAGAATACAAAGTGCAGGAGGCAGACGGGTTTGGGGTATTTACGGACTGTGTAACTCTACTTGCGCTTCATCAAGCCCTTAGGTAGTAGAAATGTTCTTGCTAGATGGTCTCTTCCATCATCTCTGTCTTTGCTTCCTTCCCCCTTCCTAATACTTGGCAGGATAGCATTAGCCTCGAGAAAGAGCTGTGCAAGGACAGTCGGCCTTTTGAGTGTGTTGCAGAGGTGGTGGAGGTGGAAGCAGTGGCCGAGCATAGCACTTGTGGGGCTAGTAGTGATAGGTATGGTGAGGATACTGTATGGCATCATGGTAGATATGCTGAGGGAGAGCAAGAAGTCCACGATCATATATCAGAAGTTTATGCTGAGAGGAGTGGTGAAGATGATGAGTAGGAGATTGATGATATAGACCGAGTTTTGGACAGGACATGGGAACCAGGTGACTAGGAAGTGATGTGTTCAGAGCAGGAGGGTAGTGGTACTATCATCAATAAAATGCGGAGCAGAGGCAGGGCCAGAACATTAGTCAAACATATCAGACATATGCCTACTGCTATGGTCAGCTCAGGAGCAGGCGGTGACGCTGCTGCATCTGTAGGCTGAGAATTTTTTTTCCAGATGAGGGGCACAGTCAGGTGGCGCAGTCCCTGTATTCAAACAGGAAGAAGAGATGATCCAGCGTGGGTCAATAGAAATCCAGACTTTATTAGAACTCACAGTAAAAGCAGTAAAAGCAACCAGCAGATCAGACGCGTTTCAGGCGCATGCGCCCTTCGTCAGTAATGGCGCAGTCCCTGTCCAGTATTCTGCTGATTGAAAATTATTTTCTACCTTACCAGAAAACCTGACACAGTGACGTCTCTGCAAACAGAAAGTAACCCGTGGCCAGGTTCCAGGGGTAGGAACTACGCTTAGTCCACAGGCAGCTACACCTAGTCCACAGGCAGTACAGTCTCTGTCATGTCCTCATCAGTGTCATGTCCTCTGTTACATCAGTTATCTATTGGGGAATCATACGTCATACAGACAACAATATTTGCCCAGCCAACCCTATTGTAATGTGGCCTATTTCACATCAGGCCAAGGTTGGTGTTGCAGGTGCTCACATACAATCTTGTTGACTCCACGGCCTTTTGGCAACTAGGGTGTGCCCAGCCCAGGTGGTGCATACCTATTATTTTATTTTAACTACATGCAGTTGTCTGTGTGCAGTACAGTTCATGCCACTAAAGATACATGAAGTAGTAGCTATGGCCTGGGCCAATAAATGTATTTTAGGACCAACTGGGTTAACATCTTGCAGAACGAGGATCCACCTCAATGATGCCAGTAGTGACATCTCCACAGTTGTATGGATTCGGTGCACCTTCAGACACCTGCTGCCTATCCTCATCTAGAACCTTCTCCATGGACATCTTGCAGTCCTCCACAGAGCAATGCGTAGCTTACCCTCCTCCCTCCCTTCATTGGTGCAAAGTCTAGCGCTGCCACGCTGTATTACATCTGCTATGCCTCTGATTAGATAGCAATACTACATCCTGCTGTCTGCTGGTTACTACCACAAGTCCATCAATGCCTGCTGGCTATTACAAATACCACCGGTCCACTACTGCCTGCTGTCCGCTGGCTACAACTATCACTAGTCCACCCACCACTGCCTGCTTTCTGCTGGCTACTACAACTAACACCAGTCCACCACTGCCTGCTGTCCACTGGCTACAACTGTCCCTAGTCAAACCACCACAGCCTGCTAGCTACTACAACTACTACACCACTGCTTGTTGTTCCCTGGCTACAACTATGACTACTCCTCTCTCCCTTCATTGGTGCAAAGTCTAGCGCTGCCACGCTGTATTACATCTGCTATGCCTCTGATTAGATAGCAATACTACATCCTGCTGTCTGCTGGTTACTACCACAAGTCCATCAATGCCTGCTGGCTAGTACAAATACCACCGGTCCACTACTGCCTGCTGTCCGCTGGCTACAACTATCACTAGTCCACCCACAACTGCCTGCTTTCTGCTGGCTACTACAGCTAACACCAGTCCACCACTGCCTGCTGTCCACTGGCTACAACTGTCCCTAGTCAAACCACCACAGCCTGCTAGCTACTACAACTACTACACCACTGCTTGTTGTTCCCTGGCTACAACTATGACTACTCCTCCCTCCCTTCATTGGTGCAAAGTCTGTATTACATCTGCTATGCCTCTGATTAGATAGCAATACTACATCCTGCTGTTTGCTGGTTACTACAACTACCACAAGTCCATCAATGCCTGCTGGCTATTACAAATACCACCGGTCCACCACTGGCTGCTGTACGCTGGCTACAACTATCACTAGTCCACCCACCACTGCCTGCTATCTGCTGGCTACTTCAACTACCACCAGTCCACCACTGCCTGCTGTCCGTCGGCTACTAAAACTACCACCAGGCCACTACTGCCTGCTGTCCGTCGGCTACTAAAACTACCACCAGGCCAATACTGCCTGCTATCCATTGGCTGCAACTATCACTAGTCCACCCACCACTGTCTGCTGTCCTCTGGCTACTACAAATACCACCAGTCCACCACTGCCTGCTGTCCACTGGCTACTACAACTACAACCAGTCCAACACAGCCTGTTGTCTGCTGGCTACAACTACTACCAGTCCACCACCCTTGCTGCTGCTACTACAGCCGGGCCAACACATACAAAACCCATGATCTCCAAAAAAGGGATAATTTTTCATCTTTTCATACAAAAGCTATTTATTTTTCACTATTCTGGGACACTAATCCTGTTTTTTTGGAACCCCGGGAAAAATCCATTCCATCTTTATTTGCTAGACCCAAAACCTGTTGCAGCTCCCAAAAAAAGGAGTTGCAACAGGTTGGAAAAAGCTAGTGCGTCTTTTGATACCTCTGTGTGCATTTTAATATTGGCAGGCATCTTCCAACAACCAGGGATACTTTACTCACCTTTATTTTAATATTAAAAGCATACAAAATCTACTATTGCAGTGTGTTCTTAAACAACCTATCAGTTATCATGGGTTATCACATGTCACTGTAACTTTGACATTAACTGAGCCTTAAAGGGGTACTCCACTAGCCAGCATGGAACTAAAGGTTCCAAACGCTGTTTTTGCACTGCGGGGGTTGGCCATGTCACAGCCACACACCCTCAATGCAAGTCTATGGGAAGGGGCGTGACAACTGTCTATGGGAGAAGACGTGACGGCTGCCGACCCCCGCAGCGCGAAAACAGCGTTCGAGACATTTAGTTCCATGCTGGCCAGTGGAGTACCCCTTTAAAACCACTTTAAAACCACTTTATGTATCTATGTATCAACTGGTTCCAGAAAGTTAAACCGATTTATAAATTACATCTATTAAAATGTTTTCACTACTTATGAGCTGCTGAAGTTGAGTTGTTCTTTTCTGTCTAAGTGCTCTCTGATGACACGTGTCTCGGGTAACGTCCAGTTTAGAAGCAAATCCCCATAGCAAACCTCTTCTACTCTGTGCAGTTCCCAATACAAGCAGAGATGTCAGCAGAGAGCACTGTTGCCAGACAGAAAACAACAACTCAACTTCAGCAGCTGATAACTATTGAAAGGATTAAGATTTTTTAATAGAAGTAATTTAGAAATCTGTTTAATTTTCTGGAGCCAGTTGATATACAAAAAAAAAAAAAAAGTTTTTTCCTGGAATACCCCTTTAAGACTATTTGAATACATTCCTAGCAGTGTTATACTGGGCTTTAGAGCTCTTAAGCAGAGTTATACATAAGTTTTGAAGGTTAATGCATTGTAGGTTATCTTAGAACTTATTCGCTGTGAACCAAAACTTTTTTTTAAAGTTCTTAAAGCCCAGCATACATAACTTTTCAAATGTTAATGATGGGCGCCACCCAACTAAAATTAAAGAGGTTGTCGGTAAAAGAAACTTAAAAAGAATGCATACCCACCTACCTATTGCCCTGCATTCCTACCCATCCAATCCCCCTTAACATTGTGACATCACGGCCCCACCCCCCCTGTGATGTCACGCTCCGCCCCCTCACTGCAAGCCTATGGGAGGGGGCGTGCCCCCTCCCATAGGCTTGCATTGAGGGGGCGGAGCGTGACATCACACGGGGCGGGGCCGTGATGTCACAATGCTCCGGCCCCGTGATCGCCAGTAATCAGACCCGGAGCGAACATGCTCCAGGGACTAATTGTAATGGGGTACTGCTTCTCCACTGGGCCCCGCTGCGAGCACCAAGCTTGCCGAAAGATTAAAGAAGATAACAAACAAACTGGACCACGGATTGGGGGTAAGTAAGTATTGTTATAATCACTGTCACCCGCACTACCTGCCTGTACCAACAGGTTAGTGTGGATGACCCTGATGACAGTTTTGGTAATTTTTGAAGTCACATTACTAAATATAGGGTGACATAAGGGCAACAAAAGGGCGTATTAGTGCGCCTTAATCACCGGCAGGCTGCGATCTCCATCAAGTTGCAGGAGACAGCCCCATAGACTTTTAATGAACTGTCTTCTGCAACTGGATTGTCACGATTCGGCTGGCTGGAGGTGGATCCTCTGTGCCAGAGAGGGATTGGCGTGGACCGTGTTGGTGAACCGGTTCTAAGTTGCTACTGGTATTCACCATAGCCCGCCGCAAAGCGGGATGGTCTTGCAGCGGCGGTAGCAACCAGGTCGTATCCACCAGCAACGGCTCAACCTCTCTGACTGCTGAGATAAGCGCGGTACAAGGGAGTAGACAAGAGCAAGGTCGGACGTAGCAGAAGGTCAGGGCAGGTAGCAAGGATCGTAGTCAGGGGCAACGGCAGGAGGTCTGGAACACAGGCTAGGAACACACAAGGAAACACTTTCACTGGCACAATGGCAACAAGATCCGGCCAGGGAGTGCAGGGGAAGTGAGGTATTATAGCCAGAGAGCAGGTGGAAGCTAATTAGGCTAATTGGGCCAGGCACCAATCATTGGTGCACTGGCCCTTTAAGTCTCAGAGAGCTGGCACGCGCGCGCCCTAGAGAGCGGAGCCGCGCGCGCCAGCACATGACAGCCGGGGACCGGGACGGGTAAGTGACTTGGGATGCGATTCGCGAGCGGGCGCGTCCCTCTATGCGAATCGCATCCCCGCTGGCAATGCCAGTGCAGCGCTCCCGGTCAGCGGGTCTGACCGGGGCGCTGCAGGGAGAGAGACGCCGGGGAGAAGCAGGGACCCGGAGCGCTCGGCGTAACATGGATGGAGATTGTATTCAGCCAGAATGGCTAAAACGGGTACCTAGCTATGTCTAATGATCACAGAGGGTCTCAATACTAAGACCCCGATGGATAAAATCTTTTCACATGTCTGGGTGACATCCAAAGTTTTCTTAATTGACAGAGACACTTTAGTGCTTAACATGGGTAGCCCCTAGAACATTACATGGTTGGTTGGTCCTACCAAAATTGGCAGATTGTCTGAGCCTTAGGGTGGTTTTCACCTCATAAAACACACTAATTTTGTCCATGTGAACACTCCCTTAAAGTCTGCGGTTATCAAGCAGCATATCTATAGCAATCAGTTTACCTTGGTTTGCTCAGGTCTTTAGCTCAAGGCTGTATTGGCACCATGCTGAGTGTAGAGAATGGAGTGAAGCCTTGGCTTTCTCTACAGTACTGCTATATTGATCAGATTTTTGTAAAAGATCTAGTGTAGGACTCCTAAAAACCATAGGCAGGGCTGCCATCAGAAATTTTGGGGCAGCTCAATGCCTGGGAACCAAGCGGGTGTCCGAGCATTGGGCCCCCCGCTATCTCCTGCACGGCTGGAAGGGGGGCGTGCTGTACCCCGCACGGAGCGCCGGTCGACACGTCCCTCCATGTACCCCATAGAGATACATGGAGGGGGTGTGCTGGCCGCGGCTTCCTGCGGGGTACAAACGTCAGCTTCCAGAAAACAGCCAGGGCCCCGCAAGGGGGGTCCCAGCACTTGCACCCCCCTGCGATTGATAACTTATCCCATATCCTTGGATAGGGGATAAGTTATTTTTCACCAGACTACTCCTTTAACAGAGGGGCCTAACCAAACTATATGGAAGCAATTATTAACAGGGGCCTACCCAAACTATATAGGGGCTCCATATAGTTGTGGTAGGCCCCTCTGTTAATAGTTGCCCCCATAGGTGTAGCTAGAAACCACAGGGCCCGATGAAAAAAATTACCCCAGGGCACCCTACCCATCCCCCTGCCCCCCCCTCAGGGCCATTTTTTTGGTGGGGGTCCGACTGCTGAGACCCCCACTGATCACCTCGGTTGAAGTGTTTCTCCAGCTGTTGGAAAGCTAAAACTCCCATCATTCTGGAGAGCCTCTTGCAATGGGAGTTGTAGTTTTGTAACAGCTGGAGAGACACAGATTGGACACAGTTTTACCCATCATCACTGCAGAACTTACAAGTGACTACAGCTCTGATGGGACAGTCAGGAGAATACACAATGACTTGAGTGATATCTTCTCTGTCATATTTTCTTCTTCATCTCATCCAGAGACCAGGTCTTCCTCCAGCTCCATCTTCTCTGCAGAGTCTGACATCCAGACATCATTGGCTCCTCACTGTCAGCAGATCCTCATCCTCTGCATGAAGACAGTAATCATTATAACCTTGCCAGAAAGTGTACCCTAAATAAATTACTGCCCCACACTGTACCCTGAATACTGCTATACACTGTACCCACTAAAAATAATACTGCCCCACACTGTACCCTGAATAGAATACTGCCCCACACTGCACCCTGAATATAACACTGCTATACACTGTACCCACTAAAAATAATACTGCTATACACTGTACCCTAAATAAAATACTGCCCCACACTGTACCCTAAATAAAATACTGCCCCACACTGTGCCCTGAATATAATCCTGCCACACACTTGAACCTGAATATAATACTGCCACCCACTGTATCCACTAAATATAATACTGCCACACACTGTACCCTGAATATAATACTGCCACACACTGTACCCTGAATATAATACTGCCACACACTGTACCCACTAAATATAATACTGCCACACACTGTACCCTGAATATAATACTGCCACACAATGCACCCTGAATATAATACTGCTATACACTATACCCACTAAAAATAATACTGCTATACACTGTACCCTAAATAAAATACTGCCCCACACTGTACCCTAAATAAAATACTGCCCCACACTGTACCCTAAATAAAATACTGCCCCACACTGTACCCTAAATAAAATACTACCCCACACTGTACCCCAAATAAAATACTGCCCCACACTGTGCCCTGAATATAATCCTGCCACACACTTTAACCTGAATATAATACTGCCTCACACTGTACCCTGAATATAATACTGCCACACACTGTACCACTAAATATAATACTGCCACACACGGTACCCTGAATATAATACTGCCACACACTGTACCCTGAATATAATGCTGCTCCACACTGTATCCACTGAATATAATACTGCCACACATGCATACACATCATATATACTTATACACCCCCTCTTATCCTCCCACCCCCCATAACCCCCTGCCAAACTTCTCCTCATTATTACTATAACTCCCCCCCCCCCGCACCTCTCCTCATCACTACTATAACCAGGGGGGGTTATAGGGGGAGATGAGTAGAGGTGAGGGGGACACCTCTCGTCATCACCCCCCATAACCCTCCCTGCACCTCTTATCACCCCCATAACACCCCCCTGCACCTCTTATCTCCCCCATAACACTCCCCTTGCACCTCTCATCACCCCCATAACACCCCCCCTGCACCTCTCATCACCCCCATAACACCCCCCCTGCACCTCTTATCACCCCCATAACACCCCCCTGCACCTCTTATCACCCCCATAACACCCCCTGCACCTCTTATCACCCCCATAAGACCCCCCCTGCACCTCTTATCACCCCCATAAGACCCCCCTGCACCTCTTATCACCCCCATAAGACCCCCCCTGCACCTCTTAACACCCCCATAAGACCCCCCCTGCACCTCTTATCGCCCCCTGCACCTTTTATCACCCCCCTGCACCTCCCATCACCCCCATAAGACCCCCCCTGCACCTCTTATCACCCCCATAAGACCCCCCCTGCACCTCTTAACACCCCCATAAGACCCCCCCTGCACCTCTTATCGCCCCCTGCACCTTTTATCACCCCCCTGCACCTCCCATCACCCCCATAAGACCCCCCCTGCACCTCTTATCACCCCCATAACACCCCCTGCACCTCTCATCACCCTCCCCACACACACACACCCCTCTCATCACCACTGTAGTCCCCCCCTCCCCCCCTTCCCTATAGGTATATGCAGAGCACCCCCCTCTCCCCCCTTCCCTATAGGTATATGCAGAGCACCCCCCCCCTCTCCCCCCCTTCCCTATAGGTATATGCAGAGCACCCCCCCTCTCCCCCCCTTCCCTATAGGTATATGTAGAGCACCCCCCTCTCCCCCTTCCCTATAGGTACAGTATATGCAGAGCACCCCCCCTATCCCCCCCTTCCCTATAGGTATATGCAGAGCACCCCCCTCTCCCCCCCTTCCCTATAAGTATATGCAGAGCACCCCCCCCCTTCCCTATAAGTATAGGCAGGGTTAAAAAAATAAAAATAAAAAAAGGATGCTCACCTGATATCCCACGCAGTGATCTCCTCAGCAAGGGTCCGCATCTTCTCCCCTCCACAGTACAGGCGCTGCAGATGCGGCTCACACAGAGGAGACACCTTCTCCTGTATGTGCGTGTATCCCGCATACAGGAGAATGTAGCGCTGTCTGCTGGGGATCTGGGACGAGCCGGACCTCAGCAGTGGCGGCGTTGGCGGCGGGTCAGTCCGCCCCTGGCACCCCCCTTGAGAGTGGCAGCCCCCCCCCGCCCCCCTTGGTATTCCACTGGTCCAGAGCAGCATATGTTTGTTATGGGGATTTTCTCCTACTCTGGACAGTTCTTAAAATGGACAGAGGTGTCAACAGAGAGCACTGTGCTCGTGATTCAGCAGAGAGCCCTGTGTTCCAAAAAGAGAAGAATTTCCTCTGTAGTATTCAGCAGCTAAAAAGTACTGGAAGGATTAAGATTTTTTTGATATAAGTAATTTACAAATCTGTTTAACTTTCTGGCACCAGTGGATTTAAAAAAAAATAAAAAAGTTTTCCACCGGAGTACCCCTTTAATGTTGTTGCTTTATAAAGGACGATAGTAAAAGTTACTTTAATAATTTCTATCGTTTATAGGGAAAATTAAATAAATATAAATACTTAAACATTTTTTTTTATTTTTTATTTAGTTGATGTTGATTTTCTTGATTCAAAATACAATGGTAATTGTCTATTTTACATCATGACAACTAGAACTGAATTTTATGATCTTGTCCCTTTTAATAGCGTATTATTTTATCAGCTGCCTCATTGGAAGATCTGTGTAAAGTTGGGAAACAAACAATAACTGTGTTATTGTAAAGTTATAATGATACGTCATTCCAGCGAGACAATTTTCTAAATGTCTGAGTCAGTCCTGAAAAACATTGTGTGGTTTCACTAGAAAGCTATCTATCACTGGCATTACATGGACTCTGCTTGCCCTGTAGCGTGCCAGGGAAATTGCCCACACTCTGGCGGCAGAAGCGGCTCTGCCCTGCATGTAAGGTCCCTGTTCCCCCCTGGGTGTGGGCTCGGTGTAATCTGGAGCAGGATTTGGGCGTTGCTGGCTGGTTCATCCAGTTCTTGGTGAAATCCTCCCTGGCTGGGACTCTAGATCCCACTGGATGCGGGGCAGTGCCTGCAGGGACATGCAGGTTATTATCCGGGGCTGTCATCGCTGTATACAGCAAAGAGAGAACATTGTCTTTAATCTATTAGTGTCACTAATTGCTAAATAATAACTTTGCCACCATGAGCGAATGATTACAATAGCTCGTCTCCCTTGCTACAAGGGACAGTTCTGTGTAGTCCTCTTCCCTGGATAAACTCTAACACTCTGTGTGTAAATCAATTGACATGTGTCATGTCATCCGGGGTACTCCGCCCTTAGACATCTTATCCTCTATCCAAGGGATAGGGGATAAGATGTCTGATTGCGGGGGTCCCACCACTGGGGACCCCCGCCATCTCGGCTGCGGCACCCCAGACATCCGGTGCACAGAGCCAACTTCGCTCCGTGCCAGACGACTGGCGATGCGGGCGGGAGGCTCGTGACGTCACGGCCACGCCCCCTCAATGTAAGTCTAGACTTGCATTGAGGGGGCGTGGCCATGATGTCACGAGTAGGGCGTGGCCGTGGCGTCACGAGCCTCCGGCACTGCACCCGACGCTCTAAACGAACGCTGGGTGCAGCAGGGAGATCGCAGGGGTCCCCAGCGGCAGGACACCGCGATCAGACATCTTATCCCCTATGCTTTGGATAGAGGATAAGATGTCTAGGGGTGGAGTACCTCTTTAAAGGAGGAATTTGGGAGACAGAGATTACATAGTACGGTTGAAAAAAAACAAAAAACTTGTCCATAAAGTTCAAATAAGAAAGGGAATGAGTTAAATATTTAGTGCATGTTTTTTGCTAGGCTGGGGCTACACAAGTCACGCATCCAAAAATCTTTGTATCACACCGCAGTAATCTTGGATAGATTTCTTGCGGTTGTTCGGTCACGGTCATGACCCCTTGTGGGTTGCAGTCTTACCTGAGCAGCAATGCAGCATTATTACTCCAATGATACACAATGATTTATTGCAGCCAAAATCGCAGTGTAGCCCTAACATAAGGGCTTGTACACATGGCTGCATTAGGCTAGGCTTCCACACAGGTTTTTTTTTCTGGCTCTTTTTTTTTTATTTATTTTTATTTTTTTTGAATATTCCTACTGCAGTTTTTGAGCCAAAGTCAGAAGTGGATCCGGCATAAAGTAGAAGTTTAAATCCTTCCCTTATACACTACAGTGATCCCTCAACTTACAATGGCCTCAACATACAATAGTTTCAACATACAATGGTCTTTTCTGGACCATTGTAACTTGAAACCAGACTCAACATACAATGCTATGGAATTTGCAAAACGTGTCAATGGCTGGAAGAACCGACCAATCAGAATGGACATTTACTGGTAAAACCCCTGTAGTTCTAAAGTGCATGCACTGACTGGTGTCTGGTAGCGCCCCCTACAGTACAGGGAGGTATTACATGTTCTGTACTCTTTACCTGTGCCAGGGTTAGCTTCTCCTTTGGGCATCAGGTGAGGGCAGCTCTATTTTACTTTTTTTAGGACATTGCGTGTTCTGTACAGGACCCTGAAGAAGCTTCTGTCCTCTACATAGACCAGTGTTTCCCAATGAGGGTGCCTCCAGCTGTTGCTAAACTACAACTCCCAGCATGCCCGGGCAGCCTTCAGCTGTCCGGGCATGCTGGGAGTTGTAGTTTTGCAACAGCTGGAGGCACCCTGGTTGGGAAACACTGACATAGACAGTGATTACAGCTCCCAGCAGATCTTTCTTACTTTTATATGTAAGAACTTGCTTTATCTCTATTACTTATCTACTTATTTATCTTTAATACTCACTTTTTCCTATTCTTGGATGACATTTTGGTGGCTTCAGAACCAATTACCAGGTTTCCATAGAGTTATGGTCTCAACATACAATGGTTTCAACATACAATGGTCGTCCTGGAACCAATTAATATTGTAACTTGAGGGACCACTGTATTGGCTTTGAATCAAAAACTGCAGTTTTCAAAAAAAAAAAAATGCCAGAAAAAGAAAAAACCCCGTGTGGAAACCTAGCCTTACAGCGCCACAAAACGTCCAAGTTGCATGGAGCCATAATACAGCACCCAAAGTCTTCTAGATAACTATACTCAATATCCATATTCTCCAATTTCCCATTATATTTTTTATTAAGGTATTTAGAATTAGAAAACCATAGTTGCTTTCTTCCAAGAACAGTGCCACAACTATCCTCAGGTTGTGCATGTGTGGTGTCTGGGGTGTTGCAATGGTGTAGCAGAGTCTGATGGTATTAACCCTGTGGGGTAAGGTGTTATTAACCCCTGATTAGTCGTGACGCCAGGATGTGGTTGTTTTCTGTATAAGGCCCTGCCGACAACCAACCCAGAAATAACAGGCAATAAAGGAATGTCCACAGCAGGAATTGTGCAAATAACTGGAACTTTTACTTAAACTTCTTATGGAACAGTCTTTACAATTATGCAGTTTCTCTAGAGGCAACCGGGATGCAGGATACCTCACAGGATTGCTGGGACTTGTAGTATTGAGATTTATGCAGGCCACTGTGCTACTAATATTATCCTTGAGTTGAGTAGTAGTCACTAGAATTGTAGATAGAGCTTGATAACTCACGTTTTGTAGTGGCTGCAGGTTCTTTAGGCTTTGGACTAGCGGAGATGAATTTAGTAGGATATGCTGAGTTTGTGCTTGCTTTAGATCCAGGAGATAAGAGAGTGAATTTAGAGACTACAGCCCCTTTTATACTAGGGGGGCTGGACTAAAGCCCATTATTTGCAAAGCCTGTAGGTCCTGTACCCAGGGAACTCTGGGTACATCACATGACAGTAGATCACATGACCCAGGAAGGTCCTATACATTTGTACAACTTTATATACGAAGAACAATATGTACAATACATTTACAATGCATTTAAATGAAGCAATAACTGATGAGCAAGGGGGGGAGGGGAGCCCTATGGACTGCAGGGACTCTTCCTGAGGGGACTTAGGAAGGGTACAGGACCATGTCCTGTACCGGGACACCACACATGGTATAACAACTCTGCTCTATTCACTTCGTTAGAACTGAGCTGTAATGCCAAAGCAAACTGAGGACAAGTGGGGTGCTATTTTTGGAAGAAGCACTCCAGGTTTTTTTTCTCATTGTCCACATCATGGACACTCACCATCTCCAGTCTTACATCACCATTTGTTTCGTTCCAGCACAGTTGCATCTCTGTGCTTCATGACTCTAACTTGGTCATGTGATCACCAGTCTGATGCACAAAAATTTCCATGGCTTAATGTGTCAGAGAAAATGTCAGTTCTGGGTCAGCTGACTTCCTGTAAACTACAGGATGGCATCGTCACCTCGCTCCTGTTAGCCCACGGACCCCTCCTCTTCCAACTCTCAGTATACTGCTGCTGCAGCTAGCTCTATGGAATCAGGATGCATAATAAGTATACACCCCCCCCTGAAGTTGTGCGCACACATTGCACTCTTTGCTGCAGTTTTTTCCTGTTTTTGCCATGATTCCCCCCCCCCCCCCCCCAACAAAAAAAAGTGTACTTGTTACTGTGATTTCGGAAGATTGTAAAAACTGCCAAAATGCTGCTAAATGTATGAAACATGAGGGTGCATGCGTGCTGTTACTGCACACACGAATCAAGATACTGGCATTTCAAAGACTATTCAGCACAAGAGAATGAAGATGGCACTCACCAGTATCGGTACAACAACGGTGACTTTTATTTTCAGCGGTGCAACCGGCAGACAGACAGCATCGGGATGCTCTCTGCTGACATCTCTGTCCATTTTAGGAACTGTCCAGAGTAAAAGGAAATCCCCATAGCAAACATATGCTGCTCTGGACAGTTCCTAAAAGGAACAGAGATGTCAGCAGAGAGCACTGTGCTCATGATGTCAGCAGACAGCTCTGTGTTCCAAAAAGAAAAGAATTTCCGCTGTAGTATTCAGCAGCTAATAAGTACAGGAAGGATTAAGATTTTTTAATAGAAGTAATTTACAAATCTGTTTAACTTTCTGGCACCAGTTGATTTAAAATAAAACATTTCCACCAGAGTACCCCTTTAAGATCTTTATTTTATTGTGCCAAATCAGACGTGTTTCGAGATCTATGCCCAGTCCTGTCTCTGAGTTTTACAGGCAGTTCTTTCCTCCCTTGTCGCTTTGTTTTTGCTGATATGTATTAGGTTTTTCCTAATTATGTCCATTCATCTGAATTTACCACAGATAGAATCCAGTTAACATATAACCATCTTTAGATGTGTGGCTCCATTATTACGACAAACAGGAAGTGCACAGTGCGCTGTGGATCGTCATACTCCTGAAGTTTACTTTTCATAGTTCCGTGAATATAACTGTTTTCATTTTTGTGCCATTAATGTGTAAGACTAAGCCAACACTGTCGATCTTCACATGAACAGCTTTAGCGGAGGGAGAAGAGTCTTGTGGGGACCGAAACAGATGGGCACGTCATTGGCAGAATCAGAACCGAAACAGTAGCCAATATTCAGAGCTGAGGACAATGCCAGGAGGTAGCATCAAGGGGAATCCAGGAACTAAGACCGGAAAACAAGAAGTTACAGCACAGATCTTGGAATCAGTCAAGATGAAGTCTATATTTTTCCACCATGAGGTGCAACATTTTGGCAAATGTGATCAAGCATTCATGAGCAGGCTTCATAGAGACACACTAGCCGAAACATCGCAACTGGTGAATGAAATAAAATATATCAGCTTTTCCTGTTCATAGATATGAGATCTCTAATGGCTGGTGTGATGTACGGTGGTACGGCTGGACTTACCGGCTGTGAGCACACCTCCCCGTCCTTGTCTGCCGCTGGCGGGGCTAGGATTCGCATTGCAGGACGCGCCCGCATGCGAGTCCCAGTCCGTCACTCACCTCCTTCCCCGGTCTCTGTGCCTCAACTCCAGCGCGTGTTCCCCCGCCTTCTTACGCGCTCGCGCCAGTGCGCCCATAATTAGTTACACACCTGCACCTCTCCTATAAGTTCCAGCCCTTCCTATTGCCCTTGCCTAATCTTTGTTTGCCCTAGCGCCTTAGAGAAAGCAGTTTTACAGTGTTCCTTGCCATGTACCAGACCTCGCATTGCGTGACTTGACTGTGTATCTAGCCGCCTGCCTACTGACCTTCTGCTTCCCTACTGACTACGCTCCTGTGCCGCCTGCCCTGACCTCTTGCCCTGACTACGTCCTGCCTGTTCCTTTTGTGCCACGCTTCACCTCAGCCGCCTGTGGGGTCGAGTCGTGCCAGGGGTAGCATCCTGGGTGCCGCCTGCCGCAGCAAGTCCATCCCGCTTTGCGGCAGGCTCTGGTGAAAACCAGAGGCACCTTAGACTCCGCTCCCTGGTAAGGCCCGCATCATCCGCTCCACAGGATCAGTGGATCCACTACATCTCCTGCTCCCAACCACCGTGGAATTACGGATCTACTACCTCCTGGGTACCTGCTGTCTGCGGTGAGTCTAACAGTCTCACACTAGTATAATACATAATACATTTTTATTTCTGTATTACAACCATAAGTCCTAGCTGAACTGTGGGTTGACCCTTACATAGACTGTGAGTTCCTACTAAAGACTGGGAAAGATATAAGATATTACAATCTATATATACTGCAAAATAAGTTTACAGTATCTATAACCATTTGGAGAAAAAAAGAAATAAAGAAAAATCTTTGTTTTTTGAGCCACATCCATGGCAACACATGGAGTTCAGTATTAAGGAGTTGTAGACACCCTACGCAGCCACTGTGCGCCTCCGTGAGGTGCCATATTCTCTCCTAAAAGTAATGCTTCTATTAGAAAATACTTTCACAATATGGGATTCAATTGAGAATGACAAGATTTTTTATTTCTCAGAAATTCTGTTTCAATCCATTAGTAAAACAGTCCATTTGCCTTTGTATAAAATCACTGAAGAGTCATTGGAACTACAACTACTAGATTTTTATCAGCGCTATGTGCTAGGGTTGTAGCATAGAGGCTGCAGCTGTCAGAATAATAATAATATCCTTTGGATAGGGGATAAGATGTCTAGGGACGGAGTACCCCTTTAAATTCACTCACACGAGAAGTCTTAAAGGGTTATTCCGGTGGAAAACTTTTTTTATTTTTATTTATTACTCAACTGGTGACAGAAAGTTTAAACAGATTTGTAAATTACTTCTATTAAAAAATCTTAATCCTTCCAGTACTTATTAGCTGCTGAATACTGCAGAGGAAATACTTTTCTTTTTGGAACACAGAGCTCTCTGCTGACATCATGACCACAGTGCTCTCTGCTGACATCTCTGTCCATTTTAAGAACTATCCAGAGTAGGAGAAAATCCACATAGGAAACATATGCTACTCTGGACAGTTCCTAAAATGGACAGAGATGTCGGCAGAGAGCACTGTGGTCATGATGTCAGCAGAGAGCTCTGTGTTCCAAAAAGAAAAGTATTTCCTCTGCAGTATTCAGCAGCTAATAATTACTGGAAGGATTAAGATTTTTTTTAATAGAAGTAATTTACAAATCTGTTTAACTTTCTGGCACCAGTTGATTTGAAAAAATAAAAATAAAAAAATGCTTCTTTTCCCAAAAATTTCACATTTTTAAAAAGGGTAAAAGCAGAAAAAGCCCCCCAAAATTTGTAACACAATTTCTCCCGAGTACGGCGATACCCCATATGTGACCCTTAACTGTTGCCTTGAAATACGACAGGGCTCCAAAGTGAGAGCGCCATGCGCATTTGAGGCCTAAATTAGGGATTGCATAGGGGTGGACATAGGGGAATTCTACGCCAGTGATTCCCAAACAGGGTGCCTCCAGCTGTTGTAAAACTCCCAGCATGCCTGGACAGTCAACGGCTGTCCGACAATACTGGGAGTTGTTGTTTTGCAACAGCTGGAGGCTCCGTTTTGGAAATCGTGGCGTACCAGACGTTTTTCATTTTTATTGGGGAGGGGAGAGGGGCTGTGTAGGGGTATGTGTATATGTAGTGTTTTTTTACTTTTTATTTTATTTTTTGTGTTAGTGTAGTGTAGTGATTTTAGGGTACAGTCGCACGGGCGGGGGTTCACAGTAGTTTCTCGCTGGCAGTTTGAGCTGTTGCAGAAAATTTGCTGCAGCTCAAACTTGCAGCCAGATACTTACTGTAAGCCTCCGCCCATGTGAGTGTACCCTGTACATTCACATTGGGGGGGGACATCCAGCTGTTGCAAAACTACAACTCCCAGCATGCGCTGACAGACTGTACATGCTGAGAGTTTTAGTTTTGCAACAGCTGTAGTAGCTGTTTGTGACCTAACTCAGTGTTTCAAAACCAGTGTGCCTCCAGCTGTTGCAAAACTACAACTCCCAGCATGTACGGTGCATGGTGTAAGGTGACTGCTGGGAGTTGTAGTTTGCAACAGCTGGAGGCACACCGGTCGTGAAACACTGAGTTAGGTAAAAAAAAAAATGGGTTTCACAATCAGTGTACCTTCAGCTGTTGAAAAACTACAACTCTCAGCAGTCACCGACAGCCAACGGGCATGCTGGGAGTTGTAGTTATGCAACCAGCAGATGCACCACTACAATTCCCAGCATGCACTTTAGCTGTTTGTGCAAGCTGGGAGTTGTAGTTATACAACAGCTGAAGGTACACTTTTCCATAGAAAAAATGTGCCTCCAGCTGTTGCAAAACCATAAGTCCCAGCATGCCCATAAGGGAATGCTGGGAGTTGTGGTGGTCTGCCTCCTGCTGTTGCATAACTACAGCTCCCAGCATGCCCTTTTTGCATGCTGGGAGCTGTTGCTAGGCAACAGCAGGAGGCTGTAACTCACCTCCTGCTGCTGCTCCATCGCAGGACTGTCCCTCCCCTCCGCCGCCGCTCCTGGGGCCCCGATCCCAACATGGACGCCGGGGATCGGGGTCCCCAGAACCCGGGGTCGTCTTCCCGCACCCGCTCACGCTCTCCGGAAGAGGGGCGGAGCGGGTGCGGGAGTGACACCCGCAGCAGGCGTCCTGATTGGTCGTCCGGTAATCCGGCCGACGAATTAGGGCGATCGTGAAGTGGCACCAGTGCCACCTCACCCCTGCAGGCTCTGGCTGTTCGAACAGCCAGTAATTCCGGGTCACCGGGTCACTGGAGACCCGATTGACCCGGAATCGCTGCAGATCGCTGGACTGAATTGTCCAGCGATCTGCGGCGATCGCCGACATGGGGGGGGCATAATGACCCCCCTGGGCGATATGCCGGGATGCCTGCTGAACGATTTCAGCAGGCATCCGGCTCCGGTCCCCAACCGGCTAGCGGTGGGGGCCGGAATTCCCACGGGCGTATGGATATGGCCTGCGTCCTTAAGAGGTTAAGAGTAAGGAGAGGAAGAATTTCCGCTCACCATTTCGGGTTGTATGATAGACACAAGGACCGTAATAGCATTAAAAAATGATCTGTGCAGTGCAGCCTCCTGGGAATCAGGCAGTGGAGATTCCTAGCCAATAAGTCATCTGGTCAGTGAAGCAAACAGGAGAAAAAGGTCCGGGATATACAGGCAGCAACCACACTTGAAAATGCCACACAAATTGGTAGATATATATAAGGGGGTACTCCAGGTGGAAAACTTTTTTTTTTACCAACTGGTGCCAGAAAGTGAAACAGATTTGTAAATTACTTCTATTAAAAAATCTTAATCCTTCCAGTACTTATAAGCTGCTGTATACTACAGAGGAAGTTCTTTTCTTTTTTAATTTCTTTTCTGTCTGTCTATGGTGCATTCTGCTGACACCTCTGTTCAGAGCAGGAGAGGTTTGCTATGGGGATTTGCTCCCACTCTGGACAGTTCCTAAAATGGACAGAGGTGTCAGCAGAGAGCACTGTGGTCAGACAGAAAAGAAATTTAAAAAGAAAAGAACTTCCTCTGTATTATACAGCAGCTGATAAGTACTGGAAGGATTAAAGGGGTACTCCGGTGAAAAACTTTTTTTCTTTTTAAATCAACTGGTGCCAGAAAGTTAAACAGATAAGTAAATTACTTCTATTAAAAAATCTTAATTCTTCCTGTACTTATTAGCTGCTGAATACTACAGTGGAAATTCTTTTCCGTTTGAAACACAGAGCTCTCTGCTGACATCATGACCACAGTGCTCTCTGCTGACATCTCTGTCCATTTTAGGAACTGTCCAGAGTAAAAGGAAATCCCCATAACAAACATATGCTGTTCTGGACAGTTCCTAAAATGGACAGAGATGTCAGCAGAGAGCACTGTGCTCGTGATGTCAGCAGACAGCTCTGTGTTACAAAAAGAAAAGAATTTCCGCTGTAGTATTCAGCAGCTAATAAGTACAGGAAGGATTAAGATTTTTTTAATAGAAGCAATTTACAAATCTGTTTAACTTTCTGGCACCAGTTGATTTAAAAAAACTTTTCCACCAGAGTACCCCTTTAAGATCTTTATTTTATTGTGCCAAATCAGACGTGTTTCGAGATTTATGCCCAGTCCTGTCTCTGAGTTTTACAGGCAGTTCTTTCCGCCTTCGTCGCTTTGTTTTTGCTGATATGTATTAGGTTTTTCCTAATTATGTCCATTCATCTGAATTTACCACAGATAGAATCCAGTTAACATATAACCATCTTTAGATGTGTGGCTCCATTATTACGACAAACAGGAAGTGCACAGTGCGCTGTGGATCGTCATACTCCTGAAGTTTACTTTTCATAGTTCCGTGAATATAACTGTTTTCATTTTTGTGCCATTAATGTGTAAGACTAAGCCAACACTGTGGATCTTCACATGAACAGCTTTAGCGGAGGGAGAAGAGTCTTGTGGGGACCGAAACAGATGGGCACGTCATTGGCAGAATCAGAACCGAAACAGTAGCCAATATTCAGAGCTGAGGACAATGCCAGGAGGTAGCATCAAGGGGAATCCAGGAACTAAGACCGGAAAACAAGAAGTTACAGCACAGATCTTGGAATCAGTCAAGATCAAGTCTTTCTTTTTCCACCATGAGGTGCAACATTTTGGCAAATGTGATCAAGCATTCATGAGCAGGCTTCATAGAGACACACTAGCCGAAACATCGCAACTGGTGAATGAAATAAAATAGATCAGCTTTTCCTGTTCATAGATATGAGATCTCTAATGGCTGGTGTGATGCACGGTGGTACGGCCGGACTTACCGCTGTCAGAATAATAATAATATCCTTTGGATAGGGGATAAGATGTCTAGGGACGGAGTACCCCTTTAAATTCACTCACACGAGAAGTCTTAAAGGGTTATTCCGGTGGAAAACTTTTTATTTATTTATTTTTTTTATTTATTACTCAACTGGTGACAGAAAGTTTAAACAGATTTGTAAATTACTTCTATTAAAAAATCTTAATCCTTCCAGTACTTATTAGCTGCTGAATACTGCAGAGGAAATACTTTTCTTTTTGGAACACAGAGCTCTCTGCTGACATCATGACCACAGTGCTCTCTGCTGACATCTCTGTCCATTTTAAGAACTATCCAGAGTAGGAGAAAATCCACATAGGAAAAATCCACATAGTTCCTAAAATGGACAGAGATGTCGGCAGAGAGCACTGTGGTCATGATGTCAGCAGAGAGCTCTGTGTTCCAAAAAGAAAAGTATTTCCTCTGCAGTATTCAGCAGCTAATAAGTACTGGAAGGATTAAGATTTTTTTTATTAGAAGTAATTTACAAATCTGTTTAACTTTCTGGCACCAGTTGATTTGAAAAAATGAAAATAAAAAAAATAAAAAGGTTTACCACCAGAGTAACCCTTTAAGACATTATTAGGAGTGTATGCTAAGCCAGAAATCTCTCCAAAGGAAAAGAATAACCATCTACAGACAGTTGTTGTATCTGGGTAATTGCCCCTTGATATCCCAGTCATATTCTAAGACTCCTAGTAGTTGGACTGACTTTTTAGGGAAAGCTGGGGGATATAGGGTAAGAGAGTTGCTTTGCTCCTATGAGTAGTGATGCTCGCGAATATTCGCAATGCGAATTTTATTCGCGAATATCGCATATTCGCGAATTCGCGAATATTCGCGAATATAGCACTATATATTCGGAATTACGAATATTCATTTTTTTTTTTATTATTATTATTTTTTTTTTTCTCAGTACACATCACAGTGATCATCCCTCTCTGCTTCCAGCTTGTGTGGTGTAAAGAAGGCTCTAATACTACTGTGCGTGCGACTTTTCGCATATGCGAAAATTAACATATGCTAATTTACGCATATGCGAATTGTCGCTTATGCTAATTTTGAATATGCTAATTTTCGTATATGTTAATTTTCGCATTCGCGAATTTTCGATTATGCGAAAATAAAACGAGAATATTACGAATATGCGAATATTCACGAATATATGACGAATATTCGTCCATATATTCGCGAATATTCGCGAATTCGAATATGGCCTATGCCGCTCAACACTACCTATGAGTAGGATCCCACATTTCTAATGCTCATATGAAGTGTAATTATTTTTCTTTAACAATCAAGTATTAGGAAATCAGGTTTAGCCACGAGTGATGTGAACTCAATGTATAATAAGTTTATGTTTCAGCTTAGTATTATCCTTTCTTTACATAACATCAATATGACACAGAACTATACAAAGAATTTATTCATTCACACTGGTCCCTGCCCCGATCTCATTTCCATAGCACTGGTACAAATCCACATATATGAGTTTTATAGTAAACATTATTTTTTGGGAGGATTGAAGGATGCCTTATCCCTCTCTTATATGAAGGATATAAGAAAATATCTCACTTGAATTCATTATCTGAGCAAATAATAAATCTCTCATCGCAGCTATAATTCAGCAGATTAAAAAGCATTACATCTGTTGTGGGGCGACTATTGTAAGAGCTCCTTAGGCAACGGATAAACCTGTACCTGTCTAACATAAAGATACACGGAGGTGACGTACAAAGTATTTGCTTTTCATAAGGGATTGACCATCATCTTCCCATTTCCTGACCATATTGACTTCCTTTTTATTGGTAAGTTCTAGAAAAAATAAATAAATAAATAAATATATATATATATATATATATATATATATATATATATATATATATATATATATTTATTAATTTTTTGGCCATTTTACAAGTGACTTTGGTCCTAATTTATTTACCTATTAAAGGGGTACTCCACTGCCCGGCGTTCGGAAGTAAATGTTTGGAATGCTGTTTTCAGGGGTCGGTGTGGCCCCTCATGACATGACGGCCATGCCCCCTCGATGCAAGTCTATGGGAGGGAGCGTGACGGCAGTCACGCTCCCTCCCATAGACTTGCATTGAGGGGGCATGGCCGTGATGTCAGGAGAGGCAAGACCGACCCCTGAAAACAGCATTCCAAACATTTACTTCCGAACGCTGGCCAGTGGAGTATCCCTTTAACCCCTTAAGGACTCAGGGTTTTTCCGTTTTTGCACTTTCGTTTTTTTCCTCCTTACCTTTTAAAAATCATAACCCTTTCAATTTTCCACCTAAAAATCCATATTATGGCTTATTTTTTTGCGTCGCCAATTCTACTTTGCAGTGACATTAGTCATTTTACCCAAAAATGCACGGCGAAACGGAAAAAAAAAATCATTGTGCGACAAAATCGAAGAAAAAACGCCATTTTGTAGCTTTTGGGGGCTTCCGTTTCTACGCAGTGCATATTTCGGTAAAAATGACACCTTATCATTATTCTGTAGGTCCATACGGTTAAAATGATACCCTACTTATATAGGTTTGATTTTGTCGCACTTCTGGAAAAAATCATAACTACATGCAGGAAAATTTATATGTTTAAAAATGTCATCTTCTGACCCCTATAACTTTTTTATTTTTCCACGTACAGGGCGGTATGAGGACTCATTTTTTGCGCCGTGATCTGAAGTTTTTATCGGTATGAATTTTGTTTTGATCTGACTTTTTGATCACTTTTTATTCATTTTTTAATGGTATAAAAAGTGACCAAAAATGTGCTTTTTTGACTTTGGAATTTTTTTGCGCGTACGCCATTGACCGTGTTAATTAATGATATATTTTTATAGTTTGGACTTTTACGCACGCGGCGATACCACATATGATTATTTTTATTTATTTTTACACTGTTTTATTTTTTTTATGGGAAAAGGGGGGTGATTCAAACTTTTATTAGGGAAGGGGTTAAATGACCTTTATTAACACTTTTTTTTAACTTTTTTTTTTGCAGTTTTATAGGTCCCATAGGGACCTATAACACTGCACACACTGATCTCCTATGCTGATCATTGTTATCCCATAGGGACCTATAACACTGCACACACTGATATCTTACACTGATCATTGTTATCCCATAGGGACCTATAACACTGCACACACTGATCTCTTACACTGATCATTGTTATCCCATAGGGACCTATAACACTGCACACACTGATCTCTTACACTGATCATTGTTATCCCATAGGGACCTATAACACTGCACACACTGATCTCTTACACTGATCATTGTTATCCCATAGGGACCTATAACACTGCACACACTGATCTTCTACACAGATCACAGGTGTGTTTTTCTTTTAGGAGCCATGATTGTTTTATTTTTCCATCCACAGACCCATATGAGGGCTTGTTGTTTGCGTGACCAATTGTGCTTTGTAATGACGCCTTTTATTTTATTATAAAATGTTCCGCGCAGTATAAATTATTATTTTTTTGACAGGGTTAATCATAAAACAATACACAGTTTTGCAACTTAAATTTTAATCTGTGGATCAATATGATAAAAATAATACCCATATTTACATACACTTTCTATTATTGTACTATATTTTTTAATAAAGTAAAAAAAAAATTTTTACCAGATAAATTTGCTTAAAAATTGCCCGTTTCCCACCTTTATTGCTGCTTTTTCATTTCTCCGTATATATGGTGCTATTTTTTGCACCACAATTTGTAGTTTTTATTGGTACCATTTTTGTTTAGATTGGCCTTTTTGTTTATTTTTAGTAATTTTTCTGAAACATGATGTGACCAAAAATCTGCAATTCTGGCATTTTTAAAATTTTTTAAATTTTTTTATGTTTTCACCGTTTGAGCCTAGCGCTACACTGTTTACACAATCCCTTTTAAAGTCAATGGAAGTTATGCAAAATGCTGAAAGAAGCACTCTGGATATTTTATTTAAAATTATTTTTTTTTGTAATATAGTGCAGCATAGGCTAAACCTAGATAATAAGGTGTAGGTTCTTATGTATGACTTGTCTTTACCTGTTTTAGCTGATGTGGCAAGTATGAGTTAGGCTCCATATTCAATGCCAATCCATCACTGAAATTACTTTATATTGCTGCCTATATTTCCCATGAATCCTCTTGCTAAGGGGGTGGCATTTGATCACTGCACCTGACCATATTTTAGGCTGCTGGTGCTGAAGTTCACCCAGATCTTCAGCTGTGTTTACAACATTTTTACTGCATTTTTCACACATTTTGGCTGCTACAATTTATCCAAAATGACTGTACAAATGACATAGTTTTGCTGTGAATAAAAAAAATAAAATAGCACATTTGGTTTGCTGTAATTTTGGGAAAATAGCAACACAAATGCAGCAAGAAAAGCAATGTGTGAACACAGCCTCAGAAGGTGTGTATATTTACTATATATCCTGATCCCATAGAGATAACGACAGCAGCAGTATACAGATAGAGCTGGAGAGAGCTTTAAAGGGGTACTCCGGTGCTTAGACATCTTATCCCCTATCCAAAGGACAGGGGATAACATGCCTGATCGCGGGAGTCCCGCAGCTGGGGACCCCCTTGATCTTGCACGCGGCACCCCGTTTGTAATCAGTCCCCGGAGCGTGTTCGCTCCGGGACTGATTACCAGTGACTACAGGGCGGGCAGTGTGTGAAGTCACGCCTCCTCCCCCGTGTGATGTCCCGCTCCGCCCCTCAATGCAAGCCTACGGGAGGGGGCGTGATAGCTGTCTCGCTCCGGGGACTGATTACAAACGGGTGCCGCGTGCAAGATCACGGGGGTCCCCAGCGGCGGGACTCCCGCGATCAGGCATCTTATCCCCTATGCTTTAGATAGGGGATAAGATGTCTAAGCACCGGAGTACCCCTTTAAAACTACTATATATCCTGATTCGATAGAGATAGAAGCAGCAGTATATGGATATAGCTAGAGGGAGGTGTATATATATCCTAATCCCATAGAGATAACAGAAGCAACAGTATACAGATACAGCTGGAAGGAGGTGTATAACTACTATATATCCTGATCCCATAGAGATAACGGCAGCAGCAGTATACAGATAGAGCTGGAGGGAGGTGTATAACTACTAAATATCCTGATCTCATAGACATAACGGCAGCAGCAGTACACAGAGAGAGTTGAGGAGAGGGGGGCCTATGAGCTAGCAGAAGAGATCTAATAGGTTGATGATATCATCCTGTAGTTCACGGGAAGTCAGCTGACCCAAGATTGACTCATGTCTTTGGGTCAGGCTGGTGATCACATGACCAAGTTAGAGTAATAAAACCTATAGATGCAGCTGTGCCAAAATGACACAAGTGGCGCTGTAGGACTAGTGATGGTGAGTGTGCATAATGTGAGCAAACAAGTAATTCTTCTTTAAAGGGGTACTCCAGTGGAAAACTTTTTATTTTTTTTACCAACTGGTGCCAGAAAGTTAAACAGATTTGTACATTACTTCTATTAAAAAATCTTAATCCTTCCAGTACTTATTAACTGCTGAATAACTGCTGAATACTACAGAGGAAATTCTTTTCTTTTTTGAACACACTGCTCTCTGCTGACATCATGAGCACAGTGCTCTCTGCTGACATCTCTGTGCATTTTAGGAACTGTCCAGAACAGCATATATTTTCTATGGGGATTTTCTCCTACTCTGGACAGTACTTAAAATGGACAGAGGTGTCAGCAGAGAGCACTGTGGTCATGATGTCAGCAGAGAGCTCTGTGTTCCAAAGAGGAACGAATTTCCTCTGTAGTATTCAGCAGCTAATAAGTATTGGAAGGATTAAGATTTTTTAATAGAAGTAATTTACAAATCTGTTTTTCTTTCTGGCGCCAGTTGATTAAAAAGAAAAAAGTTTTTCACCGGAGTACCCCTTTAAAGTAGTCGGCTTGGCTGTTTTTAGCTTCCTAAGTACCTCACCAGCTGCAAGCAGACTGTAGGGGGGGAGGGAGCTTGGTCTATGGATAGGTGCAGACAGGTACTAGGTGGGACCTGCATCTGGCATCCATTTACAGTATATCCTATGGATATACCATAAATATCGAGATTGGAATATCCCTTTAAAGGGGTATTCCAGGAAAAGAGAGAATTTTTTTATATCAATTGGCTCCAGAAAGTTAAACAGATTTGTAAATTACTTCTATTAAAAAATCTTAATCCTTCCAATAGTTATTAGCTTCTGAAGTTGAGTTGCTGTTTTCTGTCCAACTGCTCTCTGATGTCTCACGTCCCGGGAGCTGTGCAGCTCCTATGGGGATATTCTCCCATCATGCACAGCTCCCGGGACGTGACATCATCATCATCATTCAGAAGCTAATAACTATTGGAAGGATTAAGATTTTTTCATAGAAGTAATTTACAAATCTGTTCAACTTTCCGGAGCCAGTTGATATATATATATACATTA
Organism: Hyla sarda; assembly: GCF_029499605.1. Lineage (NCBI taxonomy): Eukaryota > Metazoa > Chordata > Amphibia > Anura > Hylidae > Hyla > Hyla sarda. The sequence continues at coordinate 32,417,562 of NC_079200.1, forward strand.
AAAAAAAAAGTTTTTGCCTGGAATACCCCTTTAATCTTTTCAATAATTATCAGCTGCTGAAGTTGAGTTGTTGTTTTCTGTCTGGCAACAGTGCTCTCTGCTGACATCTCTGCTTGTCTCGGGAACTGCACAGAGCAGAAGAGGTTTGCTATGGGGATTTGCTTCTAAACTGGGCGGTTCCCGAGACAGGTGTCATCAGAGAGCACTTAGACAGAAAAGAACAACTCAACTTCAGCAGCTCATGAGTACTGAAAGGATTAATATTTTTTAATAGAAGTAATTTACAAATCTGTTTAACTTTCTGGAGCCAGTTGATATATATATATAAAGTTTTTTCCTGGTTAACCCCTTTAAAGTCTCACTGCCTTGTCCAAAAGTTGAGTCCATAACCTATGCCAGTGTTTCCCAACCAGGTTGCCTCCAGCTGTTGCAAAACTACAACTTCCAGCATGCCCGGACAGCCTTCGGCTGTCCGGGCATGCTGGAAATTGTAGTTTTGAAACAGCTGGAGACACACTGGTTGGGGAACATATGCAGTTATTTTACACTGGAAAATATATATTTAAAAATGTAATTTTTCCTTATAAGAGACCAGGCATTGTCCAGTACTAGTGGACAATACTTACCCAAAGGTGGGAGGAAGGTACTGTATAAGAGTATGTAGAGTTGACCTTTGTACTTTGGAAATTGGCATTGCTATAAAGACTTAATTTACCGATTGCAAAATAACTTATTTCACAATACATTTTATATGCTCTTAATTTTCCTCCCCGTGATTTACAATGAGGTTGGTCATACAACGCTTTGTTTTTTTTTCTTCTTTTTTTTTATACTTTTTTTTAATAAACGTTCTGGCTTCACGAAACATCCCTCAAACGCATGAAAGCGAACTACCGTAATAAATAGTATATATATATATAGATTTTTATTTTTTATTTTTATTTTTTCAGATCAAGTAAATAAAAATATATGGAATTTTAAAATATTCCAGTTGGTACTTTTTTGCTTCTCTTTAGGGCTTTTACATTGTCTGAATTCTTTCAGGCCTGGACCTCACCAAAATATTAAAGGGGTTATCCACCATAAGGTGATTTTAGTGCGTACCTGTCAGACAGTAATGGACATGCTTAGGAAGGATCTGCGCTTGTCTTTGGGCTAAATGGCTATGTTCTGAGCTTATCATTATGCTGTGGCTAGCTTTTTGTGAACTGGCTATTCCCTGTTGGAGTTTCCTTCTTCAACTACAAGTCCCATAGTTCCTTGTTCGTAAGTGTGAGGTCACTTTCCTCCTTCCCACACATTAGCCACCCCAACTACTGAAGCACAAACTAGCTGCTTTTCGTGCAAAAGACCAGTGTTTTCTAACTAGGGTGCCTTCAGCTGTTTCAAAACTACGATTAGTTGCAGAACGATCTCCCTCCCACCCAGCAGTCGCTCTACCCATTGAAGCTCCGTCAGGCTCCCTTTGAACACCTAACTAGTGATGTAATGCCTCGACCGCATTGTAACCTGGGAAAACCTGAGACGACAGTAATTTTGTATGCTATTGAAATTAAACTTTGGGGCAAAAATCACAGAAGAATTGCGAAATCACCATCACACACAGGTAGAGACACTATAGTATAAACTACACTAACTGCACAGGAATATCCCAAATTATTAAAGGGGTTATCCACCATAGGTTGAGATCAGTACTTACCTGCCAGACAGTAATGAACATGCTTAGGAAGGATCCCTACTTGTCTTGGGGTTAAATGGCTATGTTGTGAGATTACCATAATACTGAGGCTATCTTTTTGTGAACTGGTTATTTCTTGTTGGAGTTTCCTTCTTCAACTACCCATAGTTCCTTGTTTGTAAGTGTGAGGTCACTTTCCTCCTTCCCACACATCAGCCTCCCCACCCATTGAAGCACAAATGAGCTGCATTCTGTGCAAAAGTCCAGTGCTTTCTAACCAGGGTGCCTCCAGCTGTTTAAAAAATGCAATTAGTTGCAGAATCATCTCCCTCCCACCCAGCAGTCGCTCTACCCATTGAAGCTCCGACAGGCTCCCTTTGAACACCTAACTAGTGATGTAATGTCTCGGGCCGCAGTGCAAACTGGGGGAATTTTGTATGCTGTTAAAAATACATTTTGGGACAAAAATCACAGAAGAATTGGGAGACCACCATCACACACAAGTACGGACACTATATCTACACTAACTTTACAAATACCGGAATATCCCTTTAAACAATATTCAAGCTTCTTCCATCTTTCTCAAAGAGCAGTGACAGATCATTGACTGTGGAGGTGATGACTTCTATCTCCTCTGGTCCTTTACCTGACATCTAATACATATCTATGTATATAAAACTCAATGGGTATGTGTGTATGTTCCAGCATCACTTCCAAACGGCTGAAGATATTAACATGAAACTGGGCACACATGTTACTTATATGTCAACAACAAACATAGGATAGGTAGTTTAACCCTTACTCGCCTTACTTTTTTTTACGTCCCATACAAGTCTATGGGAAATATGTTACTGCATAATTTCCAAACAGCTGGAGATATTTCAATAATACTCGGTCACATGTTACTTATATGTCCACTAAAAATATAGGACAGTTAATTTTACCCTAACCTACCCTTATTGCGAGGGTCGGGGTTTTTGTTTAAAGTCCAATGCAAATCAATGGGAAATAAATGTTCCAGCATAACTTCTGTACGGCTGGAGATATTTCAATAATATGTTACTTATATGTCAAATAAAAATGTATAATAGTTTAATTAACCCCTAACCTAACCATATGTGAAGGATGTTTTTTTTTTTTTTCAAGTCCCATGTAAGTATATGGTACTTCTGGTACCTTCCTCCACAAGCTCTGCATCTCCTGGTAAATGTGTTAGTCCGGCTGGCAAGCCACACCCTCCCTGGATGCCATACCCCATCTTGCAAAGATACGCCCACCCTTTAAGCCACACCCCTTTTATTTTCATCTTACAATATCTGTACCCCAAGGCAGCCCACCTGAGGACGGGATATGAGGATTAGAAATGAGGTTAGATATGGGGACGGGATATGGGGACAGGATATGGGGACAGGATATGAGGTCGGGATATGGGGATGGGATATAGGGATGGGATATGAGGATAGAAATGAGGATTAGATATGGGGACGGGATATGAGGACGGGACATGAAGATTATAAATGAGGATTAGATAAGGGGACGAGATATGAGGACAGGATATGGGGACGGGATATGGGGATGGGATATAGGGACGGGATATGATGTCAGGATATGAGCACGGGATATGAGGACTAGATGTGGGGACGGGATATGAGGACGGGATATGAGGTTGGCATATGAGGACGGGATATGAGGTTGGGATATGAGGATCGGATATGAGGTTGGGATATGAGGACGGGATATGAGGTCGGGATATGGGGACGGGATATGGTGTTGAGATATGAGGACAAAATATGAGGACAGGATATGAGGACGGGATATGAGGACGGGATATGAGGTCAGAACATAAGGAGGGGATTTGGGATCGGGATATGAAGAGGGGATATGGGGTCAGGATTTAAGAACAAGATATGACAAAAGGACAAAACCAGGCAGCACCTGGTACTCAACTAGTAATAAATGATGGATAAATGTGTTTGTTTTCTTCAGCAAGCAGTTCTATATGTTTCATTAGAAGAGGACCAGACAGAAGTTCCAGTATCATCTACTTGGCCAATGATTCATCACTGAGTATCACTTTCATCCAATCCTCCACACGTAATGATTCTTCTGTTCAGCCCTTTTTAACCTTGTTTTCTAGTGTTTTCATCTTAGTTATGGTTTTATTTTGCTTTTCTATATGTTAATTCCCATTTACCCAGCTTTTTTGTTATTTTTTTTTTTGTTCTGCATTTTTCTATTTTTAATGCATGTTGCCTCTAGTTTTCTATCCTCGGGCCACGTCCACACACCAAAATTTCTGCATGGAATTCCGTATGAAAATTCTACATGACTTTATAGCCAATACACTTCAATGGGATTCCACTATCCCATTCACACAGCAGAATTTCTGCTGCAGAATTACCTCTGCAGGAATGAGCAATTCATTTCTATGAAATTTACTGCAGAATTTTCATGCAGAATTCCGTACAGAAATTCTGCTGTCTGAACATAGCCTCACGATTTAGATTTTCCTTGATCTACCTGTATGTTTTCCTTTTCTTACCTTACAATTTTACACAATCTCTTTGAACACCCAACATCTTTTGGCCCATTCCATGTTGGATTAACATCTTGAAGGAATTTTATAAAGCTTAAAGCGTACCTGTCATGTCACGAAATCAATAATACTTCTATATGTTAATCACTAGGTCATGCTACAGATGCTCTACATGTCTTTTGTATATGTCTAGCTTCTGTATTTGGCTCACTAATACCTCTGTTCTGCTGCTTACTCATTCTGACATCTAATGGTCAGCAAGGGGCGTGTCAAAGGCAAGCTCTGAGCCCGCCCTCACTCACCATGTATTCACTTCCTCCCTAAGTCTGCTGTGCCGGGTCTTTTCATCCAATCACTGCAGGCTGCTCTGTAACCCCCTCCTCTCAGTTTTTATGCTGTAGTCTGATAGACAGGACAGGAGTGAGCACAGAGGAGTTCTAGTCCCACCCTCACTTTCTGCCAACCTGTGCTTTAGCTGGGACAAAGATGATGCTGCAACCATACAGGATTATGTTCTGGAAGGTATGGGGACCCCTAGCGGTATTTTCTTTTTATAAAACATTGTTTTTATAAACAGGAGATACATTTTTAAAGTATATTAGAAAGGTTAATGTTTTGCCAAGACGTACAACATATGAACACTTTTTTATTCTGACAGTGCCCATTTATTATTGAGTTGTTTAAAAAATTTTCATCAACTTGATCTTGAAATACATACAATGCATTTAGAAAGTCTTCAGATTCGTTCACTTTTTTCACATTTTGGTATGTTGTGGCTTTGTGCTGAAATAAAGAAACAATTTGCCTCATTTACTAGGCTGAAACCAACCAGTTTTTGTCGGGTTATTTTGGCGCAGAGCGTCTGAGACATGTCTGCGCCAGTCTGCGACAGTGTACGCTTCGAAAATCCGACAAACCCGACATTGCACTGGGAAAAGCTGAAAAAGGGTCAGGGTCTGTCGCAAAGGGGGCGTGACCTCCCCAAGGAAGGCATGGTTTCACAACGCGACCGATTTACTATTGAATTCACAGAAAATCCTGTGGGTAAATGGCTGGAAATTTCCACTTAGAAAAAGCTGGTCAGAAAATGTTCCTGACTTTTCCCAATAGTAAATAGAGCGGAATCCAACAAGTCTGAAACAACATTTCCCACTAGTAAAAACCCAACACTTTTAGTAAATGAGGCCCAATAATTAAGTTTTCCCCATCATTCTGCACTCAATACCCCATAATGACCAAGTAAAAACAGAATGTTAGAAATGTATTGACAACGAAAAACTAAAATATTACATTGACATACTGTAAGACCAGGTTCCCACTTAGGAAGTTCCAGATGGAAAATCGGAAAATTTCAGTCCGGAGCTTCCGAGTGCGACCCATGCGGACACTGCTTTCCCCATAGAGACAACGTCTGCGGAGCGGATTCCGCCTAAAGAATGGACAAATGCCTTCTTTTGGTGGTGGATATTCCGCCACTATAATTACGTAGAGTGCACTGTGCAGTGGAATCCCATTGCCAGCAATGAGACTCTGCTGCGCTGGAATTTCCAAGGGGAAACCCAGCCTAACTTTTCAGACCCTTTACTTAGTACTTACTGTATTTATCGGCGTATAACACACAGTTTTAAAACTTAAATGTCAGGCAAAAACCTTACCTGCGTGTTATATGCTGGTAAATGTGTTGGTCACTGATTTAAAGGGGTACTCCCGTGGAAAACTTTAGTTTTTTAAATCAACTGATGCCAGAAAGTTAAACAGATTTGTAAATTACTTCAGCAAAAAGTTGTTCAAGTTCAAGTTCAATCTCTTTGTGGACCTTCAGTCATTTCATGCACCTATCGTTACTGGGAAGGGCGGCGATAGGCCGGAACATTGATTCATCATACCAGCCCTCAGCCTGGCGTCACGAACTCTAGGGTTAACATTAACCCCTTCTATACCTATATCATACCACCACTACCATACACCCCCCCAAGGGCTACCACACTGGCACCAGTTGAGTTAAAAAAAAAAAAAAGTTTTCCACAGGAGCACCCCTTTAACCTCTTAAGGACCAAGGACGTACCGGTACCGGTCCCTTTTCTATAACGCGGGGCCGCGGCCACGTCATAGCGGGTTGGGCCCGGCCTCTAACAACGGCAGTGCCACGCGCTATTAACCCTTTAGACGCAGCATTCAAAGTTGAAAGCCGTGTCTAAAGTGAAAGTAAAACCATGCCGGTTAGCTCAGGGAGCTGTTCGGGCATCCCGAAAATCGCGGCATCCCGAAAAGCTTACAAGACAGCCGGAGGATCCCTACCTGCCTCCATGCTGTCCGATTGCCAAATGACTGCTCAGTGCCTGAGATCCAGGCATGAGCAGTCAAGCGGCAGAATCATTGATCACTGGTTTCTTATGAGAAACCAGTGATCAATGTAAAAGATCAGTGTGTGCAGTGTTATAGCCCCCTATGGTAACTATAACATTGCAAAAAAAAAGTGAAGACAAAAAGGGAATAAAGATCATTTAACCCCTCCCCTAATAAAAATTTGAATCAGCCCCCTTTTCCCATTTAAAAAAAAACCTGTGTAAATAAAAATAACAATAAACATATGTGGTATCGCAGGGTGCGGAAATGTCCGAATTATAAAAATATATCATTAATTAAACCGCACGGCTTATGCGCAAAAAAATTCCAGAGTCCAAAATAGTGTATTTTTGGTCACTTTTTATATCATGAAAAAATGAATAAAAAGTGATCAATAAATCCGATCAATCCAAAAATGATACCTGCCCCATATGCGGAAAAATAAAAAAAGTTATAGGGGTTAGAAGATGACAATTTTAAACGTATACATTTTCCTGCATGTAGTTATGATTTTTTTCAGAAGTCCGACAAAATCCAACCTATATAAGTAGGGTATCATTTTAATCGTATGGACCTACAGAATAAAGAGAATGTGTCACTTTTACCGAAAAATTTACTGTGTAGAAACGGAAGCCCCCAAAAGTTACAAAATGGTGGGGGGTTTTTCAATTTTGTCTCACAATGATTTTTTTTTCCATTTCGCCATAGATTTTTTGGTAAAATGACTGATGTCATTACAAAGTAGAATTGGTGGCACAAAAAATAAGCAATCATATGGATATTAGGTGCAAAATTGTTATTATTTTTTTAAAGGTAAGGAGGAAAAAATGAAAGTGCAAAAACGGAAAACCCCCAGGTCCTTAAGGGTGTTAAAGTGGCTGCAGCACCGGCTGCTTGTTAAAGATCAGCAGTGCAGCCGCGGCCACTTTAAAACAGTGACCAGTGCCGGCTGCTGTGGGCAAACACTGCTTTCTCCCTTCTGCATTTCATGTTTTTTATATTCCCTTCTTGTCTTGGCTTCACAAACCCAAAGAAAAGTGTGAGAGTCCTTTAGGTGATTATTTTTTTTGGAAACCTCTGATGGGCTTTCATGTGTGCTGTTACAGAAGAGAGGCTTCTTTCTGGCCTCTCTGCAATTAAGGCCCAGATTGGCAGAGTGCTGCAGGTATGGTTGATCTTCCGGACGTTTCTCTAATTTCCACAAAGGATCTTTGAAGTTCTGAGATTCAGCCAGAGTGACTTTTGGGTTCTTTGTCCCCTCTTACCATGGAACGGTCAGCCTTAGGAATCCTGGTTGTTCCAAACTTCTTCCATTTAAGAATTATGGAGATGACTGTGCAGCATGGATTTTTCCTTCTCCAGACCTGCTCCTCTACACAATCCTATCTCTGAGCTCTACAGGCAGTTCCTTCTACCTTATGGTTTGGTTTTTGCTCTGATATACATTTTCAGTTGTGAGACCTCACATAGACAGGGCTGTGTCTTACCAAATCATGTCCAATCATCTGAATTTACCACTTGTGTCTTGGATCAAGGTGTAGAAACATCTCAAACGTGATCAAAGAGACCCCATAGCCAAACTTCAAGTGCCATAGCAAAGGGACTAAATACTTTATGTACAATTTTAGTTTTCCCTTTCTAATAAAAATAGCAAAAATCTCTAAAAGTCAATTTTCACATTATCATTATGGAGTATTAATTGCAGATTTCAATCCAGCTCAGGCCACTAAATCATACAACAATTAAACATAACACTCCTATAATTATACTCACATGCAACCAAATGATAAGTGATGTAAATGATCTAAATTAGGAGGCACCCATGATCTGGTAACTATAAACTATTGGGTAGTTTTAACTGTCACATGGTGTTTGAGAAACCAAAGTAATAATTAATAATAGTTTAAATATTTTAACTTAAATATATATATCCAAAGTCACCACACTTCCTGGATATGTTCTCTGTAAACCATCCTGCCTGATATGAATGGCTCCTGTGGCCTCTGTCTTCTTCACTGGCTGCTTGATCATTTTTTGCCATCCTTTTCTCCCCTTGCCTACGCCTCCCAGCAATCATTGCAGTTCTTCTGTGAGCAGCAGAGAGGTTCAGTGTCTGATTGCCTAAGGCAGCACACACCTCCCAGTTCTTAGCACTATAGAAAGCATGACTCATCAGTGCAGGGAAGAAACCACATGTGGTGGCGGGGTGTGTGGTGCAGGGCAGATGTTGTTACTCTAGGGGCAGAGGGCATTAACCCCTTGTATTTTTTACGCCAGGGCACGGTTTAGCCTATAACCACCCGAAGGTATACTGCTGAATCCTGGGCTAGGCACGGGGGCAATAAAGACTCCAACGCCAAGTTATGGACAACGATAGCTTTACTGAGGGTAGACAGATGGTAAAGTCTATACAGCTCAGTCAGGGCCCAAGGAGGTGATCAGTGACTCAGAGACCTTTAGGGCTTGCTGGGACTTGTAGTAGGACTAGACAATTTGGTGCAGGCCACGTTGCTTGACAATTTGACAGTGACTTGACTGATCATGGGCAATGCTGCAGGTTTAGCTTACTTGCACTTGACTGTGGCTGCAGGACTTGACTTGAAGTGGTCACTATGTGTGCGAGTACACCGTGCATGCGCGTCGACTCGCACATCGCTTCAGTGTGTCTGCGGCGTACTGCCGCACCAAGCAAGCACATGTAAAGGCACCAAACAGAGTTCCTTCAGCGGCGGATCTGCAGCGTAAAATACATTGTAAATCCGCTTGTCTGAACGTACCCTAACACTGTCTTACAAATGCCATATACAGAATACAGGCACTATTTGAGCAGGCCTGCATTATGTCAATGGACTGCTCAGACAGGCTGTTGTGAGGTATTCAGGGGTGTAACTGCAGAGTGCGTTTCTGCAAAATGGGAACGCAGGACCCCAGGATTATGGAACCTTGTCCCAACCCACTGGACTATGGAACTTTGTCCCAACCCACTAAAGGAACTTACTCATATCATGTCACCCTCAAACAAAATGAGCATCTATATTGTAGTCACCAATTGCTTAAAGGGGTACTTCGCCCCTAGACATCTTATCCCCTATTCAAAGGATAAGTGATAAAATGTCTGATCGCGGGATTCCCGCCGCTGGTGACCCCCGCGATCTCCCTGGCGTTCGTTTAGAGTGCCGGATGCAGCATCGGAGGCTCGTGAAGTCAAGGCCACCCGCTCATGACGTCACACCCATGCCCCCTCAATGCATGTCTGAGTGAGGGGGCGTGACGGCCGTAACGGATGTCTGTGGTGCGGCAGCCGAGATCACGGGGGTCCCCAGCGGCGAACCCCTGTGATCAGACATCTTATCCCCTATCCTTTGGATAGGGGATAAGATGTCTAGGGGTTGAGTACCCCTTTAAGGAGAACGTCAACAACAGGCACCATGCTGACATACTTTGGTATAACAATAATGACTACCTGCAGAGAATTATTTTGGGTTAGTCCAATAATTTATCTGACCAATCTACCAGAGATCTAGTTGTCTCATTCTATACTGTTTTAATCTCTGCAAACAGGGTGATAGTAATGTTTTTATTTGTTAAGGTTTCCTTTATCTCATTGTAACTTAAAACATTTTCAAAAAGAAATAAATGCAAAAACAAGTAAAAAGAAATAACTAAATAGTTTCTTTATTGTAGACTCGTTTTCTGATCTCCTTGTTTATGTGACTGTAAGTAAGAGCATTGGAACCCCTGAATCTTCGTACAGCTTAAACACATGCAACTTGGGCAGGGTCAAAGTTAAACATGGGTGTTGGCCACAATGCTTTAGGACTAAGTGAGGTTACATGACAATTTTGTTAAATAAATCATTTTGAAAATGTGTTGCAACGATTATAGTCGATATATAGACCAAACTAATAATCAAACATAATAAACATTACGAGTGATGTGCCAGAAAATGTATCATCAGATTGGAACTATGTTTTACCTTTTAACCTTTTGGCTTAGTACTACTTTGTGGGTTGTGTCGTACTGATATAATTGTACATGTCATGGAGGTCAATTTCCATCGGTAATTGTACGTATTTTACTGCTGGTACAGTAAAGTTAGAAGAAGTACTGCAGTTTCATAACAAAAACCTACTAGCAGATGTTTTCTGTTTGAGTGTTTTCAGGGTATTTTCAGTTTCAGGGTTTTTAATTTTTGGGTTTTATTGCTCACTTTTCACTGACTGGGCGGTGCGTGTTGCGACCAACAGTATACAGATTACTAAGCCTGGCGATAGTCGTAAATATATTTAATAAAATGGACACTAATGAGCCATGATTATAATTGATATGTCAACTTCCCGGGAATAGCTGGTTTGGTAAATACTTCTATTCTTCATGAAGTAACAGTTTAAAGGGGTACTCCACCCATAGACATCTTACAAAATGTTTGATCGTGGGGGTCTGGCCGCTGGGATCTCTGTGCAGCACCTGTGCCGCACCCAGAATTCTAAACAGTATGTTTCTAATGCTGGGTTTCCACTGCGGGAGATGTGACGTCACGCTTCCTTCATTCACGTCTATGGGAGGGGGCATGACTAGCGTCACGCCCCCTCCCATAGACATGAATTGAGGGAGCGTGCACAGAGATCGCGGGGGGTCAAAGCGGCGGGACCCCCACAATCAGACATCTTATCCCCTCTCCTTTGGATCATCTTTTCTCTTAGCTGTATTGTTCCATTCCTCTGTTATCTGTTTCAAGCGGAAATTCAGAAGTGTGAATGGGAGTGCGGAATCCTATAGAAGTCTATGGGCTTTAATTTTAGGTGGAATTCCGCAAATTCTGCTGCATGAAGGGACCCTAAGGCTAGGTTCACATTGCGGAATCTCCGGGCAGAATTTCTGCCAGAGATCGAGCCGGTGGCACTAGGACCACACGGACTGCATTGCCATCCCCATAGATGTCAATTTCATTTCTGAGCAGATCTCCCAAAAGATCCACCCAGAAATGCATTGCCATTTATGGGGACGGCAATGCAGTCTGTGTGGTCCTAGTGTCGCTGGCTTGATCTCCAGCAGAAATTCTGCCTGGAAATTCCACAGTGTGAACCTAGCCTAAAAGTTCCTGCTTATCCCCCAAATGTTATGTTATGACTGATCTATGAATGTCTATATATTTTATGCCTGGACAAGACATTGCAAAAGTCTATGGGGGAGATTTATCAAAACCTGTGTAGAGGACGAGTTGATCAGTTGCCCATAGCAACCAATCAGATCGCTTCTTTCATTTTAAAAAGGGCCTGTGAAAAATGAAAGAAGCGATCTGATTGGTTGCTATGGGCAACTGGTCAACTTTTCCTCTACACAGGTTTTGATAAATCTCCCCCTATGCCTTCTGATAACTTTCACTTGCAATATCAAGATAACAATAATAGTAATAATAATAAGTTGCACTATTTTTCCCCTTGAACCTTGTGAAGTGTTGTGAATCATTTGTTACTGTAATTGGATTTAATGATCTCCTAGAGTTTCTGCATCCTTCCTTGGAGTATGGAACCTTAAAGGGGTTATCCAGGAAAAAAACTTTTTTTTTACATATATCAACTGGTTCCAGAAAGTTAAACAGATTTGTAAATTACTTATATTAAAAAAATCTTAATCCTTTCAGTACTTATGAGCTGCTAAAGTTGAGTTGTTATTTTCTGTCTAAGTGCTCTCTGATAACACGTGTCTCGGGAACTGTCCAGAGTAGAAGCAAATCCCCATAGCAAAGCTCTTCTGCTCTGTGCAGTTCCTGAGACAAGCAGAGATGTCAGCAGAGAGCACTGTTGCCAGACAGAAAACAAAAACTCAGCCTCAGTAGCTGATAATTATTGAAAGGATTAAGATTTTTTAATAGAAGTAATTTACAAATCTGTTTAACTTTCTGGAGCCAGTTGATATAAAAAAAAAAAAAAGTCCTGGAATACCCCTTTAAGTTACTTCCTAAATTAATCTGGACCCCAGTTCAGGTACCTAAAAGCTTTATGTAGCCCATGTGGACAACCTACATAAACAGATGCAACATTAACATGTATTTTATGAAATTTTTGCCGTTCGCATCCAACCCATTTTTTTTGAGCCGATCGGACCCTAAAATGAGTTGGATGCAAACGGCTACTGTGGTGTCCCAGCACAGGACTTGGTCCTGTCCCTCTGTCTGAAGTCCCCACAGCCAGAGTCCCTCCATGCTGTCAGGGCTAACCCCTAGTTGCCTCTTAATACTGTGTTTAATGTACATATTTATATATTTTTCTATTATAGTATATTAAAGTACAGGACCTTAGGTCATGTGACTGTTAATAAATAGTGTTATGCTAAGGTTCAAGGACCTTTGGGTCATGTGATATGCCCATAATGCCTCAGGTCAGGACTGACAGGTTTGCACCACCAATGAGCTTTGATCCTGCCCCCTTCATATATAAGGGGCTGCTGCCACTAATCCCACTCTCTTCCTGCTGAACTCAAAAGCAGTAACATTTCTCTTAGTTCCTGTACATCAGAGAAGGCAGAACTGTTATTACCGCTACAAGACAAGCTAGGCCTGAAGCCTCTACTTCAGCAGCCATCAAAGTCGTGGGTTGATCCGGCTCAGAACCTAAAGGTCCTGCGTGACTGCTGAACCCAAAACCACCCCTAAATTCAGTAGCACAGCGGATAGCAAAATCCAAGCTCATTCAATTACCAAGTCCCAGCAAACCTGCGAGGAGCCTGTACCACGGTCCTCTTGCAAAAGACGGTATATTATCTGCACTTGTGTTACGCCGAGCGCTCCGGGTCCCCGCTCCTCCCCGGAGCGCTCGCTTCACTCCCTCCGCTGCAGCGCTCCGGTCACGTCCTCTGACCCGGGGCGCTGCGATCCCGCTGCCAGCCGGGATGCGATTCGCGATGCGGGTAGCGCCCGCTCGCGATGCGCACCCCGGCTCCCCTACCTGACTCGCTCCCCGTCTGTTCTGTCCCGGCGCGCGCGGCCCCGCTCCCTAGGGCGCGCGCGCGCCGGGTCTCTGCGATTTAAAGGGCCACTGCGCCGCTGATTGGCGCAGTGGTTCCAATTAGGGTTTTCACCTGTGCACTTCCCTATATTACCTCACTTCCCTTGCACTCCCTTGCCGGATCTTGTTGCCTTAGTGCCAGTGAAAGCGTTCCTTGTGTGTTCCTTGCCTGTGTTTCCAGACCTTCTGCCGTTGCCCCTGACTACGATCCTTGCTGCCTGCCCCGACCTTCTGCTACGTCCGACCTTGCTTCTGCCTACTCCCTTGTACCGCGCCTATCTTCAGCAGCCAGAGAGGTGAGCCGTTGCTAGTGGATACGACCTGGTCACTACCGCCGCAGCAAGACCATCCCGCTTTGCGGCGGGCTCTGGTGAAAACCAGTAGTGGCTTAGAACCGGTCCACTAGCACGGTCCACGCCAATCCCTCTCTGGCACAGAGGGTCCACTACCTGCCAGCCGGCATCGTGACAGTAGATCCGGCCATGGATCCCGCTGAAGTTCCTCTGCCAGTTGTCGCTGACCTCACCACGGTGGTCGCCCAGCAGTCACAACAGATAGCGCAACAAGGCCAACAGCTGTCTCAACTGACCGTTATGCTACAACAGTTGCTACCACAGCTTCAGCAGTCATCTCCTCCGCCAGCTCCTGCACCTCCTCCGCAGCGAGTGGCCGCTCCTGGGATACGCTTATCCTTGCCGGATAAGTTTGATGGGGACTCTAAGTTTTGCCGTGGCTTTCTTTCCCAATGTTCCCTGCATCTGGAGATGATGTCGGACCTGTTTCCCACTGAAAGGTCTAAGGTGGCTTTCGTAGTCAGTCTTCTGTCCGGAAAAGCCCTGTCATGGGCCACACCGCTCTGGGACCGCAATGACCCCGTCACTGCCTCTGTACACTCCTTCTTCTCGGAAATCCGAAGTGTCTTTGAGGAACCTGCCCGAGCCTCTTCTGCTGAGACTGCCCTGTTGAACCTGGTCCAGGGTAATTCTTCCGTTGGCGAGTATGCCGTACAATTCCGTACACTTGCTTCAGAATTGTCCTGGAATAATGAGGCCCTCTGCGCGACCTTCAAAAAAGGCCTATCCAGCAACATTAAAGATGTTCTGGCCGCACGAGAAATTCCTGCTAATCTACATGAACTTATTCACCTAGCCACTCGCATTGACATGCGTTTTTCTGAAAGGCGTCAGGAACTCCGCCAAGATATGGACTCTGTTCGCACGAGGCGTTTCGTCTCCTCGGCTCCTCTCTCCTCTGGTCCCCTGCAATCTGTTCCTGTGCCTCCCGCCGTGGAGGCTATGCAGGTCGACCGGTCTCGCCTGACACCTCAAGAGAGGACACGACGCCGTATGGAGAACCTCTGCCTGTACTGTGCTAGTACCGAACACTTCCTGAGGGATTGTCCTATCCGTCCTCCCCGCCTGGAAAGACGTACGCTGACTCCGCACAAAGGTGAGACAGTCCTTGATGTCTACTCTGCTTCTCCACGTCTTACTGTGCCTGTGCGGATGTCTGCCTCTGCCTTCTCCTTCTCTACAGTGGCCTTCTTGGACTCTGGATCTGCAGGAAATTTTATTTTGGCCTCTCTCGTCAACAGGTTCAACATCCCGGTGACCAGTCTCGCCAGACCCCTCTACATCAATTGTGTAAATAATGAAAGATTGGACTGTACCATACGTTTCCGCACGGAGCCCCTTCTTATGAGCATCGGATCTCATCATGAGAGGATTGAACTTTTGGTCCTCCCCAATTGCACCTCGGAGATTCTCCTTGGACTTCCCTGGCTTCAACTTCATTCCCCAACCCTGGATTGGTCCACTGGGGAGATCAAGAGTTGGGGGTCCTCTTGTTCCAAGAACTGTCTAAAACCGGTTCCCAGTAACCCTTGCCGTAACTCTGTGGTTCCTCCAGTAACCGGTCTCCCTAAGGCCTATATGGACTTCGCGGATGTTTTCTGCAAAAAACAAGCTGAGACTCTACCTCCTCACAGGCCTTATGATTGCCCTATCGACCTCCTCCCGGGTACTACTCCACCCCGGGGCAGAATTTATCCTCTTTCTGCCCCAGAGACTCTTGCCATGTCCGAATACGTCCAGGAGAATCTAAAAAAGGGCTTTATCCGTAAATCCTCCTCTCCTGCCGGAGCCGGATTTTTCTTTGTGTCCAAAAAAGATGGCTCCCTACGTCCTTGCATTGACTACCGCGGTCTTAATAAAATCACGGTTAAGAACCGCTACCCCTTACCCCTCATCTCTGAACTCTTTGATCGCCTCCAAGGTGCCCACATCTTCACTAAATTGGACTTAAGAGGCGCCTATAACCTCATCCGCATCAGAGAGGGGGACGAGTGGAAAACGGCATTTAACACCAGAGATGGACACTTTGAGTATCTGGTCATGCCCTTTGGACTGTGCAATGCCCCTGCCGTCTTCCAAGACTTTGTCAATGAAATTTTTCGTGATCTGTTATACTCCTGTGTTGTTGTATATCTGGACGATATCCTAATTTTTTCTGCCAATCTAGAAGAACACCGCCAGCATGTCCGTATGGTTCTTCAGAGACTTCGTGACAACCAACTCTATGCCAAAATTGAGAAATGTCTGTTTGAATGCCAATCTCTTCCTTTTCTAGGATATTTGGTCTCTGGCCAGGGACTACAGATGGATCCAGACAAACTCTCTGCCGTCTTAGATTGGCCACGCCCCTCCGGACTCCGTGCTATCCAACGCTTTTTGGGGTTCGCCAATTATTACAGGCAATTTATTCCACATTTTTCTACCATTGTGGCTCCTATCGTGGCTTTAACCAAAAAAAATGCTGATCCCAAGTCCTGGCCTCCTCAAGCAGAAGACTCCTTTAAACGACTCAAGTCTGCCTTTTCTTCGGCTCCCGTGCTCTCCAGACCTGACCCTTCCAAACCCTTCCTATTGGAGGTTGATGCCTCCTCAGTGGGAGCTGGAGCTGTTCTTCTACAAAAAAATTCTTCCGGGCATGCTGTCACTTGTGGTTTTTTCTCTAGGACCTTCTCTCCAGCGGAGAGGAACTACTCCATCGGGGATCGAGAGCTTCTAGCCATTAAATTAGCACTTGAGGAATGGAGGCATCTGCTGGAGGGATCAAGATTTCCTGTTATTATCTACACCGACCACAAGAACCTCTCCTACCTCCAGTCTGCCCAACGGCTGAATCCTCGCCAGGCCCGGTGGTCTCTGTTCTTTGCCCGATTTAATTTTGAGATTCACTTTCGTCCTGCCGATAAGAACATTAGGGCCGATGCTCTCTCTCGTTCCTCGGATGCCTCAGAAGTTGATCTCCCTCCGCAACACATCATTCCACCTGACTGCCTGATCTCCACTTCTCCTGCCTCCATCAGGCAGACTCCTCCAGGAAAGACCTTTGTTTCTCCACGCCAACGCCTCGGAATCCTCAAATGGGGTCACTCCTCCCATCTCGCAGGTCATGCGGGCATCAAGAAATCTGTGCAACTCATCTCCCGCTTCTATTGGTGGCCGACTCTGGAGACGGATGTTGGGGACTTTGTGCGAGCCTGCACTATCTGTGCCCGGGATAAGACTCCTCGCCAGAAGCCCGCTGGTTTTCTTCATCCTCTGCCTGTCCCCGAACAGCCTTGGTCTCTGATTGGTATGGATTTTATTACTGATTTACCCCCTTCCCGTGGCAACACCGTTATTTGGGTGGTCGTTGATCGATTCTCCAAAATGGCACATTTCATCCCTCTTCCTGGTCTTCCTTCTGCGCCTCAGTTGGCTAAACAATTTTTTGTACACATTTTTCGTCTTCACGGGTTGCCTACGCAGATTGTCTCGGATAGAGGGGTCCAATTCGTGTCTAAATTCTGGAGGGCTCTCTGTAAACAACTCAAGATTAAATTAAATTTTTCCTCTGCATATCATCCCCAGTCCAATGGACAAGTAGAAAGAATTAACCAGATCCTGGGTGATTATTTGCGACATTTTGTTTCCTCCCGCCAGGATGACTGGGCAGATCTCCTTCCATGGGCCGAATTCTCGTATAACTTCAGGGTCTCTGAATCTTCCTCCAAATCCCCATTTTTCGTGGTGTACGGCCGTCACCCTCTTCCCCCCCTCCCTACCCCCTTGCCCTCTGGTCTGCCCGCTGTGGATGAAATTTCTCGTGACCTTTCCATTATATGGAGAGAGACCCAAAATTCTCTCTTACAGGCTTCTTCACGCATGAAGAGGTTCGCGGATAAGAAAAGAAGAGCTCCCCCCGTTTTTTCCCCTGGAGACAAGGTATGGCTCTCCGCTAAATATGTCCGCTTCCGTGTCCCTAGCTACAAGTTGGGACCACGCTATCTTGGTCCTTTCAAAATTTTGTGTCAAATTAATCCTGTCTCTTATAAACTTCTTCTTCCTCCTTCTCTTCGTATCCCTAATGCCTTTCACGTCTCTCTTCTCAAACCACTCATCCTCAACCGTTTTTCTCCCAAATCTGTTCCTCCCACTCCTGTTTCCGGCTCCTCGGACGTCTTCTCGGTCAAGGAAATTTTGGCTGCCAAAAAGGTCAGAGGGAAAAATTTTTTTTTAGTAGACTGGGAGGGTTGTGGTCCTGAAGAGAGATCCTGGGAACCTGAGGACAACATCCTTGACAAAAGTCTGCTCCTCAGGTTCTCAGGCTCCAAGAAGAGGGGGAGACCCAAGGGGGGGGGTACTGTTACGCCGAGCGCTCCGGGTCCCCGCTCCTCCCCGGAGCGCTCGCTTCACTCCCTCCGCTGCAGCGCTCCGGTCACGTCCTCTGACCCGGGGCGCTGCGATCCCGCTGCCAGCCGGGATGCGATTCGCGATGCGGGTAGCGCCCGCTCGCGATGCGCACCCCGGCTCCCCTACCTGACTCGCTCCCCGTCTGTTCTGTCCCGGCGCGCGCGGCCCCGCTCCCTAGGGCGCGCGCGCGCCGGGTCTCTGCGATTTAAAGGGCCACTGCGCCGCTGATTGGCGCAGTGGTTCCAATTAGGGTTTTCACCTGTGCACTTCCCTATATTACCTCACTTCCCTTGCACTCCCTTGCCGGATCTTGTTGCCTTAGTGCCAGTGAAAGCGTTCCTTGTGTGTTCCTTGCCTGTGTTTCCAGACCTTCTGCCGTTGCCCCTGACTACGATCCTTGCTGCCTGCCCCGACCTTCTGCTACGTCCGACCTTGCTTCTGCCTACTCCCTTGTACCGCGCCTATCTTCAGCAGCCAGAGAGGTGAGCCGTTGCTAGTGGATACGACCTGGTCACTACCGCCGCAGCAAGACCATCCCGCTTTGCGGCGGGCTCTGGTGAAAACCAGTAGTGGCTTAGAACCGGTCCACTAGCACGGTCCACGCCAATCCCTCTCTGGCACAGAGGGTCCACTACCTGCCAGCCGGCATCGTGACAACTTGCATAAAATCTGCAGTAAAGTTATTCCTGGTTTACTTCAACTCCTGCTGTGGTCAATCCTTTATTCCTCCCTATCGTTTCTGGGACGGGTGGCGGTAGGACTAATTGCATTGAGGAAGCCCTCACCCTAGCGTCACGACAATCAAGGCTTAATCCTATACCCTACACTACCACTCCGCAACATTCCCTAACATGGGGTCCATCGGAGATCCTGTAATTTTACAGGAATTTAGTGCTTGCACTATTTTTTTCTCCTCTAAACTCCTGTCCTTCTTGCCGACGGAACTCCGAATAGCGGCGTCTGACAGAAATGTGAATGAGGCCGAAGCCTTTAAAATGTAGAATGTTCATCAAATTTATGCACAAGTCAACAAGACAATGTGGTGATCATGGCACACGTCTAGCCAAAATTGTCACCACGAAGACATTATTTACACGCGTACCTCAGTGTAATCCTTTTTTGTTAATGGGCTCAGTGTATATCTGCGCTCTTGTCTTCCTTTTGAATGAGTGTAACTGGAATTGTGTGTCCCAGGGTGTGTGCAGAGCGTGAATCACTCAAAGTATACCTTGTCCATCAATCATTGTTTTATGCTCCATGACAGGAAACTAATTATTTCTTACAAGACACGATCTTCTGAATGACAAGAGTCAGCTCGGGGCAGGAGTGACCTCTTAAGGAGCAGACTTAATGCACAGGGCTCATTTAGTTGACGATGGGTGCAGGCACCTTTAAAATTGGAAGCGCACTGTGGCATTATTTACAAAACATAAAACATTGTGTCACTTATATATGTGTCTGTTGACGTAAAATAATCTACTATTTACTAAATTGCTGGATTTTATGTAGCAATGGGAGCCAGGGAGTAAACTTGTATTCCTGTAGAGCACTGTGTTTATTGGGGTGTGGAGTGAATTTTTGCACCTGTTAACAGGTCTGTAATTCTAGACATTATTATTTTTTGATGACATTGAGGACCTGAATATAATTTGCTGACTGCAGTTATGAAAAAAGCTAATGTAACCTATTACTTAAGTCTCTTCTGCCTAGGCTAACTTGGTTGTAATAAACTTACCCATCCTGGCTCCGACATTGCCTCTCCAGCAGCTGACAACATTCCGTGTTGTCCAGGCAATGGGTCGTTCGTAACTGTGCTGTGCGGCCATCCTAGTCAATGAGCAGGGGTGGGTGCCAGGCTAATCAGCTGTGGGGCCAGCGCTCACACTTCCCAGAGGTGAAATATTTAAACTGTACTTTGCCTAAGTACGAAGCCAGTTATAGTGGTTATACCCTTCACTAGCATTGCTTATTCCCTTTGTTCCTATAATAATTGTGACCTTCGGTGACCTAACTATTGCCTGTGCCCTGACTATTTTCCTGGCTGCTGTTTTTGTACTTCGCCGCTGTCTAGGTTTGACTTATTGCCTGTCCTAGCTAAATTTTTTCCTCTGATTTTGTAATTTGTGCTGCCCTCTTTGTTCTGATTCCATGGCTTGTTCCTGTTTATTCTTTGTTTGCTGATTTTGTACTGTGTTTGCCTGTGGTTACCTGGACGGATTGATGCCTCGCCTGACCCCGACACTGGGGATAGGCAGTCATTTACCTGCCTTAGGTGAAGGACCCACTTTATGAATATGTACCACCCACCCTTCTGCCTATAAGTGAGCCACCAAGTGGCTGCCATGATTGTCAGCCACACATCCCTGGTTTATCCCTGGTCTGATAACAATTTGATTTAATTGGCTGGTTGGAATGGTTGGGTTCAAAGGAGTTGTGGCCTCCCTACATGCTAAATTTACTACAGTTTATGCTTGCTAAAAAGCATAAAGTTGAAATCTACGCTAGCTCCCTGTTGGTATAGATTTCTAATTCTGGTGCACCGGCAACTTTAAATGCGTCTGTATTTATCAAGAGGTAATCGCGGGTTTAATCGGGTAATTTGCGGAGCAGGCGCGATCCCCGCGATCAGAAACGTATCCTCTATCCTGTATATAGGGGAGAAGTTTTATTTCCCTGTAGTAACCCTTTAAAAATGAATACATTTCCCCCCAATATTTTTTAATGTATGAATGTCAAAAACAAACAAACAAAAAAGAAAAATCTGCTCCTTTAGTAGTATGTGCTTTTTTGTAACAATATTATGTACCTAAATTATTATCAACAGTGAAAAAAGTATGTATTTGTTTAAAGAAAATGTGTCATCAGAAATTGACCTATTGTTTAAATCATGTTTTTATATTAAAGTGTACCTGTCGTTAGCAAAAACTCTTTATATAATATATATAATACCATTATGCATTTATTTGTAATATACATTGGTTAAATTTGTAATATACATTGGTATATTTTTGGGTAAAAAAATGCTGTCCCTGCAGCTATTGCCTGTGTGTCTCTAAGAGGAGTCCAAATACAGGAAGTGTGGGCGGGACAAGCAGGGTTCTGTGCAGTCTCCTGGCTTGTCAATCATTCTCCTGTGTAAGCTGGGGCATGTCAAGGAGCCTTATTGTACAGAACCCTGCTTGTCCTCAGTGCACAGATCCTTGCCTTTCCGCAGTGCACAGAGCCCTGCTTGTCCTCAGTGCACAGATCCTTGCCTGTCCTCATTGTACAGAGCCCTGCTTGTCCTCAGTGCACAGAGCCCTGCTTGACCTCAGTGCACAGAGACCTGCTTGTCCTCAGTGTACAGATCCCTGCATGTCTTCGGTGCACAGAGCCCTGCTTGTCCTCAGTGTACAGAGCCCTGCTTGTCCTCTGTGCACAGAGCCATGCTTGTCCTCAGTGTACAGAGCCCTTCTTGTCCTCAGTGTACAGAGCCCTGCTTGTCCTCAGTGTACAGAGCCCTTCTTGTCCTCAGTGTACAGAGCCCTTCTTGTCCTCAGTTTACAGAGCCCTGCTTGTCCTCAGTGTACAGAGCCCTTCTTGTCCTCAGTGTACAGAGCCCTGCATGTCCTCAGTGTACAGAGCCCTGCTTGTCTTCAGTGTACAGAGTCCTGCTTGTCCTCAGTGTACAGAGCCCTGCTTGTTCTCAATGTACAGAGCCCCACTTGTCCTCAGTGAACAGAGCCCTGCTTGTCCTCAGTGTACAGAGCCCCGCTTGACCTTAGTGTACAGAGCCCTGCTTGTCCTTAGTGTACAGAGCCCTGCTTGTCTTCAGTATATAGAGCCCAGCTTGTCCTCAGTGCACAGAGCCCTGCTTGTCTTCAGTGTACAGAGCCCTGCTTGTCCTCAGTGCACAGAGCCCTGCTTGTCCTCAGTGTACAGAGCCCTGCTTGTACTCAGTGCACAGAACCCTGCTTTTCCTCAGTGCACAGAGCCCTGCTTGTCCTCAGTCTACAGAGCCATGCTTGTCCACAGTGTACAGGCCCTGCTTGTCCTCAGTGTACAGAGCCCTGCTTGTCCTCAGTGTACAGAGCCCTGCTTGTCCTCAGTGTACAGAGCCATGCTTGTCCTCGGTGCACAGAGCCTTGCTTGTCCACACTGTACAGAGCCCTGCTTGTCCTCAGTGTAAAGAGCCCTACTTGTCCTCACTTCACAGAGCCCTGCTTGTCCTCATTGCACAGAGCCCTGCTTG
Organism: Hyla sarda; assembly: GCF_029499605.1. NCBI lineage: Eukaryota > Metazoa > Chordata > Amphibia > Anura > Hylidae > Hyla > Hyla sarda. The sequence goes on from NC_079200.1 coordinate 32,440,099, forward strand.
TCCTCAGTGTACAGAACCCTGCTTGTCCTCACTGCACAGAGCCCTGCTTGTCCTCAGTGCACAGAGCTCTGCTTGTCCTCAGTGTACAGAGCCCTGCTTGTTCTCAGTGTACAGAGCCCCACTTGTCCTCAGTGTACAGAGCCCCACTTGACCTTAGTGTACAGAGCCCTGCTTGTCCTTAGTGTACAGAGCCCTGTTTGTCTTCAGTATATAGAGCCCAGCTTGTCCTCGGTGCACAGAGCCCTGCTTGTCCTCAGTGTACAGAGCACTGCTTTCCTCAGTGCACAGAGCCCTGCTTGTCCTTAGTGTACGGAGCCCTGCTTGTCCTCAGTGTACAGAGCCCCGCTTGACCTTACTGTACAGAGCCCTACTTGTCCTTAGTGTACAGAGCCCTGCTTGTCTTCAGTATATAGAGCCCAGCTTGTCCTCACTTCACAGAGCACTGCTTGTCCTCAGTGCACAGAGCCCTGCTTGTCCTCAGTGTACAGAACCCTACTTGTCCTCACTGCACAGAGCCCTGCTTGTCCTCAGTGCACAGAGCTCTGCTTGTCCTCAGTGCACAGAGCCCTGCTTGTCCTCAGTGTACAGAACCCTGCTTGTCCTCACTGCACAGAGCTCTGCTTGTCCTCAGTGCACAGAGCTCTGCTTGTCCTCAGTGCACAGAGCCCTGCTTGTCCTTAGTGTACAGAGCCCTGCTTGTCCTCAGTATACAGAGCCCTGCTTGTTCTCAGTGTACAGAACCCTGCTTGTCCTCAGTGTACAGAGCCCTGCTTGTCCTCAGTGTACAGAGCCCTGCTTGTCCTCAGTGTACAGAGTCCTGCTTGTCCTCAGTGCACAGAACCCTGCTTGTCCTCAGTATACAGAGCCCTGCTTGTCCTTAGTGTACAGAGCCCTGCTTGTCCACCCACACTTCCTGTATTTGGTCTCTTTAGAGACACACAGGCAATAGCCACATTTTTAACCAATGTATATTACAAATATACATATAATGTTATTTCCTACATTATATAAAACGTTTTTTTGTTAATGACAGGTATACTTTAGGCATGTTTTTTTTAAAGAATTTATTGTGGTGGCTTTTTTATTTTATTTTACATTTTCCTATCTATGTTATGAAATAATCCTGAAATCTTGCAGTATTCATTCTGACCAGTAAGCCAAAAACTAAAGGTGAGACTTCCTGCTCTGTCTGTGACAATAAGGAGGAGGCTGCTGTGAAGTGACATAATGATCACAGCTCAGCCTCCCCCTCCTTGTTGAATGACCTTTTCAAAAGTCACAGAGCATGCACAGTAACCTTTCCTGCTCAAGTGAATGGGTCAGCTTCTGTCTATTGTCCAAATGCTGTTAAAAACAGCACAGGTAAGATGGCTGCCCCTATAATATTGTGCCAAAAAGGAAATAAAAAAATAACAATTATTAAATAGAAAAAAAATTATGAATAAAAATCTGGAAAAAGAATAGCCTAGGCGACACATTCTAGTACCTTTGCAGGAAGATGGATGTTTCTTATAGGAGTAAATATATTTTGCAGTCTATTAGCACTTTGACTTATCCACTTAGAAACAGTACAAATTGTTCATGTAAGGCTGAGAAACGTAACAGGAGATTAGGAAGTACCTGTGTGCCTGCCCAGGAGGGAACGTGCAGCCGATCACACTGTTATTCTGAACAGGACCGGTGCAAGGATTTCTGCCTACACAATTGAAGCGCCATTTTGCCAAATTCAACTACCAGCATGTCCTCACTGTAAGGGCATGCTGGGAGTTGTAGTCTTGCAACAGCTAGCAGGCGGCGGCTAGCTGTTGCAAGACAATAACTCCCAGCATGCCCTTACTGTAAGGATATGCTGAAAGTTGTAGTTGAACCAGCTAGTGGGCAGGTGGCAGATCATGTGGGTGGATGGCTGGGGAGGAGAGCCCGATCATGGCTCTGGCAGGAAATACGAAATTACATTGCTGTACTTTTATATTTCTGTGAGTCGGCCAGTTCCGCTCCCCACATCAACTGCCCCCTAGCTGTAGCAACTCCAACTCCCAGCAGGTCCTCACTGTAAGGGCATGCTAGTAGTTGTAGTTGCAACATCTAGTGGGCAGGAGTTAGATGCAGGCAGGTGGCCAGGGAGCGTCGCTGCGCAAAAATGTGCACGCTGCAGAATGCCATATCTTTGTGGGACTCACGGGCAATATGTTCTCTGCTCAGTCTCAGTGAGAAATTGTCACTTAGCTTTTCCATGTTCCTGAATTGCATATACCTGCTTATAGGCTCATCTGTCTAATAGCAGGTCTATTATAAGCAGATATGCCCTTCAGCAGCATGAAAAAGCTAGGTAAGAAGTTATAACCTAGCTTTTCAGTGCTCCTAAATGCCATTGCACCTTACAGCCTATAATGACATCTGACTATAAATAATAGTAAAATCTGTCTATAATAGTTAAAGGGTACCTCTTATCAAATAAACTTTTGATATATTTTAGATTAATGAATGTTGAATAACTTTCCAATAGCATGTTAATGAAAAATATGCTTCTTTCTATTGTATTTTTCCCGATCAGTCCTGTCAGCAAGCATTTCTGACTCATGCTGGAGTCCTAAACACTCAGAGCTGCCAGCCTGCTTTGTTCACAGCCAAACAGGCTGTGAACAAAGCAGGCTGGCAGCTCTGAGTGTTCTCCTTAGTGAACAAAGCAGACTGGCAGCTCGTAGTGTTTAGGACTCCAGCATGAGTCTGAAATGCTTGCTGCTGGGACTGGTAGGGAGACCCCTAGTGGTCATTTCTTCAAAGTGGAAAATTAAATAGAAAGAAGCATATTTTTTAATAACATGCAATTGTAAAGTTATTCTGCATACATTAATCTATAATATATCAAAAGTTTTTTTTGATGAGAGGTACCCTTTAATAGAAATGGTAATAAGGAACACAGAAAAGCTAGGTTACAATTTCTCACCTAGCTCCTGAATGGCATGGCTGCTTATAATAGCTCAACTATTATAGACAGATTTGACTAAAAGTTACGGGCAAATCTGTCTACAATAGTTGAGCTATTATAAGCAGATATGCCTTTCAGGAGCATGGAAAAGTTAGGTGAGAATTTTTTACCAAGCTTTTCGATGCTCCTGAATGGCATATCTGCTTATAATAGCACAACCCCCCGACCACTTTTTTAAAACACATTCATATGTGCCGTTTGGTGCAGTTTTACATACACAGCGGGGGGAGTTTTTCATTGTTTGTGTAGGTGAATGATTTTTGTCCACCTTTATTTTGTTCACCTTTATAATGTGGACGTGCAAAAAATTTATTAAACAGTCACAGGGCATTATTTGATCATGTGGTAGTGGGGTGTGATGAGGGCAGATGTTATTACCATAGGGGCAAATGGCATTAACCCCTTGTATTTGTGATGCCAGGGTGTGGTTCACCCTAAAACCACCCAAAGATATACCGCTGGATCCTGGACTAGGCACTGGAGTAAGAAAGACTCCGACGCCAAGTTACGGAAAACGGTAGCTTTACTGAGGGTAGACAGTTGGTAAAGTCTATACAGTTCAGCCAGGGACCACACTAGGCACGACTGCACTGGACCCCAGCTTGGCAGAAGAGCAGAGCTCAAAGAGAGAGAAGCTATCTCCACCCAGGGCTTTTATGGGGGAGACTAGCAGGGAGCCCATATGTCACTCATATGTTGTTACTGATGAAAGTTAAAGACCTTTTGTAATATGATTATATAAATGTTTTTTTAATATTTAGTAAAGAAAACTGCTCCTGAAAATCCCACCACTAGGAGTCCCCATACCTACTGGGACACCATCCAGTCCTGCAGCAGCATCAGGCTTGTCCATGAGTCATGGACAAGAGATGAGTCATATACAAGGCTGCATGAGCAGACGCACCAATCACCTCCCACCACCACAAGAAGGGACAGCTTCCTTCCCGTCAGAGGATTTCTAACACTGTGAGCTAATGAAAAGAGGGATTTTTATAATAAATGTAGGTGATAGAGGCATAAAAATGGACATTGTCAGGATTAGGTACTGAGTGACATATTAATTATGTCACTTAGTTATGTCAATTATGTTAAGTTTTTATTTTGTGGGATCTGACAGGTACGCCTTAAGCTACTTATTTAAAATACCAATAATTGTGACTGAATAAACACATAATAGAAAGGAAATCATCAAATGATACCCAAACAGAAGAGGGGCTCTGGGGGCTTTATAAGATGACCCCCAGGGTGGGGGGGGGGGGGGGACTAGACACCAGTGATTGGCCATGCGTGTTTTAGGACATACCATGGGTCTTGACCAAAAGGGGGGAGAGGGACAGAAATCCACTTGCCCTTGGATGTGCATCCTCCCTGCCAAGGGGACCCTTGACCCCCCCCCCCCCCCCTCCTAGTCCGGGAACAGCCTTCAAAACCAGGTCCGATGCTCTTCAAATAGGATGTAACAGGACGCAAAAATGAGGCAGGTTCCTTTCTTATGTCCTGGTTTACAACAAGATCTAGATGGATCTAGATTTTCAGCCCCTTCTATTGCCTATTATTCTTAAGTAGGTGTCCATAATACCTGCCCAGTTAGGGGAATGGACAGTCGCTTTGAGTTCACGTTGTAAAATCATTTCACAGTTTTTCAAACAAATACCTACTTCTTAGTTTGACCCTCCACCATAGCAGCCTTATAAAAGATGCTGATTCCTGCATAGATATGTAATATACTTTCCTAATTATGGTTCTGTTCCTAAAGATACATGATTCTTATCAACATGTATCCAATTCTCTGGCACAGAAGATCAAATAGTTCTGTTTTCCTGGTAATCGCATTTCCCCCAGTTCTCTGGTTCTGCCCTCCCCTGAGGTAGTGAGAAGTGGGTGGGAAGAGGAGGGGGGGGGGGGGTGTGGGGGATTCAATTATTTGCCAATAAATCTGCCAGAGGTACAGATAATTAGCCCGGGCGTTAACCCCTCCACCTCCAGAAATGTGTATGACTGGTACTCTGCAGGCTTATGTAATGTGGCATCTACAGGAGTATTACATTTCAGAGTAAGGAGGAAGAAGCTTGGCAGGACTGTACTCCTGCCAGTTCCCAGCTCACCTGCTATGCTAAAAGGTGAACTTTTACAGAGGATAATTATGGAATAGCAATTAAAGAACCCAAACGTAATAGTAAAATTGCAATCACCATTAAAATGCTTGTTGCCTTTGTAAAATTATGGGTGTGGTCTTTTATACCAAGCAGTTTAAACCTTGTTGACTCCTAAAGTCAAAAATATGTTTTTTTATTTTCTTCATTGTATTTTCAAATAACATCCTATAATTGAGAGTCTATGTGATTTCTAGCATATTTGTAAATAACTTAAAGAAAATCTGTCAGGTTCACCTGCACTAACTTGTCATTACAGACAGATAGTGCAGGTGACACTGATGACAGCCATACTTACCTGATCATGTTCCGTACTACTACCACTATCTTCCTCCGTATCTTCCATTCTGAGGCCAACTTGGAGCATGGGTGGAGCTTTCTGATGTCGTCGCTGCTGCTTCTCTGCTGGGTCCCATTGTCAGCAAACAGCAGCGGTGCCATCAGGAAGCCCCGCCCATGCTCCAAGTTAGCCTCAGAATGGAAGATACAGAGGAAAATACAGGGAGAACCAGAGCACAGAACAGGATCAGGTAAGTATAGTTGTCATCGGTGTCACCTGCACTACCTGTCTGTACTAACAGGTTAGTGCTGGTGAAACTGATGACAGATTTCCTTTAAGTTACCAAAAATTGCCCCAGAAAAACAGTCACACATTTTTGGCCAGTAATGTCTACCTTTCCTGCAGTCTTCGGTCCACTGCCTGTTGTCTAAGTCTGCCTGTTGGCTAAGTCTGCCTCTAGTAACAGCTAGATCAGGACAGAACACAGGAAGTGGGGGTGTGACTTAGCATTTGCTATGTGCAGGAGAGAGAGAGACTGAGAAAGCCTAGGCTGTGTACCTGCACACTGAGCCAGTCTGCCTACTGCAATGTGATTCCTAAAATGTAAACTAAAGAGTACCTCTCTAATCTTGTTAAATTTTATAATTCTCCCAGCTCACTGCCCCCATCATAATAAACCACCCCCTGCCTTTATTTTTTAGTTTTCTACCTTGATAATGCTCTGTATTTTCTGCTCAGTCAGATTCACAGACTAGGAAGGGGCATTACCAAGCAGGCGTGACATCATCTGAAGCCATACAGGGGAGACCTTCTTCCCTAACTCTGCTACACACACCTAAGGCTACACACAGGATAAGGCTGCACACGCTCACCTCAGCACTCCAGACTGCATTTCCTGATTTTGGACTTTTGCCAGGCCAGCAGGAGTCCAAAGAAGTATCAGCTTTTAGCTTTAGCTGTTAGGCTTAGTGGCCAAATAAAAACTTCAAAGTTTCACAATTAATTTATAACATAGATTGAAAATTTGAAGAAAAAAATTTATCAAAAATTCTTCCAAATACACTTAGTATAAAAACTTGATTAAAACTTGTTTTTTTAATTACAAATTTCTTTTAAGAAAAGCTAACTAGGGAATCAATGAACAAAGTCATGGCCTATTTGTCTGCCAGACTTTTTCACAATCTCTGGAGACAAATAGAACTTGTGGTGAAAGTTTATTGAATATATATCGAATTTATCCAATATGTGAGGTCTATAAGACAGGTTGATTGGAATGGACACCCAAGGAGACATGTAACAGACTTAGATATATATATAATTTAGATGGCAGGGTGAACAGGATCAATGAGGAGGAGGAAGAGAGTAACAAGAGGTGTAACAAAAAGTCATGTTGCCAAAAAAAACTTAAGAATGAATTTCCCAGTGAAGCCGCCATGGTCTGTATTCATCTGGCGCAGCCTCTAGTACCCCCAGCAATACTCAGACATCCCGGTCTGGTCAGCTGATTAGATCTCGTTCTGAGGCTACATTATTTTGCAACCCGGTAATTCAGGCGCATGGAGCGTATAATTAGGTGACTGAATTGGATTTCTATTCTGTGTGTGGTCTGATCTCAGGCTCCCACCCAAGGGCAGGCTTGCAAGCTGGGGCAGCATACCCAAAATATTACGTCCAATACAATAACCTCTTCATCTCTGGATTGCTTTCAATTCTTGCTGTCGGAGACATTGGCTGTACAAAAAGTTGTCAGGGATAATATACTTGAAAATGAATTTATTTCATTTGACAAAAGCTAACAAACTATACGTTCTTTTACACATCTATTCCTATACAAATTTGTAATATTTAATAGTTCCCCTACTAGCAGTGATTGGGTTCACATTAATATTATTATTATATATAGGATATTTACTCCCCTACTGTGTATAGGAATATTCACTAAGGAATTCAGCCATACAGAAGCCAAGAGTCAGATGTATACTATTCATAAAGGGGGGATCCAGCCTTTTAAAGGGAATCATTCATCAACATCAACCACACTAACCTGTTGGTATAGGCTTGTTGTGCGATACTGATGGTGACACTGATGACAATGGCCATTTACTCTGAAGATCCAGGCCGGATGTTACAGTGCACTCGGAAACTACCCAAGTGCACCAAGCCACTTAATTAGCATAGTTACAAAACCAGGTGTCACGATTCGGCTGGCTGGAGGTGGATCCTCTGTGCCGGAGAGGGATTGGCGTGGACCGTGTTGGTGGACCGGTTCTAAGTTGCTACTGGTATTCACCAGAGCCCGCCGCAAAGCGGGATGGTCTTGCAGTGGCGGTAGTGACCAGGTCGTATCCACCAGCAACGGCTCAACCTCTCTGACTGCTGAAGATAAGCGCGGTACAAGGGAGTAGACAAGAGCAAGGTCGGACGTAGCAGAAGGTCAGGGCAGGCAGCAAGGATCGTAGTCAGGGGCAACGGCAGGAGGTCTGGAACACAGGCTAGGAACACACAAGGGAACGCTTTCACTGGCACAATGGCAACAAGATCCGGCGAGGGAGTGCAGGGGAAGTGAGGTATAAGTAGGGAGTGCACAGGTGATAACACTGATTAGGCCTGCTGCGCCAATCAGTGGCTCAGTGGCCCTTTAAATTGAAGAGACCCGGCGCGTGCGCGCCCTAAGGAGCGGGGCCGCGCGCGCCGGGACAAGACAGACGGGGAACGGGACAGGTACGGGAGCCGGGATGCGCATCGCGAGCGGGCGCCTCCTGCGTCGCGAATCGCATCCCGGCTGGGAGTGATATTGCAGCGCACCCGGTCAGCAGGTCTGACCGGGGCGCTGCGAATGAGAGGATGCTGCGAGCGCTCCGGGGAGGAGCGGGGACCCGGAGCGCTCGGCATAACACCAGGCATAACAGAGCGGCGGGGTCCATGCATCAGGAAACGGTAAATACCATTGTCCCAGTCACCTGCACAACAAGACTATACCAACATGTTGATGCTGATGACAGATTTCCTTTAAGAAAAAATACATTGCTCAAAAAAATAAAGGGAACACTAAGATAACACATCCTAGGTCTGAATGAATGAACTAATCGTATGAAATACTTTCGTCTTCACATAGTTGAATGCGCTGACAACAAAATCACACAAAAATTATCAATGGAAATCAAATTTATCAACCCATGGAGGTCTGGATATGGAGTCATAGTCAAAATCAAAGTGGAAGACCCCACTACAGGCTGATCCAACTTTGATGTAATGTCCTCAAAACAAGTCAAAATGAGGCTTAGTAGTGTGTGTGGCCTCCACGTGCCCGTATGACCTCCCTACAAAGCCTGGGCATGCTCCTGATGAGGAGGCAGATGGTCTCCGGAGGGATGTCCTCCTAGACCTGGACTAAAGCATCCAACAACTCCTGGGCAGTCTGTGGCGCAACGTGGCGTTGGTGGATGAAGCGAGACATGATGTCCCAGATGTGCTCAATAGGATTCAGGTCTGGGGCCAGTCCAAAGGATCAATGCCTTCCTCTTGCAGGAACTGCTGACACACTCCAGCCACATGAGGTCTAGCATTGTCTTGCATTAGGAGGAACCCAAGGCCAACAGCACCAGCATATGGTCCACAAGGGGTCTGAGAATCTCATCTCGGTCCCTAATGTCAGTGAGACTACCTCTGGCAAGCACATGGAGGAATGTGCGGCCCCCAAAGAAATGCCACCCCACACCATTACTGACCCACTGCCAAACTGGTCATGTTGGAGTAAGTTGCAGGCAGCAGAATGTTCTACACGGCGTCTCCAGACTCTGTCACGTCTGTCACATGAGCTCAGTGTGAACCTGCTTTCATCTGTGAAGAATACTGGGCGCCAGTGGCGAATTTTCCAATCTTGATGTTCTCTGGCAAATGCCAAACGTCCTGCACGGTGTTGGGCTATAAGCACAACCCCCACCTATGGACGTCGGGCCCTCATACCACCCTCATCGAGTCTGTTTCTGACCGTTTGACTGGACACATGCACATTTGTGGCCTGCTGGAGGTCATTTTGCAGGGCTCTGGCAGTGCTCTTCCTTCTCCTCCTTGCACAAAGGCAGAGGTAGCGGTCCTGCTGCTGGGTGGTTGCCCTCCTACGGCCTCCTCCACGTCTCCTGATGTACTGGCCTGTCTCCTGGTAGCGCCTCCATGCTCTGGACACTACGCTGACAGACACAGCAAACCTTCTTGCCACAGCTTGCATTGATGTGCCATCCTGGATGAGCTGCACTACCTGAGCCACTTGTGTGGGTTGTAGACTCCATCTCATGCTACCACTAGAGTGAAAGCACTGCCAGCATTCAAATTGACCAAAACATCAGCCAAGAAGCATAGGAACTGAGAAGTGGTCTGTGGTCACCACCTACAGAACCACTCCTTTATTGGGGGTGTCTTGCTAATTGCCTATAATTTCCACCTGTTGTCTGTTCCATGTGAAATTGATTGTCAATCAGTGTTGCTTCCTGAGTGGACAGTGTGATTTCACAGAAGTGTCATTGACTTGGAGTTACATTGTGTTAAGTGTTCCCTTTATTTTTTTGAGCAGTGTTATATGGTCTACTCTCTTCTTCTCTCGATCTACTCAATCTACTCTCTTTTTCTGAGACAAGCTGTCAGATGAGCGCTTCACTCCTTGGCTTGTTGTGCTCTAGTTTCTTTGCATAAGGGGGACTCCATAGATTTACAATAGAGCCTGTCCCCTGCAGAGAGACAGAAAAAGCAACAAGCTGGGGAGTGAAGAACTCATCTGACAGCTTCTCCTGGTTGGTTCTACTCATCAATGTAAGTCTGAACACGCAGACTCTGACTATGTCAAAGGTTTTTTTTTTCTTCAAATGAAAGGGAAACTTTAAACGGGTTAACCAGGCTTTGTTTTCTTAAATAACATGGCGCTGGAGCTGTGGGAAAATAGAAAAAAAGCCATACTTACCTAGCCCCGGTCCTCTGCAGCTCCCGTTCCTCCCCGTCTGGTCCCCCGATTTTCTCTCTTCTTCCTGCTTTCATGATGAACGCTTGAAGCAGGACCTGCCGGCTCAGCCAATCACTGGCAGCAGTGGTGTCCCATCTCGGCCAGTGATTGGCTGAGTGGGCAGGTCCTGCACCCAGCGCTTGTCTCAGAAAAAGAGAGTAGATTGAAAATCTTGGGCAGATCTTGGCTGTGGGCAGATCTAAAAACCAAACATAAAACCAGTGTTTGCCAACCAGTGTGCCTGTTGTAAAACTACAACTCCATGCAACCCCGGACAGCCTTTGGCTGTCCGGGCATGCTGGGAGTTGTAGTTTTGCAACAGGTGGAGGAACACTGGTTGGGAAATATTGCATTAGACCATGCAGTATATTTTTTAAGGTCAAATTTTGGATCAATGAATTGAGGAAGGGAAATGTAAATAGAAAGTTGATATGTTACTTTTTGGATCCTATGCAGGTAGTAGTTGGCCACAAACACCTCAAATGGAACGTAACATTAGCACAAATCAGTAACAGGCAAAAATTTACACCTGAAATTCAGACCATTTGGACTCGCCTGCAGTGATACCAAATAATGAGCTAAAGCAAAATGTCCAGCGCGAATATCAAGGAACTGGATGTTTATTCCAATGAAAGCCAAAAAGACAAGGAGAACATGACAAGGTGACGCGTTTCGGTCCTAAGACTGAACCTTAGTCATACACCAAATAATGAGCTATATAATGTCCAACTGGGCTCAGGGCTGTCTTTAATTTTGATTGGACCCTGGGAAAGCAATTTCCCCACATTAGGTAGGCAGCATAGTTTCCCCACATTAGGTAGACAGCATAGTTCCCCCACATTAGGTAGACAGCATAGTTTCCCCACATTAGGTAGACATCATAGTTCCCCCACATTAGGTAGGCAGCATAGTTTCCCCACATTAGGTAGACAGCATAGTTCCCCCACATTAGGTAGGCAGCATAGCTTCCCCACATTAGGTAGACAGCATAGTACCCCCACATTAGGTAGACAGCATAGTTCCCCACATCAGGTAGACAGCACAGTTGCCTCACATTTGGTATGCAGCAGTGTTCCCCCACATCAGGTAGACAGCATAGTTTCCCCACATAAGGTTAGAAAGCACACTGCCCCCCCCCCCCCCAGCCCGACACTAACAGACATACACTTACAGACACACACTACAGACAGATATACTTACAGACACACTCACCTGGTCGTCCGTGGTTTCTTCTTTCCTGCGGCGGCCGGGACTGAAGTGTGACGCCGCTGACGCCATCCTGTGTGGGTCTGTGGAGGAACGTCACTTGCACGACGTCCCCCATCAGTCCAGGCCGCAGTGGCATTGCTAGGGTTGGTGTCACCCCATGCGGTAGAAAATGGTGTCACCCAATACACTGCATCAGCTGCGCCACCCCTCCTCCAAGTACTTTTTTAGCCTGTTGTGATGGACGCCAATGGTGTAGCATGTCGGGAAAATTTATTTAAGTATAATAATCAAATAAAGTAAATGCCAATAAAGCAGTCAGTGCTAAACACGTTTTTAACATGTAAAAACTCCAGCTTCCAGTATGATCAAAGCAGTGGCGAGGTTATGCTGGGAGTTAGAGTTTCACCCATCATCATTGCAGAACTCACAATTGATTATAGGTCCGATGGGACAGTCAGACAGAATATGCAATGATATCAGTGACATTGTCTTCTTTAGTCTTTCGTTTTCCAATTCAAATGGTACATACCGCTGTGACTTCTTCTAGCTAGATCTTCTCTCTGAAGAACTTCATGCCCAGATGGCATTGGCTTCTCACTATGTCAGCAAATTCCGATCCTCTATATGAAAACAATAATTAGTATAATACTGCCAGACACTGTGCTCCTGAATATAATACTGCCACACACTGTTTCTTCTGAATATAACACTACCACACACTGTAGCCTCCGAATATAATACTACCACACACTGTACCCTCTGAATATAATACTGCCACACACTATACCCTCTGAATATAATACTCCCACACACTATACCCTCTGAATATAATACTGCCAAATACTGTTCCCTCTGAATATAATACTGCCACACACTGTACCCTATGAATATAATACTAAAACACAGTGTATTCTCTGAATATAATAGTACAACACACTGTATCCTCTGAATATAATACTGACACACACTATACCCTCTGAATATAATACTGCCACACACTGCACCCTCTGAATATAATACTGCCAGACATTGTACCCTCTGAATATAACACTGTCAAACACTGCACCCTCTGAATATAATTCTACAACACACTGTACCCTCTGAATATAATACTGTCACACACTATACCCTCAGAATATAATACTGCAACGCACTGTTCCCTCTGAATATAATACTACAACACAATGCACCCTCTAAATACTAGCATACTCCGTACCCTCTGAATATAATACAGCCACACTGTGCCCTCTGAATATAATATTTTCACACACTGTACCTTCTGAATATAATACTGCCACACACTGTACCCTCTGAATATAATACTGCCACACACTGTACCCTCTGAATATAATATTGTCACACACTGTACCTTCTGAATATAATATTTTCACACACTGTACCCTCTGAATATAATACTGCCACACACTGTACCCTCTGAATATAATATTGTCACACACTGTACCCTCTGAATATAATATTTTCACACACTGTACCCTCTGAATATAATACTGCCACACACTGTACCTTCTGAATATAATACTGCCACACACTGTACCCTCTGAATATAATATTGTCACACACTGTACCCTCTGAATATAATATTTTCACACACTGTACCCTCTGAATATAATACTGTCACACACTGTACCCTCTGAATATAATACTGCCACACACTGTACCCTCTGAATATAATATTGTCACACACTGTACCCTCTGAATATAATATTTTCACACACTGTACCCTCTGAATATAATACTGCCACACACTGTACCTTCTGAATATAATACTGCCACACACTGTACCCTCTGAATATAATATTGTCACACACTGTACCCTCTGAATATAATATTTTCACACACTGTACCCTCTGAATATAATACTGCCACACACTGTACCTTCTGAATATAATACTGCCACACACTGTACCCTCTGAATATAATATTGTCACACACTGTACCCTCTGAATATAATTCTACAACATACTACTCCACTGCTCCCTCTGTACCCTTTGAATCTAATACCTCAACATACTGTAAACCATACCATCCCAGAAATTACTTATAATATACACTATACCTCTGAAAGGCAAAACAAACTGTGCTCCACAAATAAATAAATTATACATAAGTGCCCCCACATATTATATGTCATATCATATGATGCACAATAATGTTGGGGAAGATAATGAGGGTAACTTGAGGTACAGTAATGTGCATGCTGGGGGAGGGGGTGATGAAGACCAATCATCATCACCTTTGATCATCATCACACCCCAACACCCATCATCATCATCATCATCACACTCCAACACCCATCATCATTGCCCTTCATCATCATCACACCCCAAAACCCATCATCATCACCCCTCATCATCACACCCCAACACCCATCATCATCACCCTTCATCATCATCACACCCAAACACCCAACATCATCACCCTTCATCATCGGTCCAGCGGCGGGACAGTGGGGACATGATCGGGTGGGTATTATTACATTTTTCTAATGAATATGCGTTTCTGTGAGCTCAATCTGCAGATGGATTGGACTGGTGGTAGCTAGCTGCTTTAGCGTAGGGCAAAAGGGCTAGCTGCTTTGGGCCCCCAGGAATGACAGGGCCCAGGGCAGCTGCCCCTTTTGCCCCGCATTAAAAACGGCCCTGACTGGGCTATAGGTAGACTCTAAGGAAGCCTGGGACACTATGGGATAAAGCACTGCAGGGGACTGTTTTCTCAATCCTGCTCCCGCTGGATTTTTGATCATTACTGCTCGCTCCCGCAAGGTTTATATCAGGTCCTGCAGGACACGCAGGATACCAATCCCATTGCGGTCCTCTACCATGGGGCAACAGGAAAAGGGAGATAGTTACCTCTGATGCCATTTCATCAGCCCCCTGTGGCATTTCATCAGCCCTCCCTGTGGTATGCGGGACTGCGCTGAATTTTGCGAGACCCACTGTATTGTCTGTGACTATTCTCTCCCGCAAGTTATATATCAGGTCACAGACAATACAGTGGGTCCTCCAAAATTTAGAGCGGTCCCACGGGATACCAGTCCCATTGCAGTCCTCTACTATGGGGCAAGGGGAAAAGGGGTGTAAGCGACACTGAAGAAGTGGATCCTCTGAACCTGTGTGGACAATGATGTGGGCCGTACCAAGGAGCGGAGTCTAAGGTGCCGCTGGTATTCACCAAAGCCCACTGCAAAGCGGGATGGACTTGCTGTGGCTACCCAGGTTGCTACCCCTGGCACGACTCGTCCACACAGGCTGCCGAGGTGACATGTGGCACTGGAAGGATGAAGCAAACTTGTAGTCAGGAAAAGCAGAAGGTCAGGTCAGGCGGCACATGAGCGTAGTAAGGAAGGAAACAAGGAGGTTAGAATACAGCAAGGCAATGCGGAACAGGAGCGCTTTCTCTTGGCTAATGAGCGCAAAGATCTGGCAAGGGAACACAGGAAGTGCTGACACTGATAGTGTCAGCGAACAGCAGTAACCAATTAAGGGTGCACTGGCCCTTTAAATCACAGAGAGCCAGTGCGCGCACGCCCCAGAGGGCAGGTACACACATGCTGGGACAGCGGAGGAGGCAAGAAGTGAGTAACGGTCTGGCGTTCGCATGCGGGTGCGTCCCGCGATGCGAACTGCTGCACCGCCGGCAGAGGAGAACGGGGCAGGAGAGCGCTTGCCATCTAGTTGTAACAAGGGGAAGAATGCAGATACAAAGAATGTGGGGATTACTGGTACCAGGAAAACAGTGGTCCCAAGACCTGGGGCATGTGTCACGGTTGCCCAGTGCTAGCAATACCACTGGGCTTTTGGTAGACTCTGAAGATGACAGGGGCACTATGGGGCTGCATGGGACAGTTTTCTTAATTCCGCTCCCTCAGTATTTCTGACCATTAACACCCGCTGCCGCAAGGTGTGCATCCAACTCCTGCCAGCTCCCGCAACATGTGTGTCCAATCCCGCCCATTCCCGCAAACATTTCGTCACAGTTATTAGAGATAGTCCGCCCTGTGCAATTTCATTACTCCCCCCCATGCCGTTTCATCAGCCCCCTGTGACATTTCAGAGGTTTGGGGAACTGCGCTGGATTTTGCGGGACCCACTCTATTTTCTTTGACTGCCCGCTCCTGCAAATTTTATACTGGGTCCTGTGGGATCTGCTGGATACCAATCCCATTGCAACCCTCTACTATGGGGCAACGGGAAAAGGGGGGGAAGGCAAATGCAAAGATTTTTGTAATTACTCGTGCCAGGAAAACAATGGTGCCGAGCTGAAGACTCGGGACCAGAGACGTAGTGTGGGGGGTGCAGGGTGGGCCGGCCGCACCGGGCACAACATCTGGGGGGGCGTGCTCTCTGGGATAGGAATACTTTCGGTCCGGCTCCCGTGTGTGGCTGCAGGTGGGGGCCAGCCAAAGCATATAAAAACTAATACTATATACTAAAAACCAGGGGGCCTCCAGCTGTTCTAAAACTACAACTCCCAGCATACCCGGACCAGCAAAGGCTGTCCGGGCATGCTGGGAGTTGTAGTTTCCCAACAGCTGGAGGCCCCCTGGTTTTTAGTATACAGTATTAGTTTTTATATGCTCTGGTCGGCCCCCGCCTGCCCCCACACAAACAGGAGCCGGCCCGGGCACATAAAAAGAAGTATTCCTATCCTGGACATCCCTGTGTCCCGAAAAATCTTTTCGGGACATAAGGATGTCCCCCGGTCACTCACCATTCCCCGGCCAGCGCACGTCCTCCTTCGTTCCTTCGCTTCTCCGCCTCTATGGTTGACGTCCCGTGCGTACAACCATAGAGACGCAGGAGGACCGCAGGATCATCCCAGGAGGACGCGTGCTGGTCGGGGCCTGGTAAGTGACCGGCGGCGCGTCATCTTCTTCAGTGTTCCGGTCACCGCTCCCCCGGTCCCGGCACCTACCGCTATGTTCCATAGGCCATAGCAGTAGATGTGACCCCGGGCCGGAGGAGCGGTGACCGGATCACTGTGGGGGCAGCAGTACAGACATACAGCCTCCAGCCATACACTGTATATGGCTGGAAGCTGTATGTCTGTGGGGTGGGGGGGAAGCTGCCTACTATTGTGGGGGAACTGCTGACCTAATGTGGGGGGGGGGGGCTGCCTACAAATGTGGGGGAGCTGCCTAATATTGTGGGGGGAGGAGCTGCCTAATATTGTGGGGGAACTGCCTACTATTGTGAGGAACCTGCCTACTATTGTGGGGGAACTGCTGACCTAATGTGGGGGAGCTGCCATCTAGCCCAGTCTTGGATCATCTCCAGGGTATGGTTCCATTTTGATGTTTAGTTTTTGTTCTTGATATTTTTTGTCGTTTACGATGGTTGTGAGACGACATATAATAGCGCGGCCCATGCTAGGTTACTACATTTGTAGATTTGTATTCATAGACCTGCTGATAATGTGGAGAATGTGTAATGCATGTTCGCACTCAATAAAGTGTTTGAAAATAAACTTGTATTTAGATGCATTTTACTTTAATTACATCAATATTTTCATAACAAACAATACATGTGCTTAGGGGGTAAGGGTTTCTTTAACTAATCTAGTGGAAGAGACTCGAGTGCTAAAATCCACGGGTTAGGGGGCGCAAATTACTTGCTTTGCCCCGGGTTCTGACAACCCACGCTACGTCACTGCTCGGGACATGTGTCTTGGGTGTTCAGTGCTAGCAATTCAACTGATGTTAATAAAAACATATATTTGGCTAGTACTATGGTGTATAATGGCGCAAATTTGTTCAACGCAAATAATGCGGAGAGAGTCAGAACTAAGGTAATTGGTTCTTAAAGGGGTACTCCGCCCCTAGACATCTTATCTCCTATTCAAAGGATAGGGGATAAGATGTCTGATCTGGGGACCCCCACGATCTCAGCTGCGGTACCCCAGACATCCGTTGCATGGAGTGAACTTCGCTCCGTGCCAGATGACTGGCGATGTGGGGCAGAGGTTTGTGATGTCATGGTTACGCCCGGCTCGCGATGTCACGGCCATGCCCCCTCAATGCAAGTCTATGGGAGGGGGCGTGGCTAGTGCCATCACAACCGGGGCATGGCCTTGCATTGCATAGACTTGCATTGAGGGGGCATGGCCGTGACATCACAACCGGGACATGGCCGTGATGTCACGAGCCTCAGTTGCAGCACCCGACGCTCTAAAAGAATGCCGAGTGCAGCAGGGAGATCGCGGGGGTCCCTCTGCTGGGGACCCCCGTAATCTCCCTGTTGCACCCAGCGTTCGTTTAGATAGGGATAAGATGTCTAGGGCCTGAGTACCCCTTGAAGAGCCATCTGAATTCCAGAATTTAGAAGCAATCTGATCGGTGGCTGGTGGTAACTCCTCCGCTTTCTTTTGCACCAGTTTTGATAAATCTGACCCATTGTACATAAAAATGTGATGCAGTATTTAAAGACAACAACTTGTACCAGTTTAACTGCAGTCTGGCCGGGTTATTTTACAGCACTTTAATGACTAATTGTGACCTCCAGTATTTCTTGCAGACGCACTAGCTTATGTGTTCCACCTTGAGTAGACACTCGGAGTGTGAACAGCCGATGGTCTACCGTCTAATCCAGGTGTTCTCCCGGTGTCACACGATTACTGTGGATGCTGTCATTGCTTCCTTCCTAAGCACACCATACATCCTGCA
Source organism: Hyla sarda (assembly GCF_029499605.1). Lineage (NCBI taxonomy): Eukaryota > Metazoa > Chordata > Amphibia > Anura > Hylidae > Hyla > Hyla sarda. The sequence continues at coordinate 32,458,405 of NC_079200.1, forward strand.
GACTATCAGGCGCTTTTTACATTTCCTTTACTAATGTACATCTCACAGGTAATCCTTCAAATCCCTCTTCCTTTCTTGTGTGTTTCAGCAGTCTGCTGGGTGACACACCCCTCCTTTTTAGTGAGTTGAACTTCACAGGGGAAAGCATTGCGAACCACACGAAGGGTTAAAGTCATCAGAGAGCTGGAGGTGGAGCCCCACTGGGAAAAAGGCAGAGGTGCAACCTGGAAAGTTTAGGTGTGAGAGAGGAGCAGCCTGGAACTGAAAGTATTTCAGGAGCCGAGTGTGGATGGGAACAGATGCTGCTGCTGCGTTCTCTAAGCATGGATGTGTGCAGAAGACTTATAACAAAAGCCATTCTGAGATCTCCATAGGAGACTTGGTTACTGGATGTCCCCAAACATCTCCTCTCAAGGCAATGACTGCCCTATAACCATAGACTACAGATCAGCTGCAGTCCTACTATTGAGATTGTCAATGTGTCAATGGACGATACAAAGTCTCTTCATTCTAAGGACATAACAAAAATCCTGATTCCTTAGACTGGAGAAAAAGAAGACGAAAGAAGAAGCATCTCCAAGAACAGACAGAAAGGGCACATAAGGTTAATGCGCCTCGGTACCCTCAACTTTAAAGACCAAATATCGGGAGAATCACTCACAAATGGACTTCACATTCTTGACCACATGATATTCCAAGAGGGGCCAGACTGGTGATCTTTCTTCGCATCTTGAAGACATCTGCATTGGAAGTGTCCAGATTGTAAAGGTATGTAGGTGTAATAGTCTAGCCACTGACCCTTCATGACCTTACAACTCTGACAAGACCAACTTGAAGGTCTTAAATGACATTTTTATTTTATTTGGAAAGTAGCATTTTATGATCGTAAATTGAAGCTAGAAAAGCCAAAGGGACGAACAGGCGTCCTGCACTCACCGCATAGAACCTCGTTAATCAGCTCCCATCTCGGGCTTTCCAGTAGCGGTGGTGCTAGGACAATGTAGACAGCAATCAATAATCGAAAAGCCAAAGGGACGAACAGGCGTCCTGCACTCACCGCATAGAACCTGGTTAATCAGCTCCCATCTCGGGCTGCTCCTCCGGCAGGGACTTCCAAACGATGTGGGGCGCTCAGCGCCCCACATCGTTTGGAAGTCCTTGCCGGAGGAGCAACCCAAGATGGGAGCTGATTAACCAGGTTCTATGCAGTGAGTGCAGGACGCCTGTTCATCCTTTTGGCTTTTCTATTATTGATTGCTGTCTACATTGTCCTAGCACCACCGCTACTGGAAACGGCTGGTTATCCTACATGGATTGTTCGTGTCCATCTCGAGTAGCTGCGGGCTGAAGGTATCAGTGCCACTTAGTTTCTTTCTTGATTGCTATAAATTGAAGTTACATTTTAGGTATATGGATATTAAGCAAGGCACAGAACTAGCATAAGGACTAAAAGTTGGCAAAAAAAGTCAATTTTCAAATTCTAAAATGTACAAAATTGCTCATTCGAGAGTCACTTGATAAATGTAAAATTTCTCCAATAAAATAGTAATGGAATCCTTTCCCACAAATCCAGTGTATTCACAGCCCTTAAAGGTTAAAGGAGTATTTGTCACGATGCCGGCTGGCAGGTAGTGGACCCTCTGTGCCAGAGAGGGATTGGCGTGGACCGTGCTAGTGGACCGGTTCTAAGCCACTACTGGTTTTCACCAGAGCCCGCCGCAAAGCGGGATGGTCTTGCTGCGGCGGTAGTGACCAGGTCGTATCCACTAGCAACGGCTCACCTCTCTGGCTGCTGAAGATAGGCGCGGTACAAGGGAGTAGGCAGAAGCAAGGTCGGACGTAGCAGAAGGTCGGGGCAGGCAGCAAGGATCGTAGTCAGGGGCAACGGCAGAAGGTCTGGAAACACTGGCAAGGGACACACAAGGAACGCTTTCACTGGCACTAAGGCAACAAGATCCGGCAAGGGAGTGCAAGGGAAGTGAGGTAATATAGGGAGTGCACAGGTGATAACCCTAATTGGAACCACTGCGCCAATCAGCGGCGCAGTGGCCCTTTAAATCGCAGAGACCCGGCGCGCGCGCGCCCTAGGGAGCGGGGCCGCGCGCGCCGGGACAGAACAGACGGGGAGCGAGTCAGGTAGGGGAGCCGGGGTGCGCATCGCGAGCGGGCGCTACCCGCATCGCGAATCGCATCCCGGCTAGCAGCAGGATCGCAGCGCCCCGGGTCAGAGGACGTGACCGGGGCGCTGCAGCGGAGGAGGTGAAGCGAGCGCTCCGGGGAGGAGCGGGAACCCGGAGCGCTCGGCGTAACAGTACCCCCCCCCTTGGGTCTCCCCCTCTTCTTGGAGCCTGAGAACCTGAGGAGCAGACTTTTGTCAAGGATGTTGTCCTCAGGTTCCCAGGATCTCTCTTCAGGACCACAACCCTCCCAGTCTACTAAAAAAAAATTTTTCCCTCTGACCTTTTTGGCAGCCAAAATCTCCTTGACCGAGAAGACGTCCGAGGAGCCGGAAACAGGAGTGGGAGGAACAGATTTGGGAGAAAAACGGTTGAGGATGAGTGGTTTGAGAAGAGAGACGTGAAAGGCATTAGGGATACGAAGAGAAGGAGGAAGAAGAAGTTTATAAGAGACAGGATTAATTTGACACAAAATTTTGAAAGGACCAAGATAGCGTGGTCCCAACTTGTAGCTAGGGACACGGAAGCGGACATATTTAGCGGAGAGCCATACCTTGTCTCCAGGGGAAAAAACGGGGGGAGCTCTTCTTTTCTTATCCGCGAACCTCTTCATGCGTGAAGAAGCCTGTAAGAGAGAATTTTGGGTCTCTCTCCATATAATGGAAAGGTCACGAGAAATTTCATCCACAGCGGGCAGACCAGAGGGCAAGGGGGTAGGGAGGGGGGGAAGAGGGTGACGGCCGTACACCACGAAAAATGGGGATTTGGAGGAAGATTCAGAGACCCTGAAGTTATACGAGAATTCGGCCCATGGAAGGAGATCTGCCCAGTCATCCTGGCGGGAGGAAACAAAATGTCGCAAATAATCACCCAGGATCTGGTTAATTCTTTCTACTTGTCCATTGGACTGGGGATGATATGCAGAGGAAAAATTTAATTTAATCTTGAGTTGTTTACAGAGAGCTCTCCAGAATTTAGACACGAATTGGACCCCTCTATCCGAGACAATCTGCGTAGGCAACCCGTGAAGACGAAAAATGTGTACAAAAAATTGTTTAGCCAACTGAGGCGCAGAAGGAAGACCAGGAAGAGGAATGAAATGTGCCATTTTGGAGAATCGATCAACGACCACCCAAATAACGGTGTTGCCACGGGAAGGGGGTAAATCAGTAATAAAATCCATACCAATCAGAGACCAAGGCTGTTCGGGGACAGGCAGAGGATGAAGAAAACCAGCGGGCTTCTGGCGAGGAGTCTTATCCCGGGCACAGATAGTGCAGGCTCGCACAAAGTCCCCAACATCCGTCTCCAGAGTCGGCCACCAATAGAAGCGGGAGATGAGTTGCACAGATTTCTTGATGCCCGCATGACCTGCGAGATGGGAGGAGTGACCCCATTTGAGGATTCCGAGGCGTTGGCGTGGAGAAACAAAGGTCTTTCCTGGAGGAGTCTGCCTGATGGAGGCAGGAGAAGTGGAGATCAGGCAGTCAGGTGGAATGATGTGTTGCGGAGGGAGATCAACTTCTGAGGCATCCGAGGAGCGAGAGAGAGCATCGGCTCTAATGTTCTTATCGGCAGGACGAAAGTGAATCTCAAAATTAAATCGGGCAAAGAACAGAGACCACCGGGCCTGGCGAGGATTCAGCCGTTGGGCCGACTGGAGGTAGGAGAGGTTCTTGTGGTCGGTGTAGATAATAACAGGAAATCTTGATCCCTCCAGCAGATGCCTCCATTCCTCAAGTGCTAATTTAATGGCTAGAAGCTCTCGATCCCCGATGGAGTAGTTCCTCTCCGCTGGAGAGAAGGTCCTAGAGAAAAAACCACAAGTGACAGCATGCCCGGAAGGATTTTTTTGTAGAAGAACAGCTCCAGCTCCTACTGAGGAGGCATCAACCTCCAATAGGAAGGGTTTGGAAGGGTCAGGTCTGGAGAGCACGGGAGCCGAAGAAAAGGCAGACTTGAGTTGTTTAAAGGAGTCTTCTGCTTGAGGAGGCCAGGACTTGGGATCAGCATTTTTATTGGTTAAAGCCACGATAGGAGCCACAATGGTAGAAAAATGTGGAATAAATTGCCTGTAATAATTGGCGAACCCCAAAAAGCGTTGGATAGCACGGAGTCCGGAGGGGCGTGGCCAATTTAAGACGGCAGAGAGTTTGTCTGGATCCATCTGTAGTCCCTGGCCAGAGACCAAATATCCTAGAAAAGGAAGAGATTGGCATTCAAACAGACATTTCTCAATTTTGGCATAGAGTTGGTTGTCACGAAGTCTCTGAAGAACCATACGGACATGCTGGCGGTGTTCTTCTAGATTGGCAGAAAAAATTAGGATATCGTCCAGATATACCACAACACAGGAGTATAATAGATCACGAAAAATTTCATTGACAAAGTCTTGGAAGACGGCAGGGGCATTGCACAGTCCAAAGGGCATGACCAGATACTCAAAGTGTCCATCTCTGGTGTTAAATGCCGTTTTCCACTCGTCCCCCTCTCTGATGCGGATGAGGTTGTAGGCGCCTCTTAAGTCCAATTTAGTGAAGATGTGGGCACCTTGGAGGCGATCAAAGAGTTCAGAGATGAGGGGTAAGGGGTAGCGGTTCTTAACCGTGATTTTATTAAGACCGCGGTAGTCAATGCAAGGACGTAGGGAGCCATCTTTTTTGGAGACAAAGAAAAATCCGGCTCCGGCAGGAGAGGAGGATTTACGGATAAAGCCCTTTTTTAGATTCTCCTGGACGTATTCGGACATGGCAAGAGTCTCTGGGGCAGAGAGAGGATAAATTCTGCCCCGGGGTGGAGTAGTACCCGGGAGGAGGTCGATAGGGCAATCATAAGGCCTGTGAGGAGGTAGAGTCTCAGCTTGTTTTTTGCAGAAAACATCCGCGAAGTCCATATAGGCCTTAGGGAGACCGGTTACTGGAGGAACCACAGAGTTACGGCAAGGGTTACTGGGAACCGGTTTTAGACAGTTCTTGGAACAAGAGGACCCCCAACTCTTGATCTCCCCAGTGGACCAATCCAGGGTTGGGGAATGAAGTTGAAGCCAGGGAAGTCCAAGGAGAATCTCCGAGGTGCAATTGGGGAGGACCAAAAGTTCAATCCTCTCATGATGAGATCCGATGCTCATAAGAAGGGGCTCCGTGCGGAAACGTATGGTACAGTCCAATCTTTCATTATTTACACAATTGATGTAGAGGGGTCTGGCGAGACTGGTCACTGGGATGTTGAACCTGTTGACGAGAGAGGCCAAAATAAAATTTCCTGCAGAACCAGAGTCCAAGAAGGCCACTGTAGAGAAGGAGAAGGCAGAAGCAGACATCCGCACCGGCACAGTAAGACGTGGAGAAGCAGAGTAGACATCAAGGACTGTCTCACCTTTGTGCGGAGTCAGCGTACGTCTTTCCAGGCGGGGAGGACGGATAGGACAATCCCTCAGGAAGTGTTCGGTACTAGCACAGTACAGGCAGAGGTTCTCCATACGGCGTCGTGTCCTCTCTTGAGGTGTCAGGCGAGACCGGTCGACCTGCATAGCCTCCACGGCGGGAGGCACAGGAACAGATTGCAGGGGACCAGAGGAGAGAGGGGCCGAGGAGACGAAACGCCTCGTGCGAACAGAGTCCATATCTTGGCGGAGTTCCTGACGCCTTTCAGAAAAACGCATGTCAATGCGAGTGGCTAGGTGAATAAGTTCATGTAGATTAGCAGGAATTTCTCGTGCGGCCAGAACATCTTTAATGTTGCTGGATAGGCCTTTTTTGAAGGTCGCGCAGAGGGCCTCATTATTCCAGGACAATTCTGAAGCAAGTGTACGGAATTGTACGGCATACTCGCCAACGGAAGAATTACCCTGGACCAGGTTCAACAGGGCAGTCTCAGCAGAAGAGGCTCGGGCAGGTTCCTCAAAGACACTTCGGATTTCCGAGAAGAAGGAGTGTACAGAGGCAGTGACGGGGTCATTGCGGTCCCAGAGCGGTGTGGCCCATGACAGGGCTTTTCCGGACAGAAGACTGACTACGAAAGCCACCTTAGACCTTACAGTGGGAAACAGGTCCGACCTCATCTCCAGATGCAGGGAACATTGGGAAAGGAAGCCACGGCAAAACTTAGAGTCCCCATCAAATTTATCCGGCAAGGATAAGCGTATCCCAGGAGCGGCCACTCGCTGCGGAGGAGGTGCAGGAGCTGGCGGAGGAGATGACTGCTGAAGCTGTGGTAGCAACTGTTGTAGCATAACGGTCAGTTGAGACAGCTGTTGGCCTTGTTGCGCAATCTGTTGTGACTGCTGGGCGACCACCGTGGTGAGGTCAGCGACAACTGGCAGAGGAACTTCAGCGGGATCCATGGCCGGATCTACTGTCACGATGCCGGCTGGCAGGTAGTGGACCCTCTGTGCCAGAGAGGGATTGGCGTGGACCGTGCTAGTGGACCGGTTCTAAGCCACTACTGGTTTTCACCAGAGCCCGCCGCAAAGCGGGATGGTCTTGCTGCGGCGGTAGTGACCAGGTCGTATCCACTAGCAACGGCTCACCTCTCTGGCTGCTGAAGATAGGCGCGGTACAAGGGAGTAGGCAGAAGCAAGGTCGGACGTAGCAGAAGGTCGGGGCAGGCAGCAAGGATCGTAGTCAGGGGCAACGGCAGAAGGTCTGGAAACACTGGCAAGGGACACACAAGGAACGCTTTCACTGGCACTAAGGCAACAAGATCCGGCAAGGGAGTGCAAGGGAAGTGAGGTAATATAGGGAGTGCACAGGTGATAACCCTAATTGGAACCACTGCGCCAATCAGCGGCGCAGTGGCCCTTTAAATCGCAGAGACCCGGCGCGCGCGCGCCCTAGGGAGCGGGGCCGCGCGCGCCGGGACAGAACAGACGGGGAGCGAGTCAGGTAGGGGAGCCGGGGTGCGCATCGCGAGCGGGCGCTACCCGCATCGCGAATCGCATCCCGGCTAGCAGCAGGATCGCAGCGCCCCGGGTCAGAGGACGTGACCGGGGCGCTGCAGCGGAGGAGGTGAAGCGAGCGCTCCGGGGAGGAGCGGGAACCCGGAGCGCTCGGCGTAACAGTATTGTTACTCCGATGTTAAGCCTTCATCTCTCTCCATTGTAGGACATTGACTTAATTAGCTGCTTATTTGTAGATGATTACGTAGATTACATTGAAATCTTAAAAGCATCATGCCGATCGTCTCACTGAGCTATAGGCATTAAGGGAGATTTGTAGTGGGACAGCATGGGTCTAATAGGTGTTGTGACAACTCAACAATTGCATGTGGATTTTGGATTTCACAGCATTATGGCGACACTAGAATTTGGTAAATGTTGCCCTTGAGGATTGATAAGTGGGGATAAGGAATTTCCATAGAGATATTATCTGATAGCAATTATGCACCTGTCTAAGCGTAAAAAAATGAGGTTTTGCCATGTGCTACAGGTACTAAAAGAGGTGTAGTCAATGTGAGGAATTTCCGTGATTTGCATGTCATGCAAATCCCTATTCACAAGGACTAACACAGGCCTGGAAACATTCACGGGGGAATTTATCAATGCTTGACACCAGAAAACTAGCGTGAAAAGTCACAAATGTTAGCATAAGCCTCATTTTAGCGGAAAAGTTTGCGCCTTTTACATTGTTTGCATTAAATATTGAAACCTTTTTTTGCACTAATCTGGTGTCAGTCATTGATAACTACCCTTCCTCCCCAATGGAGCTGCACAAAATCCATGTTGAAAGCCAAAATTACCACTGATAAATATTTTGAATTATTTTTTAGACAGTGTTAAACTGGGGTTCTGAAGGCCACCTAGATAAATGATACTAAGCACCCACCCTCCATCAATACAGGACATGTATGTTTCCATTGCAAACTCAAGACGTTTCATTGAGAAACTGGCGCAGTTGCTTGAGGTTGTGGGGGTTTATTTGGTTAAATGAAAGTACCCCAGCTGCTCCCAATTGTTCTGATTTATCCAGGTAAAATGTAAGAACCTGTGACTTTCTATTGAACATAAATTTTGGAAGAATGAAAAACCAATGGACGTAACTATGCATTCCCTATAGGTAAATAAAAGACAAAATAATGTAACGTTTCCATTTCTGTTGCCACTACTGGTTCGTAACACCACAACCACAGTCCCAAGAGAGGAGGCCCAAAACTTGTTCACCCTCTCGCTCACCCCTTGCTCTCCAGTCTCCTGGAAATTAAAACTGATTTCCCTCCTCAAGTTGGGAAGGTAAATGTGCCCACCTCAGCTCAGCCCACCTCTATGAATCATTCATTCTTATAGTTTGTATTTAGTTTCATTTGTAAATGCAAGGAGTCCTCACCCTTCTTGGCCTTTTGGCTAAGATCAAGTGTAGTGTCTGTTCTTATCAGTTTCATGCTGGTGGGCCATACAACACCAGTATGGAGCTGGCGGGGATGGGTGCTGCATGGTAGGGGGCAGGTGTACCGGGGCGTTCCGGGCCTGGTGCCACGTAACCAGCTCAACGGCTGCCCTGATGTGACCTGTTTCCTCCAGGTCTCGCCATTAGGTTGGGGGGTGTAGAGCCGAGGTACTTCTGTGCCTCGGGGAGGGGTGACCCTGAGCTGCCAAAACTCACTGGGTATTATAGCTCACTGAGTGAACGCACTGCACCATATACTCTTCACCTTTGGCCCTCACCCTTGTTATCCCGGCCTTCTGGCTAGCATCAGGGAAATTTTTATAGATCTGGCTGGATGACCGGGCAGTATATCTTCACTTATTTATTATTTTTGTATGTCACTGTGCCATGTTGCATGTTTTTATTTGTACACAGGATTGTCAGGATGCGGTAGCCCTTCTGGGTGTCCCTCCTGGCGGTCTAATGGAGGTGTGTGTGGCCATTAGGTTCCTCACCTCCCTGCAACCCCTGAGCATCTTGGCTTTGGTCAAGATGCCATCAGTATACGGCTCCTTGGCTGATACCTTGGTTAACGCCTAGGTTGAAGCCAGGTGCATTTTCAGCCCCTAAGTAGCTTCGGCGAAAAAGGGCATTGAACCTGGATCCTTGCAGGTGCCTTTTAGCCCGGAGGTGAAGGGTAGGTTTGTTGGGGGGGGCCTCTCTCCTGTTGGAGAAGGGCTTAGCGATAGACCGCATCCTTTGTGCACTTTTTTTTTGTGTGACACGTTTGCACTTTTTCTTGCACTTTGGGCGATAGAGAGCACTTGCCTCAGCTCTTAAAAATTTTTTTTTAAAAAGTCCTCACATTTTAGATTTATAGTGTGGTTATGTTAATAGAGGTTTTATGTCTGTCCTTCGATTAGTTTAACTGCAATAGTGTATAAGAAATCTGAACATTTTTTGCTTAGTGCACAATTGCTTCGTCTGCATGGCCGTCTTATGGCTCCATACAGGAGCTGTATATTTAGCACCCGGGACAGAATTGGATCCCATATACAAAAATCTAGAAATTCTGAAATTCTATAGCGAGTGGAAATCCCTTCAGGTATCTCTGTTATAACAAAGCTAAAAATGGAACAGCTTAGTAGCCAGAAGCTTCACAGAAAAGGGTGTAATTGCTTCCAAAGCCAGACGTCATGTCTTTTACTAGATCCTATATGTCGAGAAGAAGCCGCTCTCAAATGTTGTTTTATTCACCCATACTCAATGCAACATTTCAACTCTTCAACGGGGCCATTCTCCAGCTTTATATGTATATAATGTAGCAAGAAGAAGAAAAAAGAAACGGAGCACTCACGTTCTTGACCTGTTTCCAAAGGCAGGAAAAGCCAACTTCAATCGCGGTCTTCCATAGTGGGGAGGCGGTAGATGGTACGGGGGAAGTCTCAGATGCCGGCCACCGACCGTATCACACCCACTGGCGCTTCGTCAGGCCGTGTACACGGCCTGACGAAGCGCCAGTGGGTGTGATACGGTCCGTGGCCGGCGTCCGAGACTCCCCCCGTACCATCTACCGCCTCCCCGCTATGGAAGACCACGACTGAAGTCGGCTTTTCCTGCCTTTGGATACAGGTCAAGAAGGTGAGTGCTCCGCTTCTTTTTTCTTCTTCTTGCTACATTGTATATAAAACTTTACAACGAGAGCACCTTCAGATACCCCCCTTTTTTGGTTTCCTCTAGCCTATACAGGGTTTGGCTTATTAGCAACACCTGTTTCATCATATTGCTCCAGCTCACACAGTGCGGTTTTCTTTAATACCGGTGCCGTTTACACCTTGTGTTTCTTCTTCTATTTTCTTCTTACTGGATGTTTTATATGTATATGGCTTTCACCTGTTGTTGGTCAAGGGGGCACTAAATGTGGTCGGTGCCATCCTTCTGTTAATGCTTATTGGTCATTTTACTAGCAATAAACTCTGAAAGGTGAATTGACTGGCAAATGACCAAACTGCTCTATAACCAATGAAAACATATGCACATGGCAATGCCTGGTAAAGCCTTCCCTGGCCAATGATTTAGACAAGTGTACTATCTCAAAGTGTATCAAATTCCAGACGGGAAGTTTACTTACACTTTAGGGAATGATCTCTATCAATGACAATACCTAATTACTTATTATGCAAATAGAACTAATCTTTGGCCTAACTAGGTCATTGATGATAACAGGATTTCAATAGACGAGAATGTAAAGCACATTAGTTTGAGTCTTTAGAAGACTAGATTTTTATTCTTAAATGGGTTTTTATAAGTTATAGAGGTTGTGTCATGGGAGAACATCTTTATTTTAGATTGACATATTTTCTTCCATGACTTTAGAAAGGTTAAATAACTGATACCTTCCCTGGTCCAAAGATCTATTGGTGTCAGATGTGCATCGGTAATCAATTTCGTAAAGGGTATATGCCTTTATGCCCATAAACTGCATCAAGAGACCCACACTTTATAACCCCTTATCTAGCTGCAAAAGATCCAGTGACTTAAAGGGGTACTCTGGTAAAAAACAAATACATTCAAAAAGAAAAATAACTTCCTGTGGAGCATACAGCAGCTGTTAAAGGGGTACTCTGGTGAAAAACTTTTTTTTTTTTTTTTTTTTTATCAACTGGTGCCAGAAAGTTAAACAGATTTATAAATGACTTCTATTTAAAAATATTAATCCTTCCAGTACTTAATCAGCTGCTGTATACTACAGAGGAAGTTCTTTTCTTTTTAAATGTCCTTTCTGTCTGACCACAGTGCTCTCTGCTGACACCTCTGTCTGTGTCAGGAACTGTCCAGAGCAGGAGAGGTTTGCTATGGGGATTTGCTCTCCTACTCTGGACAGTTCCTCACATGGACAGAGGTCTCAGCAGAGAGCACTGTGGTCAGACAGCAAGGAAATTCAAAAAGAAAAAGAACTTCCTGTGGAGCATACAGCAGCTGTTAAGTACTGGAAGGGTTAAAGGACAACTGCAGCGCAATATACACTTATCCACTATCTACAAGATAGGGGATAAGTGTTTGATCGCGGGGGGTCTTGTAGATAGGGGATAAGTGTATATTAAGCTGCAGTTGTCCTTTAAGATTTTTTAATAGAAGTAATTTACAAATCTGTTTAACTTTCTGGTAACAGTTGATTTAAAATAAATTGTTTTCCATCAGAGTACCCCTTTAATCTTCAAATATAAAAGCCACCTTGACCGCCAATGTTAAGTATGCCTGTTATGATAGCTAAATTATTCTAAGGTAACTGGGCCAATATTGTGGTGTCATGAGTTCGAATAATGGTGCACAGTAAAAAATTAAGTTGATGTACGGAATCTCACTTTTCCCCCCCAACACACTTTTTAGATCGCTTGGCGCATATTTATTCTCGGTTTCTTGGCTCTGGTTTTAGTTAAATTCACATTGTTGGTGTGAGCCATTTAGTAGGTGCCTACTAGAGATGAGCGAACTTACAGTAAATTCGATTAGTCACAAACTTCTCAGCTCGGCAGTTGATGACTTTTCCTGCATAAATTAGTTCAGCTTTCCGGTGCTCCTGTGGGCTGGAAAAGGTGGATACAGTCCTAGGAGACTCTTTCCTAGGATGGTATCCACCTTTTCCAGCCCACAGGAGCACCGGAAAGCTGAACTAATTTATGCAGGATAAGTCATCAACTGCCGAGCCGAGAAGTTCGTGACGAATCGAATTTACTGTAAGTTCGCTCATCTCTAGTGCCTACCATCTAAGAAGTATGCTATCTTTATTTTAGTAATATTTCTAGATCTTACCAATTCAATCCATAGAAGTATATTACACAAATCACATGTGCTGTCATGACAATTGAGGAACCTTTAGTCAATGCTAATGATTCTGAGACAGGTGTTAACACATTTTTCAGAATTAGGAAGCTTATATTTCTTACAGACAGAATAGTTAGTATTACAGAATATACTTATACCAGCAACATTTTTAGAGTGCATGATCCGCATATTGAAGGAGCTGTGCGGATAATTGGGACCCACCTATTTGCATTCATGTTACATTTAATCATTATATAGATATATATTAAAAATTCTTTGTGAAGTTGATTAATTTTTGCATAGCCATGCATTTTGAACATTGTTAAAGGGGTTATCCAGGAAAAAAAAAAACTTTTTATATATCAACTGGATTCAGAAAGTTCAGAAACAGATTTGTAAATTACTCCTATTAAAAATCTTAATCCTTTCAGTACTTATGAGCTGCTGAAGTTGAGTTGTTCTTTTCTGTCTAAGTGCTCTCTGGTGACACGTGTCTCGGGAACTGTCCAGAGTAGAAGCAAATCCCCATAGCAAACCTCTTCTACTCTGTGCAGTTCCCGAGACAAGCAGAGATGTCCGCAGAGAGCACTGTTGCCAGACAGAAAAGAACAACTCAACTTCAGCAGCTGATAACTATTGGAAAAATTAAGATTTTTTAATAGAAGTAATTTACAAATCTGTTTCACTTTCTGGAGGCAGTTGATATAAAACAAAAAGTTTTTTCCTGGAATACCCCTTTAAGGAATGCAACATACATTTCATTATCTATCTATATTATATATATATATATATATATATATATATATATATATATATATATATATAAAACTCAATTGGGGAGACTTATCAAAACCTGTACAAAGGAAAAGTGGAGCAGTTGCTCACAGCAATCAATCAGCTTCTTTCATTTTTGATAAATCCTCTGAAAAATAAGAAGCAATCTGATTGGTTGCTATGGGCAACTGCACCACTTTTCCTATGCATAATTAAAATCTCCCCAAATATGTTCATGTATGTATGTATTTAGATTAAACTTGGTACAAATGCTATTTATATGTCAACTAGAAATATAGTATGTGAGGGTGTATTTTTTTATATATCTGAAGTACAGTGCTGTTCTATGGGACTTCCAGTACATCTCCTGATCGCATTTCCCACAAAGATTGCCCAGGAATTTTAAACATTGCTGATGATTGTCCAGCAGGATGGTGCAGAGGATAGTTAGTGTGAGGAAAGGGATATGAGTCAGGGGTATGAGGATAGGATATGGGTTTGGGATATGAGGATGGGATATAAGGGTGGGATATGGGTTTGGGATATGAGGGTGGGATATGAGGACGAGATATGAGGATGGGATATGAGGGTGGAATATGGGTTTGGGATATGAGGGTGGGATATGAGGATGGGATATGAGGATGGGATATGAGGGTGGGATGTGGGTTTGGGATATGAGGATGGGATATGAGGGTGGGATATGGGTTTGGGATATGAGGACGGGATATGAGGATGGGATATGAGGATGGGATATGAGGGTGGGATATGGGTTTGGGATATGAGGACGGGATACGAGGATGGGATATGAGGACGGGATATGAGGACTGTATATGAGGTCGGGATGTGAGGTTGGAATATGAGGACGGGATATGAGGACTGGATATGGGGACGGGATATGGGGACGGGATATGAGGACGGGATATGAGGACGGGATATGAGGACGGGATATGAGGACGGGATATGAGGACGGGATATGAGGACGGATATGAGGACGGGATATGAGGACGGGATATGAGGACGGGATATGAGGACGGGATATGAGGACGGATATGAGGACGGGATATGAGGACGGGATATGAGGACAGGATATGAGGACGGGATATAAGGACGGGATATGAGGACGGGATATGAGGACAGGATATGAGGACGGGATATAAGGACGGGATATGAGGACGGGATATGAGGACTGGATATGAGGACGGGATATGAGGACGGGATATGAGGACGGGATATGAGGAGGGGATATGAGGACAGGATATGAGGACAGGATATGAGGACGGGATATGAGGACGGGATATGAGGAGGGGATATGAGGACGGGATATGAGGACGGGATATGAGGACAGGATATGAGGACAGGATATGAGGACAGGATATGAGGACGGGATATGAGGACGGGATATGAGGACAGGATATGAGGACAGGGTATGAGGAGCGCTATTGTTGCTTTTCCTCTCCCACAAGGTTTAGGTAAGAAGACTGGGCAAAGATATTTGTGTGTTCATCTGGTTTCAGGTGGGCGCCCATTTTAAGCCCAACTATGGGTCTAACTACTATAACTAAACACATCATAGGGATCTATAATACTATTATCTCAGGTCATTGTGGGCAGCCTCCAGCTGTTGCAGAACCACAACTGTAAACAAGCCTGGACAGCCAAGGGCTGTCTGGGCATGCTGGGAGTTGTAGTTTTGCAACAGCTGGAGGCAGACTGGTTGTGAAATACTAATATAGATGCTAAAATCGATTCCTATGCTTATCTGTAACTGGTCATGTTAAGTATTAAATAAGGAGTTTTTGCTTTTGAATGCACTGTTGTATGTCAGACAATGTATGCTAATAGAATCAGCCACATTCAATATAGTAAAACCCTTCTATATCCAGTGACTACACCAGGCAGAGTGGACAGCTAGGGAGGGGGACTGATTTATATTCGGAGGGGAGAACATTCTAGTAATGTACATTATATGCTCCTGCGTGACTAATGAGAGGAGCCCCGGGGCGGCAGGATGGTTGGGCCCACACTTAAGTTCTAGGCGATACTTGTATAATTATTACAATTAATCATTTCTCGTAGATCAGCTGCCAGGATTCCATTTTCAAGTTGAAGTTTGAATAATGATGGATCTAATCCCTCATCATCCGAACAAATTGCCAGAACAAAGTGTTTGCTGTCAATGACTGGAATTCAGTCAGCTTAGGAATACCTGACAAAAAAAGACTGATCAGTACTAATGGGGTTGTGTCTATTTTAGTCATATGAAATATTGTATATTCTATTTCATGGTAGCAAAATAGGACGTCACAAAATCTTTGTGAAACTCAATGTCAACGATCTATGGCTGTAAGATGTTACAATGTTCTACCTCTGCAACAGGAATGGGGTAATAAATTGTGGTTTTATGCACAGCGTATACCGGCCTCTGTGCCGATCTTCTCTCTGCTTCTTCAGCTTGCTTCTGCAGGCTAGATTAGCAGAGTGCCGATAACACTGATCAATGGTATGCAAGGCTATGTTCACACGCCAGAATTTCTGCAGGGAATTCTGAAAATTCTGCATGCATTTATAGCTAATAAACCTCAATGGGATTCCACTGTCCTGTTCACACACCAGAATTTCTGCTGCAGAATTTCCGCTGCAAGAATTCTACTGAAGTGAATTGGCTATAAATGCATGCAGAACTCAATGCAGAAATTCTGCCCGGCCTAAGGCTGCATTCACATGACAGAAATGCCGCCAATCTGCATCAATTCTGCATCTGTATTGGTTCGGTGCAGAATTCTGCAGTTTTAAAACACATGCGGAATTTGTGCAGAATCCCTGCAGAAATTTCCGCACGGATTCTGCATGATTCCGTATCTCAGTAAAAAGATTTTTTTTCAATTGAACAGTGATAGTTTGTGCAGATTTCTAGCATCTGTAGAACCCTTATTTATTCCGCATGCATTCCGCACAAATTCGGCATTGGCTTCAATGGGATTCCGCAGCCGAAGTCCGGAAAAATATAAGACCAGACTTATAACTTATAACAGAATTTTAGCAGCGGAATTCCGGTGTACAAGAAAGATATAGTGGAGGTGGAGAGGGTTCAAAGACGGGCAACCAGAGTAATACGGGGAGGGAATGGGAGGACTACAGTACCCAGAAAGATTATCAGAATTAGGGTTATTTAGTTTAGAAAAAAGAAGGCTTAGGGTACGTTCACATGGGCGGATTTATTTTTGGGTTTCCCGCTGCGTATTTGAAAGGGGGTGAGCTCTTCTCAGCTGTCCACAGCAGATTTTCCACGGTGGAATTTCCGCTGTGGAAAATCCGCCGCAGACCCTACTGACTTCAATGGAGCTTGCGGCGGATTTTCCGCTGCGGAAAATCTGCTGTGGACAGCCGAAAAGAGCTCACCTCCTTTCAAATACGCAGCGGGAAACCCGTTGTTGACCTAATAACTATGTATAAATATATCAGGGGGCAGTACAGAGATCTCTCCCATGATCTATTTATACCCAGGACTGTATCTATCACAAGGGGGCATCCTCTACGTCTAGAGGAAAGAAGGTTTCTAACCAGCCCAGACGGGGGTTCTTTACTGTAAGAGCAGTGAGACTGTGGAATTCTCTCCCGGAGGAGGTGGTCATGGTGAACTTGGAGAAAGAGTTCAAAAGGGGTCTGGATGCATTTTTGGAGAATAATAACATTACAGGTTATGGATATTAGATTTATAGGGACAGAACGTTGATCCAGGGATTTATTCTGATGCCATATTGGAGTCGGGAAGGAATTTTTACCACTAAGATGAGGGTTTTCTGCCTTCCTCTGGATCAACTCAGTAGGGACTCATTAGGGTTATAGGTTGAACTTGATGGACTCTGGTCTTTTTTCAACCTTATGAACTATGTAAATTCTGCTATGTGAATGACAGTGCGGAATCCTATTAAAGTTAATGGGCAATAAATTTAGGCAGAATTCTGCACAAAAAATTCTTGCAGAATTTCCGTTGTGTGAATGCGAATGTGAAAGAGTTCCCTGTGGGGACTAAAATATAGTGAATAAAATGTGTTAGTAGTGAATAGTAAATAAAAAGTGTTAATAAATGTAAATAAGCCCCTCCCCTAATAAAAGATTAAATTACCCCCCTTTTCTAATTTTTTTATAAATTAATGTAAACAAAAATAGCACACATGAACAAATGTGGTATCTCCGCATGTGTAAATGTCCGAACTATTAAAATATAACATTAAGAAAACTGCACAGTGAATGGCATAAACCTAAAAAAAAGAAAACCGGAATCACAGATTTTTGGTTACTTCCTATATCAGAAAAACATGAATAAAAAGCGATCAAACATGGTACCGATAAAAACTACAGATCATGGTGAAAATAGGAGCCCTCATACATCCCCAAATTCAGAAAAATAAAAGTGTTCGGAAAAGGGTAGGAAAAGGACAATTTCAATCTTACTTATTATCATACAAAAAGTTATCAATCATTTTTAAAATAAAAAGTAGTAAAATAAAACAAAACCTATATAAATTGGGTGGCGATAATATGTCACTTTAATGGTAAAGTGCACTGTATAAAAACCTAACCCCCCCCCCCACCCCCAACATATATTTTGTGGTTATTATGTCAGTATTATGTCAAATGTCATATTTATGTCAGTACAAAGTATAATTGTACAATAATGCAAAAAAAGGTGGAAAATTGAAAGACTTATGGCTATTAAAAGGTGAAGAGAAAAAAATGAAACCGCAAAAATAAATCACGTTGTCCTCTAGAGGTTAAATGTATCGTTCACAGATCTCCCCAAAATGAAGGTCTTTTTTTATATATATCCTTTTAGAACATATGAACGTCATATGTTTCTTATATTATGTGCTTGACAGTGGTTTGCATTTTCTTTCAAAAAGTTTTTTTAAGGCTATGTTTACACATCATCTTTACAGCATTCATCGTACCAATAAAACATCATGTTTTTTTTTGGGGGGGGGGGGGGGAATCAATGCTTACATTCTTTTATTTAATAGCCATTATTTTAGAAAAATACAGACTTTTTTGAGCAAAAGACGACTACATTAAAAAACATTGTCCATTTTTTGTGGAAAAATTATGGGACCAAAAAAACGTAATTTAAAATTTAATTTTTTTTTTTTTTTTTTTGCCAAAACCTGTAGTGAAACTGACAAAGAAAAAAAAAATAAAAGTAAAAGATGTGGACTTCTTTTTATGAGTTTTGTACCCACTTGGCTAAAAGTACTGAACAAAATACTATTGGGGTGATAAAGAAAAGTGTGTGCACCAGAATTTCTTTAGTTGTTTGTTGTGTTATTAAAATTTTTTAGAACAGAATTAGACCCAAAAAAATTGTTTTTGCACCATGCTCACCAAGGAGGCGGGGCTTAGTAAAAAGTGGGTGGCTTTATTTTAAAGAGGTGGGGCTAAATGTGCCAAAAAAAGGGGGGAAAAAATAAAAACCACAGCCTTTGGCTATCTGGGCAAGCTGGGAGTTAGGAGTTTTACAACAGCTTGAGGCACAATGGTTTGGAAACAATGGTATAGTCAATTGTGCATTATAGGCCAAATTAAATATGGTTTAGTGAAATGCCCCAGATTTGGAACATTTTGTTGCATTTGCGTTTATTTATTTATTTACATTTATTGAATAATATGTCATGCCAACTGTTAGTATAACAAAAGAGCAATGATCCAGCACTTGAAATTGCGAAAAGCTTTGTTGACGATCACTGGACACGAGTTAAACCAACCATACCATCAGACACGTTTCGAGCGCATGCGTTCTTCTTCGGTGATCACCAAAGAATAGCGCATGTGCTCGAAGAGCGTCTGATGGTATAGTTGGTTTAACTTGTGTCCAGTGATCTTCAACAAAGCTTTTCGTAATTTCAAGTGCTGGATCATTGCTCTTATGTTCAATGTTGGAAGTGCCCAGCCGGCACTATCACGAGGTGGTGAGCTGGCAATTTTCCACATTTTGTTCACAACTGTTAGTATAGCATTGTCTGCTATTTCATTTTATTAGCTTTACTGTGCCCGTCAAAGTGGACACTGTCAGGATCCGGACTGGTATCACGGGTGGTGGATCCTCTGTGTCAGTGAGGTGATGGCGTGGGCCGTACCAGGGGAACGGAATCTAAGGGGTTACTGGTTTTCACCAGAGCCCGCCGCAAAGCGGGATGGACTTGCAGCGGCAGGTAACCACCAGGTCGTTCCACCCGATAGCGACTCAACCTCACTGACAGCTGAGACAGGCGCGGTACACAGGGACAAGGCAAGAGCAAGGTCAGACGTAGCAGAAGGTCTGGGCAGGCAGCAACGGTTCGTAGTCAGGGGCAATGGCAAGGGTCTGGGTACACAGGCAATGGAACACACAGAAACGCTTTCACAGGGCCCAAGGCAACAAGATCCGGCAGGGACAGGAAGGGGAAGTGGGTTTATATAGAGTAGGGAGTGTAAGGAACCAATTGGGCCAGGCACCAATTAATGGTGCACTGGCCCTTTAAATCTGAGAGACCCGGCGCACGCGCGCCCTAGAGAGCGGGGCCGCGCGTGGTGGGACTCAGCAGGAGGACGGGGCAGGTTAGAGACACGGGGCGCGATCCGAGAGCAGGCATGTCCCTCACCTCGGATCGCGTCCCCTCCGGGAACATGGAAGCAGCGCTCGCGGTCAGCTGTGTTGACCGGAGCACTGCATACAGAAGCACGCCGCGAGCACCCCGGGGAAGCAGCGGGACCCGGAGCGCTCGGCGTGACAGACACCTTTTCTCTCTCTTCTCCTCTGGGTAGTCGAAGGGATCCCTGGCATGTGAGACAGATACTGCTAAAACCCTGCTCACCATCCCCTCTGACATTTACTCAGGTAGGCCCAGTAAAGCTATTGATAAGGAACAGCAGATAGCACTATACTAAGATCATTCCTTTAATAGTTGATGACATAAGTAAATGTAAGTCCCAAAAAAATGTTAAGAATTTGCAGCAAAATTTAACAATGCAATTTAACAACCTTGAGCTTGAGTCGTAGCCATTTTGTAATATAGACAACTTTTGGGGCAGGGGGGGGAGGTGATTGGGGGTGAGGCATGATGGTACGAAAAAAGCAATTCTAGAGTAGTTTTTTAAATTTTTTTATTTAGTAATATTTTTTGGTATCAGTGGATGCACTGACACCAAGTTTGAATGCTTGTTTTCTTTCTCGTAAATAAGTTTTACTTTTTTTGTACTCTGTTGCAGTGTTTTATGCCTATCAGGGTAAAAATGACAGGCATCCTATCAGGGACGAAGAAGCATGCAAAGATGGCAGAACTGAGAGGCTTTATAAGGCCCCTGACTACTATGTAAATCTAGCAGGTTAAATGGCCGGGATCTAAGTTATCTCTGATCCCACCTACTGCAGCATGGTCTCAACTGTATGTTTTAACCCCTTAAGGACTCAGGGTTTTTCCGTTTTTGCACTTTCGTTTTTTCCTCCTTACCTTTTAAAAATCATAACCTTTTCAATTTTCCACCTAAAAATCCATATTATGGCTTATTTTTTGCGTCGCCAATTCTACTTTGCAGTGACATTAGTCATTTTACCGAAAAATGCATGGCGAAATGGAAAAAAAAATCATTGTGCGACAAAATCGGAAAAAAAACGCCATTTTGTAACTTTTGGGGGCTTCCGTTTCTACGCAGTGCATATTTCGGTAAAAATTACACCTTATCATTATTCTGTAGGTCCATATGGTTAAAATGATACCCTACTTATATAGGTTTGATTTTGTCGCACTTCTGGAAAAAATCATAACTACATGCAGGAAAATTTATAAGTTTAAAAATGTCATCTTCTGACCCCTATAACTTTTTTATTTTTCCACGTACGGGGCGGTATGAGGACTCATTTTTTGCGCCGTGATCTGAAGTTTTTATTGGTATGATTTTTGTTTTGATCTGACATTTTGATCACTTTTTATTCATTTTTTAATGTTATAAAAAGTTAACAAAATACGCTTTTTTGGACTTTGGAATTTTTTTGCGCGTACGCCATTGACCGTACGGCTTAATTAATGATATATTTTTATAGTTCGGACATTTACGCACGCGGCGATACCACATATGTTTATTTTTATTTTTTTTTACACTGTTTTATTTTTTTATGGGAAAAGGGGGGTGATTCAAACTTTTATTAGGGAAGGGGTTAAATGACCTTTATTAACACTTTTTTTTTACTTTTTTTTTGCAGTGTTATAGGTCCCATAGGGACCTATAACACTGCACACACTGATCTCTCATCCTGATCACAGGCGTGTATTAACACGCCTGTGATCAGCATTATCGGCGGTTGACTGCTCCTGCCTGGATCTCAGGCACGGAGCAGTCATTCGTCGATCGGACACCGAGGAGGCAGGTAAGAGCCCTCCCGGTGTCCGATCAGCTGTTCGGGACGCCGCGATTTCACCGCGGCGGTCCCGAACAGCCCGACTGAGCAGCCGGGATACTTTCAGTTTCACTTTAGAAGCGGCGGTCAGCTTTGACCGCCGCTTCTAAAGGGTTAATACCGCACATCGCCGCGATCGGCGATGTGTGGTATTAGCCGCGGGTCCCGGCCGTTGATTAGCGCCGGGACCCACGCGATATGATGCGGGATCGCGGCGCGATCCCGCTTCATATCGCGGGAGCCGGCGCAGGACGTAAATATACGTCCTGCGTCGTTAAGGGGTTAAAGGGGTTAACCACCATCAGGTGATTTAAATACGTACCTGCCAGACAGTAATGGGCATGCTTTGGAAGGATCTGTGCTTGT
This sequence comes from Hyla sarda, assembly GCF_029499605.1. Classification (NCBI taxonomy): domain Eukaryota; kingdom Metazoa; phylum Chordata; class Amphibia; order Anura; family Hylidae; genus Hyla; species Hyla sarda. Next base: position 32,480,334 of record NC_079200.1, read on the forward strand.
CTTGGGGTTAAATGGCTGTGTTGCAAAAGTACCATAATGCTGTGACTATCTTTTTGTGAACTGGCTATTTCCTGTTGGAGTTCATTATCTCGAACTACAAATCCCATGTTGCCTTGTTTGTTAGTGTGAGGTCCCTTTTCTCCCTCCCACACATCAGCCACCCCACCCATTGAAACACACCTGTGATCCTTTCTATGCAACAGACCAGTGTTTTGTGACCAGGGTGCCTCCAGCTGTAGCTAAATAAAAATTCTTGCAGATTGATCTCCCTCCCACCCAGCGGTCGCTTCACCCATTGAAGCAAAGACAGGCTCCCTCTGGACACCTGACTAGTGATGTATGTCTCGGGCCGCACTGCAACCTTGGAAAACCTGAGACGACACTCATTTTGTATGCTGTTAAAAATAAACATTGGGCCAAAAATCACAGAAGCATTGTGAGACCAGCATGAAACACCGGTACAGACACTATGTTATGAACTACACTAATTTTACTGCCCCTGTAGCATAGTCAAATAAAAAATAATCCTAGAATAACCCTTTAAACGTGCAGTGTGGTGCAGAACACATACAACAAAAAACATATGTGTGGTGTGTATGAATGCCTCACATCTTACAATCTTTTGCAGAGTACATTTTATTTGCATGGCAGGTCTTCTCATGTAAACCTTTTAGTTGGAAATTTGAATTTTTTCATGAACTTTTGGAAGTTAATTACAGTTTGGTACAAGGTTGTGTGAAAAGGTTGTATGTATAAGAACTAATATACACAACAACCTTCGTACAACTTTGCATCAAATAAGAGTTAATATTTTTATAAAGGGTATGCTGGGGGTTCTCAAAAAGATTTGGGTAGCACATAAGCGGTTTGTGATGTGCAGTATATATTTTTAACACCTTTGTGGATGACAGACAAACATTGCTTAGGTTCTTGTTTTAGTGGTTTTCAGATATAGATGTGTGGTGGCCCAGTACAGGTGGTGTTATCCCGTACCTTCCCTGTCCTGTCAGGCAGCATCCTTCAGTGTCCCCAGGGCCCCCTGCATTAGTTTCCCCATTGTAAATATGTTGTACTGTATAAAATGTGTTATCACTTTCAGAGTTATACCATGTGATATGTCATGTGATTGAAACCCAGAAGGTATCTGACCAGCTGATCAAGAGTGACCTATGGGCTCCCTGCTAGTCTCCCCCATATAAGCCCTCGGAGGAGCTAGCCTCTTGCTCTTTTGCACCACGTCTTTGCTGAAGTCAGTCGTGCCTAGTGTGTGTGTCCAGAGTATTGGAGGTCTCAAGTAAAGTCCTGCAGGCACAGTCAAGTGCAAGTAAGCTTAAAGGGGTTATCCAGGAAAAAAAAAATTTTTTTATATATATATCAACTGGCTCCAGAAAGTTAAACAGATTTGTAAATTACTTCTATTAAAAAAATCTTAATCCTTTCAGTACTTATGAGCTTCTGAAGTTAAGGTTGTTCTTTTCTGTCTAAGTGCTCTCTGACATGTGTCTCAGGAACCGCCCAGTTTAGAAGCAAATCACCATAGCAAACCTCTTCTAAACTGGGCGGTTCCCGAGACACGTGTCATCAGAGAGCACTTAGACAGAAAAGAACAACCTTAACTTCAGAGGCTCATAAGTACTGAAAGGATTAAGATTTTTTAATAGAAGTAATTTACAAATCTGTTTAACTTTCTGGAGCCAGTTGATATATAAAAAAAGTTTTTTCCTGGATAACCCCTTTAACCTGCAGCATTGCCCGTCATCAGTCAAGTCAAGTCAGTCTCTGTCAAATTGTCAAGCAGCATGGCCTGCACCAAATTGTCCAAGCAAGCCCTTAAGGTCTCTAGGTCACTGATCACCTCCTTGGGCCCTGGCTGAACTGTATAGACTTTATCCACTGTCTATCCTCAGTAAAGCTACCGTTGTCCGTAACTTGACGTCGGAGTCTTTATTGCCCCCATGCCTAGCCCAGGATCCAGCAGTTTACCTTCTGGTGGTTATAGGATAAATCATGCCCTGGCATCACGAATACAAGAGGTTAACACCTGCCCCTAGGGTAACAACATCTGCCCTGCACCACACACCCCGCCACCACAGATGAACTTTACACGCCTTAGTCTATTATTTTGTACATTGATTTTGTGTATAAACCTCTGCTTGTTTGTCAGTTAAAAGGTTTTTTTTTCCAGCCTTATACATCTTATCCCCTATCCAGCTTTTCGGGTACCCATGGAGTCAGGTTTGTCATTCACCTATTTGGACATGACGTCACAGCCATTCCCACCATAGACATGAATTGAGGGGGCGTGGTGTGACATCCTGAGGGGGCGTGGTCGTGACGTCACATCTTGGTCTTGGAGGCAGCGCCCGGCACAGAATACCAGGGTCTGCACCAAGATCAGGGGGGTTTGAACTTTAAATGAGGGGATAAGTTATAGATCTCAGGGGGGTCCGACCGCTGGAACCCTCCACGATCTCCTGAACAGGACCCCAGCAGTCTGCTGGAAGCGGCCATTCTGACCCCCGCAGGAAGCCGCGCAGACAGGTCCCCTCCATGTAGCTGTATGGGATACATGGAAGGGCGTGTTGGCTGCCGCTCAGTGCGAGGGTCGGCATGCCCCCTTCTAGCAGACTGCTGGGGCCCCGTTCAGGAGATCGCGGGGGGTCCCAGCGGTCGGACCCCCACAATCAATAACTTATCCCCTATACTTTTGATAGGGGATAAGTTATTTTTCACTACACTACTCCTTTTTGCATGCCATTTATTGCTTGGCTTATACTTTAAAGGGGTACTACAGTGCTGACAACTTATCCCCTATCTAAAGGATAGGGGATAAGTTGCCTGATCGCACGGGGTATCGCGCGCAGCACCCAGCTCTCATCAGGCCCCGGAGCGAACATCGCTCTGGGTCTGATGACAGCCAATCACGGGGCCGGAGTATCGTGACATCATGGCTCCGCCCCCTCTGTCTCGCCCCTGCCATAGACTTGAATTGAGGCGGCAGAGTGTGACATCACACGGGGCGGAGCTGTGACATCACAATCACCGGCCCCATCATCAGACCCAGAGTGGATGTTCGCTCCGGGGCCTGATGACAGCGGAGTGCTGCGTGCGAGATCGCGGGGGTCCCCAGCGGCGGGACCCCGCGCGATCAGGCAACTTATCCCCTATGCTTTAGATAGGGGATAAGTTGTCAGTACGGTAGTACCCCTTTAAGCCGCAGTGCTGAGTGGCCTTTTAACAATATGTCAGTGTCTATTGTAAGAAAACAGCTGGGTAGGTTTAGTTAGATTTTTTTGTGGTTTTAAGTGAGGTGCGAAAAGCCTCTGATGGCCTCTATCAGGGTCCCTGGACTCCATTTACACCGTTATCCGCCCATTTCATTTTACTGAATAACACATTATACCCATGAGAAGAAATGTATTACTAAAGGTAGCCATGCGCATTAAAAAGTAGTCCGATGACTGAACAACCATTAAATGAATGATTCTTACACAGGCATAGACATACACATTGAAAGGCACATGATAGTTTTGATACCTCCTCCAATACCAAAATGATTCAGCATAGAAGCTCCAGTGGACACCCCCATCTTTCTATACTAGTGGCCAGAACAGGACCGCTGCAGCCAATTAGTGGTCTCAGCCATCATGTGCCGCACTATTGGCATCATGGCTTATCCATTGTGAGCTGTGATGTCAGTAATACTGAAAGTGACCCCTGAGCCTCTGACTGGTTGTAGTGCCATGTTCCAACTTCCAGGATAGTGGGTACCTAGCTGATCGGTGGGTGTCCGACTACTGGACCCCCACCAATTGCAAGAACAGAGGTCAGTTGTCTCCTAATGCTATGTTTAGAAGCCCCATAGACAGTGAATGGCGTGGTGGTCAAGTATGTGTGCTGCAGTTCCATTCATTGGTCTTTGACTGTTTATGGGCGTCTTAAAGGTGTTGTAGGGAGAGCAGAAGGTTTTTTCTGTTCTGCTACCTGGCACTTACTTCTCCCCTCTGCATGTTTCGGAAGTATACCTTCTGAGATGAGAGGGGGCAGGTGCCAAGTCGCTAACATTGGTTGCAGAGGAAACGATGCTCACACGCAATGTCCAATAGCTGCACAATGATGATCGTGACCTGGCATGAGTGATGCTTGGGGGAGCAGAACAAGTAATACCTGTTCTGCTCCCTGAACAACCCCTGTAAGTCTGAAGGAAACAGATCTTAGATTGGTCATTCACACAAGATAATGGTTGACCAAAATGGCCAATTTTGACAAACCATCATCTGTAGATTGCACAAGAACAATCATTCGTGGTACCTGTCAGCATACGTATGTCTTCCAAAACTAGGATCAGCCATGTTGGATTTTCTTTTTTATTTATATCACAATAATCCGTCCCGGAGGACTGGCGATGCGGGGTGAAGGCTCGCGATGCCATGGCCACGCCCATTTGTGACATCACAGCCACGCCCCCTCGATGCAAGTCTATGGGAGGGGCGTCACGCCCCCTCCCATAGACTTGCATTGAGGGGGCGTGGCCGTAATGTCAGGAACAGACATGGCAGTGACATCACGAAACCTCGGGCGCTGCACCAGACTCTCTAAATGAACGCTGGGTGCAGCAGGGAGATTGCGGCGGTCCCCAGTGGCGGGACCCCCCCCCCAATCAGACATCTTATCCCCTATCCTTTGGATAGGGGATAAGATGTCTAGGGGTGAAGTACCCCTTTAAGGTTACTGCTTCACATGAAATTCACATGCGTGCACAGTGTACTAGATGTCACTTTTTTGGGGTCATATTAAAATAGTTACATGTTCATTTCTCACTTAATATGTTATCACAGTTAAGAATTTCCAGTAGTGCATGGGTTAAGCATTTGCTCCCCAGACTTTCTGAACCTAATATCCTTGGGGTCTCTGTGCCTCCAGTGCTCGTTACAACTCAGACGATAATTACTGTAATTTGCATCCAGCAGCCCTTTATTACGGCTGCTGGCTCCTGGAATATTTAGGATGAAAGATAAACTGTATTTACATTTCCTCTGTATATCTGAAAACATCTAATCAGAGTGGGTGACGTGGGATCCCGATCTGGTAATTTACTACCTAAAAGCACCAGGACCCAGGTGAATACATCAGAAGTTAGAGTTACCCAGATCGGGGCCAGCAGGCAAGAGGTAGTATTGACCCAAGGGCATGTAGACCCTAGTAGTAAGGTTGGCCATATACATTATATAGCTGTCAGCTATTTATCTGACCCAACCCTCCCATATACATGCACACTTGGCTTGGTGGAACATCCACTGGCGAAAGCTTATCTTCCTTCGGACGTAGTTAAAGGATACCTCTCCTCAAATAAACTTTTGATATCTTTTAGATTAATGAATGTTGACTAACTTTCCAATAGCATGTTAATGAAAAATATGCTTCTTTCTATTGTATTTTTCCCGATCAGTCCTGTCAGCAAGCATTTCTGACTCATGCTGGAGTCCTAAACACTCAGAGCTGCCAGCCTGCTTTGTTCACAGCCAAACAGGCTGTGAACAAAGCAGGCTGGCAGCTCTGAGTGTTCTCCTTTGTGAACAAAGCAGACTGGCAGCCCGTAGTGTTTAGGACTCCAGCATGAGTCTGAAATGCTTGCTGTCAGGACTGGTAGGGAGACCCCTAGTGGTCATTTCTTCAAAGTGGAAAATTAAATAGAAAGAAGCATATTTTTTAATAACGTGCAATTGTAAAGTTATTCTGCATACATTAATCTATAATATATCAAAAGTTGTTTTGATGAGAGGTACCCTTTAAAATTCCACTGCCCAATTCCTTTGGAATGTATATAAAATAGTTGGCCAAAACCAATGGTCAACTTAAAGCAGATACTAATGCATTCAGCATGAGGAAGGGTAGAGATTCTACAGGGTACAGTAGAATAACAGAGAGTACATGTGCTACTATATTCAAAATGGAAAAGGGTAGCTGTTCATGTGCATCCAGTATGATAACTTAAAGGTTAAAGTGTATTCCTCCATGTATAACATATCTATAGGATATTTTGTAAATGTCTAATAGATGTAAGTCCCATACCTATCTCCAGAATGGGGGTCTTCTGACCTAGTAAGGCAAAGGCCAGGTGCTGAATAAATGGAAATGTGTTGCATATTTTCAGTTCTATGGAAGATACGGTAACAGCTTAGCAAGCCTGCCTTGACTCTCAACTCTCATAGTACTGAATGAAGTCAGTCCCCCATACGTGTGGCCACCACTCCATTCATTCTCAATGGCGGCTTCTTCACCAGGTGGGGACCCTTTTTTGTACATAGCTCTGGGTCCCAGGGTGTATCAGATGTGTATGCCATTTTCTGTAGATATCGCAAGGTTCCACCTTGCCACTCTTGCGGCTCAGCAGGGCCTTAAAATGGACACTCCTAAGCTTCTATATTTATTACAGACCATTCTCTGGGATGTCCCTAAATTTCTTTTAGCTGTAGACGTTGGTTTGATATAATTTGAAGATGCACTTAAGTTGTACTTGTGGTCAGTCCTGGCCCATCTCCAGGTACCTGACTTCAATATTTTCCTCAATGCAGGTAAATTAGTTCCTTGGCCCCCATTTCTATTTTCCCCTCTCAACTTTTTCCTTTTAAAGGGGTACTCCATCCCTAGACATCTTATCCCCTATCCAAAGGATATGGGAAAAGATGTCTGATCGTGGGGGTCCTGCAGCTTGGACCCCCACAATCTCTCTGCACCACCCAGCGTTTGTTTAAACCGCTGGATGCTGGCGGCATGGGTCGTGACGTCACGACCACCCCCCTCAATGCAAGTCTATGGGAAGGGGCGTGGTGACCTCCCATAGACTTGCATTGAGGTGGCGTGGTGTGATGTCACGATGGGCGTGGTCGTGACATCACGACCCCCACTGCCCACTCCAAGCGTTGGGGCAGCAGAATACCCCTTTAAGAACTGGCAAATAAGGTTCAATGTGGATAAATGTAAAGTTATGCATCTGGGTACTAATAACCTGCATGCATCGTATGTCTTAGGGGGGATTAAACTGGCAGAGTCACTGGTAGAGAAGGATCTGGGTGTACTTGTAGATCACAGACTACAGAATAGCATGCAATGTCAGGCTGCTGCTTCCAAAGCCGGCAAGATATTGTCATGTATAAAAAGAGGCATGGACTCAAGGGACAGGGACATAATACTCCCCCTTTATAAAGCATTGGCACGGCCTCACCTGGAATATGCTGTTCAGTTTTGGTCGCCTGTCCATAAAAGGGACACTGCGGAGTTGGAAAGGGTGCAGAGACATGCGACTAAACTAATATGGGGCATGGAACATCTTAGCTACGAGGAGCGATTAAAGGAGTTACAATTGTTTAGTCTTGAGAAGAGACGTTTAAGGGGGGATATGATAAACATATATAAGTATATAAATGGCCCATACAAAAAATATGGAGAAAAACTGTTCCAGGTTAAACCCCCCCAAAGGACGAGGGGGCACTCCCTCCATCTGGAGAAGAAAAGGTTTAGTCTAAAGGAGCAACACGCCTTCTTTACCATAAGAACTGTGAATTTATGGAACAGTCTACCTCAGGAACTGGTCACAGCAGGAACAATTAATAGCTTTAAAACAGGGTTAGATACATTCCTGGAACAAAATAAAATTAATGCTTATGCAGAATTATAAAACTACATCCCTTCCCCTTATCCCCTTACACCTTCCCTTCAATTCCCTGGTTGGACTTGATGGACATATGTCTTTTTTCAACCATACTAACTATGTAACTGAAGCTTCAATGCAGTGTCACCCAACCTTCATGACCTCTTTGGTCTGCGGCATTATACCAAATACATCCCTTGGTATCATGCCTATGCTAGAAGTGCTCTTCAGCACCAAGTGCCGAATTACACATTTGGTGGGATTACCCAGTCATAACCCACCTTTTGTAAAAAATATCTACAGGCTTTGTGCTTTACACATTTCTCAAGAGATGTCCATTCTCCCAGTGTTCTTTGGCCCCATTCCTAAGATTCCTAAAAGTCTGTAAAGACAACGTGCTACAGGGAAAGTCATTCCTACCTTGTCATCCAACTAGGGTCATGTGGGTTGAGGCTTTAGACTCCATGATGTGTATGGAGGAGCTCAGGACCTCTGACATAATTACTTTCATATACTATTATGTTTGTATTTATGCCATCTAGTACGTTAATGTGATTCTCTACTCTCAGAGGGCACGCCCCCTCGTACATATACATATGTATGTTTGCTATCTTGCTCAAACCAATAAAAACTTCTTGAACTATCAAAGACAGAGGTTCTAGGAAATCTATCATGATCCTCACAAGCCCCCTGAAGAAGCGAAGGGCGAGAACGTGCGTTTGGGGCTGGAGGTGAGGGATCTGGTTACAGGGTGCACAGTCTGTTACTAGCTAGTCCTGTATTTATTTCTGTTTGGTTCCCAGTGCTTTTTATTCCTTGTTTTGCTTGCTTTATGCAGCTTTTCCTTGTGATATGCACTATGTTTTCCAAATGATTACATCTGTGTCCCCTAATACATATGGACATTGTTCTCGAGTATACCCCTCATTTTTGCTATTCTGATGCCTATCATTTATTTTAAATAGTGTGTATTTTTAATATATGTTTAATAAAGTAAACTATAATGTGTCTTATACTTATCGTTATCTTGTGGCCTTATCTTGGTGATCCTTATGTTGACCATAGGTAACAGATCTTCGAGCCATATTCTTTTTGGTGATTATTTTGATAGAGAGTAGTGTTTTTATGAGAGGGAAGAGGTTGCATTGAATACATTATGGCATATAATAGAGTTTATTGTGTTCACCTAGTTAGGCAAGGGTTCTGCTAAACATAATGTATGGGTGGAGATGGGTTCCATTGCACTCATGAATAAAGGGCAAGAAGAACATGAGCTAAGAATAAGGACATAATGTATGAGAATATGTTCCAGTGAACACAGTATTCAGCAAAAGAAGAAAATCCAACAAAAGATTAGTCTATCATGACTATCAAGACTATCAAGATCATGACTATCCTTGCTACAATTTCCGTAGATCTGGGACACTATGGAATCTTTTCTGTTTGTGTGTCTATAGACTTGTGCCTAGTTAGGTTAGTACATTTATGGTTAGGCATTAGATAGACAATAAAGTCACCACTGTTACCCACATTTATAGTTTGCAATAAAACTAATCATAGGGTAGAGGAATATCTGGACAAGATGTCCTCTCATTACAGGAAGTCATGGGTCCTCGGTGCTCTACCTCTTATAATCCGTGTCCTAAGCTATGTTTAGGTATACAAGGCAGAACACTCATTTTTATTGTATGGGAGAACTAAAACTTTTTCTTCTAAATTCTTTCTTATTGATTTTTTTCACAGTTAACCCTTGCCTGGACAACCACATCTGCAATGCTGACTGCTGTATGTAGCTCTTTGGGAAACCAACAATCGGAGGCTCCTGGATCACCAGCCACCTCTGAGCTGTCCCTTAAATCATATACCATCCCATCAGACCCTGATCCAGGATTATCTCTTCAACAAGAGCCTCCCCAAGAACCACCCTACAGCCCTTCGGAGAGATACACCTCTCTTTCCTCTGTTCGAATCCCCTGTCAAACCTTTGCTGGCAGGGAATCTGCCGAAAGCACTTCATTCACCAAATTTCTGCACCCATCTCTTGAGATGTCTCATCCATACGAATCATGGATGAGACCTCCGGCCTCAGGGGGTCCTGGTGAAGAGACCGGTGTTCCTTCATGGTGGGATCTCCATGCTGGTTCCGGTTGGATGGATATGCAGCCTGGACCTGGAGGCTTTGCTACAACCTCACCCCACCAGGCCCCTTTGGGTGGATATGGCACTGAGCTGTGTATTCCCCCTGTGCACATGCTGCCTCCCACACCTCATCTCATGGGAACATTAGAAGCCACGATGGAATCTCATGCTGCTGAACAAAGTTCAGATGGTTCTCCTCGTCCCAAGGGTGCCAGACGAGCAATGCCACGTAGTGCTGCCCAAACCGCCTGTCGTTGCCCTAACTGCCAGGAAGCAGAACGTATTGGCACCAGTGGAGATGTAACTAAAAGAAAAACCATGCACAATTGCCACATCCCCGGATGTGGAAAAGCCTATGCCAAGACCTCCCATCTAAAGGCTCACTTACGCTGGCACAGTGGTGACCGTCCTTTTGTCTGCAACTGGCTGTTCTGTGGCAAGAGATTCACCAGGAGTGATGAGCTGCAAAGACACCTACAAACCCATACAGGGGCAAAAAAATACCCTTGCCCTTCTTGTAGCCGCGTGTTCATGAGGAGCGATCATCTTACCAAACATATGAAGACCCACGACGGAGAGACCCGGGGATCAACAGAGACTAGTAAGGCCAAAAGGGAGCCAGAAGAGAGTACTAGTAGTCATACAAACTGAGACTCCTTCCCGTCTTGATAAGAAAGTTCTGTAGGGGTGCGAGGTGTCTTTTCCAACGTGATCCTCCACAGTACAGTATTGTGGGGAAGGTTCCATCGTGTTTTAATTTATTTGTAGATAGACCATTGCCTCCAAAATAACCACATACCACGGTGGAGGAGCGGAGGGGGGAGGTAGAGAGATGGGCCAATAGACGCAGCAGACAGACATTGAGCCAGGATAATCTAGAGGACATTATAGAGGCAGAATAAGAGAACAGACAATAGGCAAATAACAAAGGAGAATCCTCCGTAGAGCTTGTAGTTCTGCAATACTAGATAATCACAAGATGCTTAAAATGGTTTTATAGATTTTGTCTTGTTTAAAATAAGATACGGCATGCACTGAATTTTATACATTTTTCAAAAGCTTTGTTTTAACTCTTTAGCTTCCAGAGTACATGGATTATAGGGAACACCCACTGTTCTTTGCTGTTAATCTGTTTTTTTTTTTTTTGTTGGTTTTTTTGAGTCTCCTCGTGTTATGGGGGGAATGTCTCTATAAAACTGGGTGTGGAAGGATACGGGCAGAGAACACCTCCACGCCCAGAAAAGCACCGGCACGCACTGGCTGCACCCAGGGGACCTGTAGGGTGCTTTATTAACTCTTTCTCTGTTTATCCTGTTTGAACCCAGGTGATCTGTAAGCAAATGCACTAACCACATGGTGCTTTCATGGTGTTTCTTCTGCCAAGGACTCTGCTTGCTTAGGTGAATGCAAAATGTAGCTGTCTTGTGTCTTGTGACAACATTGCTTCTAAATGTATTTGGCATTGTATGTGTGTCTGTACAGTGGTCCCTCAAGTTACAATATTAATTGGTCCCAGGACGACCATTGTATGTTGAAACCATTGTATGTTGAGACCAGAACTCTAGGGAAACCTGGTAATTGGTTCTGAAGCCACCAAAATGTCAGCCAAAAATAGGAAAAAGTGAGGATTAAAGAAAAATAAGTAGATAAATAATACAGATAAAGCAAGTCCTTACATATAAAAGTAATAAAGATCTGCTGAAAGCTGTAATCACTGTCTATATCAGTGTTTCCCAAGCAGGGAGCCTCCAGCTGTTGCAAAACTACAACTCCCAGCATGCCCGGACAGCCAAAGGCTGTCCGGGCATGCTGGGAGTTGTAGTTTTGCAACAGCTGGGGGCACCCTGCTTGGGAAACACTGGTCTATGTAGAGGACAGGAGCTTCTTCAGGGTCCTGTACAGTACATGCAATGTCCTAAAAAAGTAAAACTGAGTCGCCCTCACCTGGTGTCCAAAGGAGCAGGTAACCCTGGAGCAGGTAAAGCGTACAGAACATGTAATACCTCCCTGTACTGTAGGGGGCGCTACCAGACATCAGTCAGTGCATACGCTTCAGTAATACAGGTGTTTCACCAGTAAATTGCCCATTCTGATTGGTCGGTTCTTCCGGCCATTGACACGTTGCACAGATCTGGATTGTCCGTAGCATTGTATGTTGAGTCTGGCTTCAACTTACAATGGTCCAGAAAAGACCATTGTATGTTGAAACTATTGTATGTTGAGGCCATTGTGAGTTGAAGGATCACTGTACATTATTATGTGAACCCTTCCTCTGGAGCTTGTAATGGAGCAATCCATATAATGTTCTTACACAGGAGGCCTTTGTTGCTCAGACCCTGAAGGGCTATCATTTCTATAAATAGGGGGTCTATACAGTGCCAATTGACAGCATGATAAAGAGTTTTGTAAACCCTAAAAGCTGCTCCATAACTTTTCTATGCAAGCAATGCAAGCCAGATCTTAGATGACCCTTAATGTATGGCTCAGTCTCCTGCCTAGTTTTTTGCAGGTTTATATTATTTATTAGAACCAGTCCAGCAGGAGGCCTGGAGTGGGATGTGGCCAGTAACTAATCGTATGCATTTTCCTATGATTTATTTGTCACTTGAAGATTTATTTGTTAATTTCGCATAACAATGAGACGATGGACGTCCAATGGGGTCCCCCTTGCTTTACCAACCAAGGGGAAGATGGTGGATCCGTTGTAGTTCATCACATTGTTTTTGCATTGTAAATAGGCTGTATTTATAGGTAGTTTTAATCTTAAGTTAAAAACTCTCTGTCCACGAAGATTCATCTTTGCTTTGTAATCATTTTAAATAGGGGTTCTCCAATGTGGACAATCTCTATTTGTTAGACAATAAGGAGATCCCAAATTGTTCCCCTGTTGGGACCCCAAGCGATTAGCTGTAATCTGTGGAAAAAACCTGTAAGTGTTCAATTTCCCTGCAGCGCCACCACTGGGGAAAACAAGTATTGCACACTACTCAATCAAATCAGTGGCTGGGTTCACACTAAAAAAAAACGTATGCGGTTGCAGTACGGTTTTTAAACCAGAGTCAAAACCGTGGTGGACCACGATTTTGTCTCCGGTTTAAAAACCGTACTGCAACCGCATACGTTTTTTTTTAACATGGACGTCAATGGGAAACGCACATGTATACGGTTCCATATGGGAAAAATGTATACGTTTTTACTTTGCACATGCGCATTTGAATCCTAAAGTCCCCACCGAAGACCCCTCCCATTAAAAATGGACAAAATTTTCAAAAACGTATGGGTTTATTTTCTATAAAAACTGACGGAACTGTATGCACTTTTAAAAACAGTATACTGTTTAAAAACGCATACGGTTTACTTTTTTCCATACTGTTCCATCCGTTTTTTTTGCCATACGGTTTTCTTTAGAAAAACGGATTGAAAACAGTATGGCAAAAATGTGATGTGAACCCAGCCTTAGGCTGGGTCCACACTACGTTTTGTCCCATACGGGAGCGCATACGGCAGGGGGGAGCTAAAAGCTCGCGCTCCCGTATGTTACCGTATGCGCTCCCGTATGCCATTCATTTCAATGAGCCGACCGGAGTGAAACGTTCGGTCCGGTCGGCTCATTTTTGCGCCGTATGCGCTTTTACAACCGGACCTAAAACCGTGGTTGACCACGGTTTTAGGTCCGGTTGTAAAAGCGCATACGGCGCAAAAATGAGCCGACCGGACCGAACGTTTCACTCCGGTCGGCTCATTAAAATGAATGGCATACGGGAGCGCATACGGTAACATACGGGAGCGCGAGCTTTTAGCTCCCCCCTGCCGTATGCGCTCCCGTATGGGACAAAACGTAGTGTGAACCCAGCCTTACACAGTACAGAGCAAGAGACACATTTTGTAGCTGCTAAGCATCCTGATCAAGATATGAGGATCCTGAATAGTGGACCCCTCTGCTATGTTATTCCCTGTCCATAGGATTGAGGATAAGTGTCTGATCGCGGGGGTCTGACCGCTGGGACCCGGCGGGCCTCAGCTCTCTGAGAGGAGTGCGTGCTGGGGACGGCACAAGCTCCATTCATTTCTATGGGAGCACCAGAAATGCCCAAGTACAGCTCTCAGGTCTCTTCGGTGCTCTCATAGAGAATGAATGGAGCCGGGGCCCGTTCAGGAAATCCCGGGGGGTCCGAGCAGTTTGACCCTTCGCGATCAGACACTTTGTCTGTGGATATGCTGTGGATAGGGGATAAGTTGTTACTTTTAGCTGCACAACTTGTTTAACTCATAGTTCATTCATGAGATATTAGCAAATGTATTTATGGAACCAAACAACCCTCATTAGATGTGGGCTTGGCCTGAAGTAGTAACCATCTGGATGGCTGAAGCAAATCACAAGCTTAAATAAATAAAGTATTGGTTCTGTGCCCCATATGTCTGTAAGGTGAGTTAATAACCATGTACAGCAGTGGTTCTCAACCTTTTTCCTGACTGTACCCCAAAAGGGTGAACGATTGTATCTCCACGGGTACCACTCGCACGTAAGTTTGCACGAGGGGTACCCGCGGACAAAATAAGTCATAAAAGTACTTAATTTCATAATGGCGTGTGCTTTCTAGTGTGATACTAATGCAATACTTAATCCCCTTGTGCTATTATTCTCCCCTCCATCTTAATCCCCTTGTGTTATTATTCCCCCCCCCCTTCTCTGATCCCAGTTTGCCATTATCCCCATCCCCCTCTCCGATCCCCCTGGGCCAATACATGAGATACATACAATAACACCCTCTCATACTGCAGTGTAGTTTAACATGCTTAAAAGGCCTTTGTCTATCCCGTTCGGGGGGAGTTGGAGGGCCGCACTGATGGGTGACATCCTTCTGCGTGTGCCGACACCTCCGCGCAATGTCAAGGATGTCACACTTTAGGCCCGGCAGCCACTGCAGCTCACATAAAGTGGGCACGGCCATAGGTACAATCTAGTGAGCTGCCACGGTGACTGCGGCGTCCAATCCCCGCTCTGCGCTGACAAATACTGGCCAATGCATGGCCGGTATTTGTCAGCGAATTGCCGTACCCCCGGATAACCCTTGGTGTACCCCTGGTTGAGAACCCCTGATCTACAGTATAAAGCAAGACCAAACGAACAGTCATTTTTAACATAAGGAAAGAAGCAAGAAAAGGGATAAGGATATACGTACATCGTCTTTTCACTCAATAAAGTCCATTTGCTGTATGTATTTTTCTGTCAGTTTAGGATGCCTGCCTGGGGTTGCTATCTCGAACCCTTACATAGGTCCTCACAGGGGCTAACTAGAGGGTGCAGAGTTGCCAAGAGGTATCTCCCCTACATAACCAAACCACTACTACAAATGACACATATGGGAATTCCTGCCAAACCTTCTTCTTTTTGGAGCCCAAATTACACCTCTGCAACTCTGATCATCCATTCAGGTGATATCGCACGTTGTATCTCACACTGTTGAAAACAATGAATTTGTGATGACATTAAGAATATGAATTAATAAAAAAAACAAGAACAAAAAAAACTTCTGTGTGATTTGTGATGAGTTTGTGTGTTTATTTGGGGCAGACACAGGGAGGGGGCAGGAGGTTGGTCACAGTCTGCTCCTCTACAGGCGTCGGGATGGTGAGTGCTTTGTATAATCCATGAATCAGCGTCTCTTGTGAGATTTGTGGCCTCTGCGGCTGTGATCCTGGGATAGGCTGGCAGGACTGTAGTATGGTGAGTACCAGCTGGAGCCATAACCATCAGCTAGAGTGTGGAAAGACAGGAGCAGCGGCACCTGGGATAAAAGTTATATGCATAGATACCAATACCAAGGCTGTGTTCATACATTCAGGTTTGATTTTAAAGCCAGAAACAGATCATGAATGGAACAAAAATATAATGAATATACTTTTCAGTTCAATTCCTGGCTTTGTATTCAACAATTGCAATTAAAAACCTAAACACAGCCTGACAATGGTTCCTGTCTATCTATCTAATATCTATCTATCTCATATCTATCTATCTATATTTATCTCTATATCTATCTCATATCTATCTATCTATATCTATCTCTATATCTATCTCATATCTATCTATCTATATCTATCTCTATATCTATCTCATATCTATCTATCTCATATCTATCTATCTATCTATCTATATCTATCTATCTCATATCTATCTATCTATCTATATCTATCTCTATCTCTCATATCTATCTATCTCATATCTATCTATCTGTCTATCTATCTAATATCTATCTATCTCATATCTATCTATCTATCTATCTATCTGTCTATCTAATATCTATCTATCTCATATCTATCTATCTAATATCTATCTATCTCATATCTATCTATCTATCTATCTATCTAATATCTATCTATCTCATATCTATCTATCTATCTAATATCTATCTATCTATATCATATCTATCTGTCTCATATCTATCTATCTATCTATCTATCTATCTATCTCATATCTATCTATCTATCTCATATCTATCTATCTAATATCTATCTATCTCATATCTATCTATCTATCTAATATCTATCTATCTATCTATCTCATATCTATCTATCTAATATCTATCTATCTATATCATATCGATCTGTCTCATATCTATCTATCTGTCTCATATCTATCTATCTATCTATCTCATATCTATCTATCTCAATCTCATATCTATCTATCTCCTATCTATCTCATATCTATCTATCTCAATCTCATATCTATCTATCTCCTATCTATCTCATATCTATCTATCTCATATCTATCTATCTATCTATCTATCTCATATCTATCTATCTATCTCATATCTATCTATCTATCTATCTATCTCATATCTATCTATCTCATATCTATCTATCTATCTATCTCATATCTATCTATCTATCTCATATCTATCTAGAAAGAAAATATTTCAGAAGAACAGCACAACCCAAATAGATGCAATAGTCGCATGTGGTACACGCAGGTATACGAATCAGGGTTAGGGACTCCAACTTCAGACAGCAAAAAGTAGATTCCCACAGCACACGTATTAAGGTGAAAAAACGTTGGTGTTTATTCCATAGAAAAGTGTTGGTGGTAGCGGGGGTGTGATGAGGGCAGATGTTGTTACCCTAGGGGAGGATGGCATTAACCCCTTGTATTTGTGACGCCAGGACGTGGTTTAGCCTAAAACCACCCGAAGGTATACCGCTGGATCCTGGGCTAGGGACGGGGGCAATAAAGACTCCGACACCAAGTTATGGACAACGGCAACTTTACTGAGGGTAGACAGATGGTAAAGTCTATACAGTTCAGCCAGGACCCAAGGAGGGGATCAGTGACGCTGAGACCTTAAGGGCTTGCTGGGACTTGTAGTAGGACTGGACAATTGAATGCAGACCACGCTGACTTGACAGATGACAGGGACTGACTTGACTTGACACATAAAGCTGTGACTTTATCTTACTTGAATTGATGGTGGCTGCAGGACTGGACTTTGAGGCCTCAAACACTCTGGACACACACACTAGACAAGACTGCACTGGACCTCAGCCGAAGAGAGAGAGAGAAGCTTCACCCAGGGCTTATATGGGGAGACTAGCAGGGAGCCCATAGGTCACTCTTGGGATCACCTGGTCACTGGTCTCCTGGGTAACAATCACATGACATATCACATGGTATAACTCTTAAAGCAACATTACATTTTATAACACTTTACATGGTAAAACATATTTACATTGGGGAAACAAGTGCAGGGGGCCTTGGGGACACTGAAGGAGGCTGCCTGACAGGACAGCAGGAACACGGGGTAACACCTCCCGTACTGGGCCACCACATGTCTCACAGCAAGCGACGTTTCAACCAGCTTGCCTGGTTTTTCTCAAGATGCTTGAGAAAGACCAGGCGAGCTGGTTGAAACGTTGCTTGCTGTGAGACACTTTTCTATGGAATAAACACCGAAGTTTTTTCACCTTAATATGTGGGCTGTGGGAACCTACTTTTTGCTATATATCTATCTATCCATCTCATATTTATCTATCTATATCTATCTATCTAATATCTATCTATCTCTCTCATATCTGTCTATCTCTCTATCTCATATCTATCTATCTATCCATCTTATATTTATCTATCTATATCTATCTATCTCTCTCTCATATCTATCTATCTAATATCTATCTATTTCCTATCTATCTATCTATCTATCTAATATCTATCTATCTATCTAATATCTATCTATCTCTCTCTCTCATATCTGTCTATCTATCTATCTATCTCATATCTATCTATCTCTTATCTATCTATCCAGAGATTCCACTTGAAATCAATATGGTGGTGCAAGCTGTAGTAGACATAAGTCCAAAATCCTAGGCAGACCATAAACAAAGAATTACAGCAGCATGTGAGATAATGCATGGCTTTATTCACCTAACATCATGCCTGAGTATTATAATTTAACATTCCATAATATTTTTAAAATACTGAGATCGGGCTACAATCCATTACAGCCCAGATTTATCAATCTGTCTGGTTTTGCTCATAACAACTAATCACAGCTTACTTTTCATATTGTAACAAGCTCTGGCAATATGATATGGCAACCAACCAGATTGATATATATGGTCCGCTGGGTTACTACAAAATGCCTCAGTGTGGCCCTTCTTTCCCATGTGTCAAGTACCGCCTGCTGATAAAGGCACACCCACATGCAGGGGTCAATGGCTGCAATATTTTGACAGTGTAAGGCTAGGTTCATACTACGTTCGTGCCCCCATTAATCATATCCTTTGGCATCTGGCCCCCAAAAAATGATGCCGATATATACTGTTAGGAGCAGTGGGCACCAATGAGGACCTAGTGACTCCATTCAGGACCTATGCGCTATTTTAAAAGCATCGGAGCCCACGTTATTTTCACTGGAAATAGCACAAAGTTCCCAAACCGAGTCACTAGGTAACTACGTTAGGCCAAATCAATGGGGTCCACTGCTCCTGGTAACAGTATACATTGGCATCCTTTTTTCGGTGGGGTGCCAGCAGATACAATTAACGGGGGCACGAACCTACTATGAACCTACCCTTACACCTTTAAAATCTGTAGCAGGGTGTAAATTCCTCAAATTTTTTTTCCCCAGCAGCATATACATTGTGTTTCCTAATCCCAATTTACATACCAAAAAAGTATCCACTTTTGGATGTAGTGGATTAAAATCTTTGTGTGAACGTGGCACTACAGGATATTCTTGGAGAAGAACCCAGTGATTCATGTTGGAGTGTTGGCACCACAGGGCAGTGTGCGGAGTTTCAGGTCCCTACTGGTTTACTAACTGATTCATGTATTATAATGTTGTATCCATAAACATATGATGATGATCCTTTCAATACTTAAACAAGATACTCCAGTTTTTGTGTTTTTTTTTTTCAATGTGTTGTGTTAGCAAATCATTATAATTATATTGATATGAATTTTTCTGGCCTCAAAGGTGAATATTTGGCATTAAAAGATGTGTTGTACGGGTATTTACATTTTTTGTTGGTATGTAATGTCATCTGGAAATAATTATGAAAAAAAGTTAAAATTTAAGTAATACAAAAAAATTATATATATAAAAAATGAGGGTATCTTTATATTAAAGCTATATACAGTAAGCTGCTAGCACTCAATGTACTCATTTTGCAGAAAGAAATATGAATGGATACTGGTTACAGGCAGGTTTCCCACAGTTATACTATCATTGTACTTAAAATGTACCTGTCATTAGCAACAACTTTTTATATAATGTAGAAAACACCATTATATGTATATTTGTATATATGTATGTATTTGTATATTTGTCTCTGTAAGAAGTCCAAATACAAGAAGTAAGGGTAGGACAAGCAGGGCTCTGTACACTGAGGACAAGCAGGACTCTGTACACTGAGGAAAAGCAGGGCTCTGTACACTGTGGACAGGCAGGGCTCTGTACACTGTGGGAAAGCAAGGCTCTGTAAACTGAGGACACACAGGGCTCTGTACACTGAGGAAAAGCAGGGCTCTGTACACTGAGGACAAGCAGGGCTCTGTGCAGTGAGGACAAGCAGGGTTCTGTATACTGAGGACAAGCAGGGCTCTGTGGATTGAGGAAAAGCAAGGCTCGGTACATTGAGGACAAGCAGGGCTCTGTACACCGAGGACAAGCAGGGCTCTGTACACCGAGGACAAGCAGGGCTCTGTACACTGAGGAAAAGCAGGGCTCTGGACACTGAGGAAAAGCAGGGCTCTGTACACTGAGGAAAAGCATGGCTCTGTAAACTGAGGACAAGCAGGGCTCTGTAAACTGAGGACAAGCAGGGCTCTGTAAACTGAGGACAAGCAGGACTCTGTACACTGAGGACAAGCAGGACTCTGTACACTGAGGAAAAGCAGGGCTCTGTACACTGAGGAAAAGCAGGGCTCTGGACAATGAGGAAAAGCAGGGCTCTGTACACTGAGGAAAAGCAGGGCTCTGTACACTGAGGAAAAGCAGGGCTCTGTACAATGAGGAAAAGCAGGGCTCTGGACAATGAGGAAAAGCAGGGCTCTGTAAACTGAGGAAAAGCAGGGCTCTGTACACTGAGGGAAAGCAGGGCTCTGTACAATGAGGACAAGCAGGGCTCTGTACACTGAGGACAAGCAGGGCTCTGTGCACTGAGGACAAGCAGGGCTCTGTACACTGAGGAAAAGCAGAGCTCTGCAAATTGAGGACAAGCAGGGCTCTGGACACTGAGGAAAAGCAGGGCTCTGTACAGTGAGGACAAGCAGGGCTCTGTACAGTGAAGACAAGCAAGGCTCTGCACACTGAGGACAAGCAGGGCTCTATACACTGAGGACAAGCAGGGCTCTGTACACAGAGGAAAAGCAGGGCTCTGTACACTGAGGACAAGCAGGGCTCTGTACACTGAAGACAAGCAGGGCTTTGTACACTGAGGACAAGCAGGGCTCTGTACACTGAGGACAAGCAGGGCTCTGTACACTGAGGACAAGCAGGGCTCTGTACACTGAGGAAAAGAAGGGCTCTGTACACTGAGGACAAGCAGGGCTCTGTACACTGAGGACAAGCAGGGCTCTGTACACTGAGGACAAGCAGGGCTCTGTACACTGAGGACAAGCAGGGCTCTGTACACTGAGGACAAGCAGGGCTCTGTACACTGAGGAAAAGAAGGGCTCTGTACACTGAGGACAAGCAGGGCTCTGTACACTGAGGACAAGCAGGGCTCTGTACACTGAGGACAAGCAGGGCTCTGTACACTGAGGACAAGCAGGGCTCTGTACACTGAGGACAAGCAGGGCTCTGTACACTGAGGACAAGCAGGGCTCTGTAAACTGAGGACAAGCAGGGCTCTGTACACTGAGGACAAGCAGGGCTTTGTACACTGAGGACAAGCAGGGCTCTGTACACTGAGGACAAGCAGGGCTTTGTACACTGAGGTCAAGCAGGGCTCTGTACACTGAGGACAAGCAGGGCTCTGTACACTGAGGAAAAGCAGGGCACTGTATACTAAGGACAAGCAGGGCTCTGCACACTGAGGAAAAGCAGGGCTCTGTACACTGAGGACAAGCAGGGCTCTGTACACTGAGGACAAGCAGGGCTCTGTACACTGAGGAAAAGCAGGGCTCTGGACACTGAGGAAAAGCAGGGCTCTGTACAGTGAATACAAGCAGGGCTCTGTACAGTGAAGACAAGCAGGGCTCTGTACACTGAGGACAAGCAGGGCTTTGTACACTGAGGACAAGCAGGGCTCTGTACACTGAGGACAAGCAGGGCTTTGTACACTGAGGTCAAGCAGGGCTCTGTACACTGAGGACAAGCAGGGCTCTGTACACTGAGGAAAAGCAGGGCACTGTATACTAAGGACAAGCAGGGCTCTGCACACTGAGGAAAAGCAGGGCTCTGTACACTGAGGACAAGCAGGGCTCTGTACAGTGAAGACAAGCAGGGCTCTGTACAGTGAAGACAAGCAGGGCTCTGTACACTGAGGACAAGCAGGGCTCTGTATACTGAGGACAAGCAGGGCTCTGCACACTGAGGAAAAGCAGGGCTCTGTACACTGAGGACAAGCAGGGCTCTGTACACTGGTATTTATGGTTTTTTTTTTTTTTTTTATATTTACGCTGTTCACCGTACGGGGCCACACTTCTACGCCCAGCGATACCAAATATGTTTTAATTTTTATTGGGTTTGGGGTTTATTCACATTTTTTAGAACTTTGACTAATTATTGTAAAAAATGTTATGTGGCTCGTGTTCCCTGATGAGTGTGTTCTGAAGTCTAAAACATCTGGGACACATAAGTCCTAATATCTCTCAAAAAGCCTTTACACTTTTGTATACAAAATAAATATACAAAACCATACCCTCCCAAGTTGTAGTAAACGGAAAGAGGGCGCTATGGCGGTTTTGTTTTTGTACAGCCATACCTCTGCTCCCACCCAGTCCCTACCCAAGCACACCCTATCACACCCAGCTTCTGCCAACAAAATGCCACCCTCAATGGAAATGTGTAGAAGAGGATGGGAATCTGAAGAAGAAAGAAGATTAAAGTATGAATAACTTTATTGACACAAAGAAATAAAAATAACAAAACATAACAAAAGTGATGAGACGCATTTCGTTATCGTTTACATACAAGCCTTGCTTTAAATTTGACACTGAAATCTGCTTTTTGATATGATATATGATCTGATATCAATAAATGCAAATATCCTATTGTTTGTATCCTCACTGCTGTAAATGTGCCGGCTTTATTTTATAATCACCATTTTATATGACTATTTGCCTCGCCCTCCATCTTTGGCCCTGTTTGGCGCCACTTTGTGTATTTAACAAGCTATATAAGGGAGATATACCTCCTGAAATGCGTCTTGTCACTTTCATGGTATATTTTATTATCATTTTTTTTTAATATTATTATTTTTTATATTATTTTTTTAATATCCACAACCTCCAGGTCTGATCCATGGCAGGCAGCGCCATTGCAATGCCATCTTCCTTCCTTTTCATATGGGTTCCGTGTTCTAGGATACCAGTCAGATCACTGCCAGCCAGCAGCCCAGGATCTCCTACATACGCAGAGGCCATATGCACCCAAGGGTTACATCAGATGAGAGTCAATTTTTGCAGGGGTCTCACAAGGGAACCATTAGTCCACTAAATTACTCAAAGCATTGTCTTCTCCTTTTTTTGGTCTTTTCCTTTTAACCCCTTTAGTTTTGCACTTTCATTTTTTCCACTTCACCTTCTAAAAATAACACTTCCAAGTTTCATCTTACAAACCTGTATGAGGGCTTGTTTTTTTGCGCCACCAATTTTATTTTGTAATAAAATCAATTATTTCACCACAAAATCTACGACAAATAAAAATTTTTGGGGGCAAAATAAAAAAAACGCCATTTTGTCACTTTTGGGGGCTTCCGCTTCTACGCAGTGAACTTTTTGTTAAAAATAACACATTATCTTTGTTCTGCAGGTCTATACAATTACAATGATACCCAAATTGTATAGGTTTTGTTTTGTTTTACTTCTTTTAAAAAAATTATAACTTTTTGTATGAAAATTAACATTTAAAAATGTCCTCATCTGAATCCCCCATAATTTTATTTTTCTGTATATGGGGGCTAATTTTTTGCGCCGTGATAGTTTTTACCGGTACCATATGTGTTTTTATGGAACTTTTTGATCGCTTTCTATACATTTTTTTAGGGTATACAAAGTGATCAAAAATAAGCAATTATGGATTTGGTATTCTTTCACACACATATACGCCATTGTCTGTGCAGTTTAATTACCATTATATTTTTATAGTTCAGACATTTACGCATGCGGTGTAACCACATATGGTATTGTTTATTTTTTTTGTTAAAAATTTTTTTTTCTTAAGGGGAAAAGTGGGGTGATTCTAAATTTAATTAGGGAAGGGGTTAAAGGGGTTGTGCGCTGCCCTGCCTTTCGGAGCTCCGCTCGCAGCGTCCGGAAGTTCATTACTCCGAACGCTGTGTGCAGGCTTCCGTGTTCGAGGCCGCCCCCTCGTGACTTCGTGCCCGCCCCCTTGTGACGTCACACCCGCCCGCCCCCTCAACGAAAATCTATGGGAAGCGGGCGTGACCGCTGTCACGTCCCCTTCCCATAGACTTTCGTTGAGGGGGCGGGCGTGACATCACGAGGGGGCGGCGTTACGTTATGAGGGAGCGGCCTCGAACACGGAAGCCTGCACACAGCGTTCGGAGTAATGAACTTCCGGATGCTGCGAGCGGAGCTCCGAAAGGCAGGGCAGCGCACAACCCCTTTAAATCACTTTTATAAACCCTTTTTTTTACACATTTTTTACACATTTTTTACACTAGCTGCCGGGACCACCCTGCTATGACCCTCGCTTAGCTACTGAGCGTGTGTCATAGAAGGGAAGTGGGACAAGGGCATACAGGTATGCCCTTCCTCTTTAAAGGGGTACTCTGGTGGAAAACTTTTATTTTTTAAATCAACTGGTGCCAGAAAGTTAAACAGATTTGTAAATTATTTCTATTAAAAAATCTTAATCCTTCCAGTACAGTGGTCCCTCAACATACGATGGTAATTCGTTCCAAACGACCCATCGTTTGTCGAATCTATCGTATGTTGAGGGACCCGTGCAATGTAAAGTATAGGAAGCTGTACTCACCTGTCCCCGCCGCCGACCAGGTCCTCACCGCTCCCGCTGCTGTCACAGGGGCTCCCGATGCTGTCCCGCTGCTCCGGTGTCTTCTTCGCGATCCTCCGGTGTCTTGCGCATCTTCTGCAGGGTCCGGGCCTCGCTTTCTGGTGACGTTATTACGCTGCTGCGCCGGCGCGGCGTGCGTAGTGACGTAATAACGTCGCCGGAAAGCAAGGCCCGGACCCTGGAGAAGATGCGCAAGACACCGGAGGAGCGCGAAGTGGACCCAGAGCATCGGGAATAGGTAAGTGAACCTGCTGGGGCACATTACACTGCTATCCGACAGCAGCTTAAGCATTTTGCGCTGTCGGATAGCAATTAATGCGATGGCCCCGACATATAAAAGCATCGTATGTCGATTTCATCATATGTCGGGGCCATCGTAGGTCGGGGGGTTACTGTACTTATTAGCTGCTGAATACTATGGAAGAAATTATTTTCTTTTTGGAACACAGAGCTCTCTGCTGAATCACGAGTACAGTGCTTTCTACTGACATCTCTGTCCATTTTAGGAACTGTCCAGAGTAGGAGAAAATCCCCATAGCAAACATACGCTGCTCTGGACAGTTCCTAAAATGGACAGAGATGTCAGCAGAGAGCACTGTGCTCGTGATTTCAGCAAAGAGCACTGTGTTCCAAAAAGAAAAGAATCTCCTCTGTAGTATTCAGCAGCTAATAAGTACTTGAAGGATTAAGATTTTTAAAAATCTGTTTAACTTTATTGGCACCAGTTGATTTAAAAAAAAAAGTTTTCCACTGGAGTACCCCTTTAGGAAGTTAAAGGAGATCTGCAGCTGCATATAACCTGCAGATAGGGGATAAGTGTTTGATCGCGGGGGCGTCCCCCTGTGATCTCCTGTATGGGGCCCCGACTCTGGCGCAGCTCTCCTTGTGTAAGAGGCCTGTCTGCTGAAGCATGACGCGGTGCCCCTCCATGTATCTCTATGGAATATTCGTGTATCCCCGCCTCTCCCATAGAGCTGAATGGAGGGGGTGTGTCTGTCAACCTTAGTGAGGTCATCGACACGAGTACTAGCCACACCGCGGCAGTGCAGGTCCCGGTATGGGAGATCAAACACTTATCCCCTATTCGGGGGATAGGGAATAAGTTATATACCGCTGCAGATCTCCTTTAAGGGTTCACACGGTAGGAAAACGTGCATAAAACACGGGCAGACATTCTGCACATTTGAATGATTTGGCAGGCACTAGGACCACTCGTAAATGGGTCGTCGAAATTGGGATTTCTGTGGCAGAAACATCTCTGCCGCGGAAATTCCCACCTGTGCACAGCGCAGAAAAATCCCATTGAAATCAATCCCACAATAATAGTGTGGCGGAAATCCACTGTGTGAACATAGCATTAGAAGAGAATGGGGCACAAGAGGTTGAGTGATTTGGCGTGACCGCATGAGCAGAGCGCCAGGACGTCTTGAATGTCAAAGTACCATGCTAGGGGTAGGGGACCATTGCCATTTAAAGGGGTACTCCCCTGGAAAACATTTTTTTTTTAAATCAACTGGTTCCAGAAAGTAAATCAGTAAATTACTTCTATT
This sequence comes from Hyla sarda, assembly GCF_029499605.1. Taxonomy (NCBI): domain Eukaryota; kingdom Metazoa; phylum Chordata; class Amphibia; order Anura; family Hylidae; genus Hyla; species Hyla sarda. The sequence goes on from NC_079200.1 coordinate 32,506,373, forward strand.
TAAAAATCTTAATCTTTCCAGTACTTAGCAGCTGCTGTATACTACAGAGGAAGTTCTTTTCTTTTTGAATTTCCTTTCTGTCTGACCACAGTGCTCTCTGCTTCCACCTCTGTCCATATCAGTAACTGCCCAGAGCAGGAGAGGTTTACTATGGAGATTTGCTCCTACTCTGGACAGTTCCTAAACTGGACAGAGGTGTCAGCAGAGAGCACTGTGGTCAGACACAAAGGAAGTTCAAAAAGAAAAGACCTTCCTCTGTAGTAAGTACTGGAAGGATTAAGATTTTTAAATAGAAGTAATTTACAAATTTGTTTAACTTTCTGGCACCAGTTGATTTAAAATAAATAAATAAATGTTTTCCAGGGGAGTACCCCTTTAAAGAAAAAAAAAATGTATGCACTTCCAGATGAATCCTCTAGAGGCAGTGACTCTCCGTGCGGCCTACACCACCAGCCATGACAGTTCCAGAGTTCAGCCTGGTCACAGCTTTACTCTAGTTAACAGGAGGCTGTGCACACACGAAGCTCCAGCCATACTGACTGAGGAGAAGGTAACGTAATGTGAGGTATTATAACCTTCCCGGGGCGGGGGCACAGATTGAAATGATGTAAAACGTAAAAACAAGTAAAATACAGGAAGTTTATTTCACTTTTTGGCCTTTTTTTGTCACCTGTCTCTGTCAGGCAGCTGCGTTCTTAGTTTCCTTTGCTACGCCTTGCGTGTATGTGTTTCTGCGCGGTGAGGCGGTGCTATTTATTACCTGCGGGGCGGGAACGTAAATAAAAGTGGGCGTCGACCTGACGATAACAAACGAGCATTAACCCTTTCAGTTACAGATATGTTTAGTAGTTTTACAGCCTTGGGGGGGGGGGAAGATTCATCAAAACCAGTGTAGAGGAAGAGTGGTGCAGTTGCCCATAGCAACCAATCAGATCGCTTCTTTCATTTTTAACAAGGCCTTTGAAAAGTGAAAGAAGCAATCTGGTTGCTATCGGTAACTGGGCAACCTTTACTCTGCACAGGTATTGATAAATATCCCATTAGGTCTCCATATTGCAAAACTACAGCTCCCAGCATGCCCGGACAGCCGTTGGCTGTCCGGGCATGCTGGAAGTTGTAGTTTTGCAGCATCTGGAGGTCCGCAGGTTGAAGACCTACTGCCCTGTCTTCTTACCTACAGAGAGAAGGCTTAGAGTAGTGGTCTTCAACCTGCGGACCTCCAGATGTTGCAAAACTACAACTCCCAGCATGACCGGACAACTAACGGCTGTCCGGGCATGCTGGGAGCTGTAGTTTTGCAGTATGGAGACCTAATGGGATATTTATCAATACCTGTGCCGGCATGCTGGAAGTTGTAGTTTTGCAGCATCTGGAGGTCCGCAGGTTGAAGACCACTGCTTTCTGGTGATCATGGACAGGGGCTGTCATACTCCGCAGAGTGCCCTGTGTGTTGGGGTTCCGCCATATGATCACACTTCGTTCCTGCCCCCCATTAATCGTATCCACTGTACAGGATATAATTTTTGCAGTGTGTTCTGTGATAGGCAATTGTAAAGGGCAATATATGGCTAATGTATTGCACAATTATTTGGGCATTACACTTTAAGGCTAAGTTCACACTGTGGAATTTCTGGGCAGAATTTCTGCTGGAGATCGAGCCGGCGGTACTAGGACCATGTGGACTACATTGCCGTTCCCATAGATGGCAATGCATTTCTGAGCAGATCTCCTAAAAGATGCACCCAGAAATGCATTGCAGTTTATGGGGGCAGCAATGCAGTCCACGTGGTCCTAGCGCCGCCGTCTCGATCTCCGGCAGAAATTCTGCAGTGTGAACCCAGCCTTAGGGTACGTTCACACGGGCGGATTTTTTTGCGGGTTTTCCGCCGCGTATTTGAAAGTGGGCGGAAAATCCACCGCAGTCCCTACTGACTTCAATGGGGCTTGCGGCGGATTTTCTGCTGCGGACAGCCGAGAAGAGCCCGCCCACTTTCAAATACGCAGCGGAAAACCCGCAAATAAATAGGCCCGTGTGAACGTACCCTAAGGGTGCATTCCCACTTGGCGTATTTTGCTGTGTATTTGCTGCTGCGTATTTTATTTCCCATTGAAGTCAATGGGTTAGAAAATATGCAGCAGCAAATATGCAGCAAATACGCAACAAAATACGCCAGGTGGGAACGTACCCTAAATCTAAGAGTACGATCACACTACGTTTCTGCCTTCATTAAAGGAAAACTGTCAGCTTTCTCCCCCCCGCACTAACCAGTGGTACTGGCTCGTAGTGCGGGGGACGCTGATCAGTTTGGTCCTTACCGTGCCCGGATCCGCCGCAACGTTCGGCCGTAATCTTCTATTTTTTGAATATGCAAATGAGGTGCTAACTTGCACTGGCCGGGCTAACTGGCACTCTGACGTCAGTGCCGCTCAACAATATTCCACCCCTCTTTCTTCATTACAAAACGGGGAGAAGAGGGACAGGCGGAGAGAGGGGAGGGGCGTCCAGCAGCACTGATGTCAGAGTGCCAGTTAGCCCGGCCGGTGCCACTTAGCACCTCATTTGCGTATTCCAAAAATAGAAGATTACGGATCAAACTGATCACCGTCCCCGGCACTACCAGCCAGTACCCTTTAAAGGGGTACTCCAGTAGAAAACATTTTTTTTTTCTAAATCAACTGGTGCCAGAAAGTTAAACAGATTTGTAAATGACTTCTATTTAAAAAAAATCTTAATCCTTCCAGTACTTATCAGCTGTTGGATGATCCACAGGAAGTTCATTTCTTGTTGAATTTCTTTTCTGTCTGACCACAGTGCTCTCTGCTAACACCTCTGTCCATATCAGGAACTTTTCAGAGCAGGAGAGGTTTGCTATGGGGATTTGCTTCTACTCTGGACAGTTCCTAGAATGGACCGTAGTGTCAGCAGAGAGCACTGTGGTCAGACTGAAAGGAAATTCAAAAAGAAAAGAACTTCCTGTGGATCATACAACAGCTGATAAGTACTGGAAGGATTAAGATTTTTTTTTATAGAAGTTATTTACAAATCTGTTTAACTTTCTGGCACCAGTTGATTTAGATTTTTTTTTTTCCAATGGAGTACCCCTTTAATCATATGACGACGTATACTGTTAATGAAAGCAGCAGACCCCATTCCCTTCTATGACAGTATCTGCTATTTTAAGCAGACTCATGGTGGGGGCTCTTTTGCTTTTGATATAGTGCATACGTCCCGAATGAAGTCACTAGGTGACTCCGTTCGGCCATAGTGTATGGCAGTGGTCTTCAACCTGTGGACCTCCAGATGTTGCAAAACTACAACTCCCAGCATGCCCGGACAGCCATTGGCTGTTCGGGCATGCTGGGAGTTGTAGTTTTGCAACATCTGGAGGTCCGCAGGTTGAAGACCACTGGTGTATGGGGTTTGCTGCTCCCATCCCACAGGGCATATAATGCACAACCACACAGGTTGCACAACCCTATATATCCACTAGCCTATATATCCTTATATCAGTATCTACTACAGCAGTGGGAAAGCTGGGTTTTAGCTAAGTGATGATAATTCAGAGACTTCCGCAAAGACTGGGAAAGCTGGGTTATAGCTGTGGTGTCGGGTGAGGGTACTATGTGTAATTAACCTTTTCATGATGCCAGGGCGTGGTTGACCTATACAGCACCCGAGGTAGACCAGCTTCTCCTGTGCCAGGCACAGGGCAAATAATCAATAATTAACATCTGCTTTGCCATTGACTTCAATGTATTTTACTCTGCACTGTTCACACTGCGTAAATTCCGCTCGTGGAGTTCGGTTCCGCTAGAAGAAAGAACATGTTCATTCTTCTTGCGGAATACGCGAGCAGAAGTCTATTGAAGTCAATGATAAACATTTTCCTGCCTGAAATCTTTTCCGCACGGAATTTGCGTGGAATTTGTGCAGAAATTCTGCACTAAAAAATAAATAAATAAAAAAAGGAAATTCTACATGGTGATTGTAGTCCAGCAAAAAAAAACAGTTTCCGCCTATATTCCACATTAATTCCGCATGATTTTTGCATACATTTCGCGCGCAAAAAAAAAAAACTAAATTCCGTGGCTGAATTTTTACGCGAGGATTCCTCTCCTATTCACCCTTACTGAGGTTGGAAAGATGGTACAATACGTTACAGCCCTGATTAACGTGAAGGAGATTCAGGGTGAACTTTGGGAAGCTTATTGGCTTGCTGGGACTTGTAGTTGATTGTGCTGTATATGACTGACGTGACTTCTATGCCACCCACACTAGACTGTAATTACTTGGACTTGACTAACTTGACTGACTGACTTGCTGGACTTGACTTGTACTGAATACCCAAGAGTGTAGTGCTTACCGCGCCTTTGACTTTCACCCAGGTGCAGGGGTTAACTGGTAGTAGATTAAAGGGGTACTCCAGTGGGAAACATTTTTTTTTATCAACTGGTGCCAGAATGTTAAACAGATTTGTAAATTACTTCTATTAAAAAAATCTTAATCCTTCCAGTACTTATTAGCTGCTGAATACTACAGAGGAAATTCTTTTCTGTTTGTAACACAGAGCTCTCTGCTGACATCACGAGCACAGTGCTCTCTGCTGACACCTCTGTCCATTTTAAGAACTGTCCAGAGTAGGAGAAAATCTCCATAGCAAACATATGCTGCTCTGTACAGTTCCTAAAATGGACAGAGATGTCAGCAGAGAGCACTGTGCTTGTGATGTCAGCAGAGAGCACTGTGATCCAAAAAGAAAACAATTTCCTATGTAGTATTCAGCAGCTAATAAGTACTGGAAGGATTAAGATTTTTTAATAGAAGTAATTTACAAATCTGTTTAACTTTCTGGCACCAGTTGATTTAAATAAAAAAGTTTTCCACTGGAGTACCCCTTTAACTTATTGGGTCCTATTAGCAACTAAACGCATCTTTTTATTTGTCTACAGCAGCATGTCCATACCAGAATCCCCCAGCTCCTGTGACTGCTTTGTGTCGCTCCCTCCAGCTTCCCGCTCGCCAGTTGTTGTTTTTGCAAAGAACTCGGACCGACCTCGCACGGAGGTTCAGGAGGTTGTGTATTATGGGGCTGCCACACACTCACCAGGGTCAAAGGTTATGGTAAGAAGAGTCAACACCTAATGCTAAAAAAAATATACTGTATAACGTGTAATTCGTATTTGATGTCTACTGGTTAGTGTACCTACGTGGAAGTGGAGCAAGCGCCAAAGACACTAGCTATAGTGTTAAGTCGACCGGCTTGGTTATGGGGTGCAGAAATGGGTGCTAATGAAATGGGGGTCTGCATCGGTAATGAAGCTGTGTGGACCAAGGAACCAGTAGAAGAGCGTGATGCACTCCTTGGCATGGACTTGGTCAGGTAAGAAAATGGACCTAAAACACTGAAGGGGTGCTCCGGGGAAAACACTTGTTTTTTTTCAAATCAACTGGTGCCAAAAAGTTAAACAGATTTGTAAATTACTTCTATTAAAAAAATCTTAATCCATCCAGTACTTATCAGCTGCTGTATACTAAAGAGGAAGTTGTGTAGTTCTCTTCAGTCTGACCACAGTGCTCTCTGTTGACACCTCTGTCCATGTCAGGAACTGTCCAGAGCAGGAGAGGTTTGCTATGGGGATTTGCTCATGATCTGGACGGTTCCTGAGGTGTCAGCAGAGAGCACTGTGCTCAGACAAAAAAGAATGATACAACTTCCTCTGGGGCATACAGCAGCTGATAAGTACTGGAAGGATTAAGATTTTTTTATAGAAATAATTTACAAACCTGTTTAACTTTGTGGAACAAGTTGATTTGAAATAATTTTTTTCCCACCGGAGTACCCCTTTAAAGGGGTACTCCAGTGCTTAGACATCTTATCCCCTATCCAAAGGACAGGGGATAAAATGCCTGATCGAGGCAGTCCCGCCGCTGGGGACCCCCGGGATCATTCACGCGGCACCCCGTTTGTAATCAGTCCCCGGAGCGTGTTCGCTCCGGGACTGATTACCGGTGACTACAGGGCGGCGTGTGACGTCACACTCCGCTCCTCAATGCAAGCCTACGGGAGGGGGCGTGACAGCTACCGTAGGCTTGCATTGAGGGGCGGAGCGTGACATCACACGGGGGCAAGGGCGTGACGTCACACGCCGCCCGCCCTGTAGTCGCTGGTAATCAGTCCCTGAGCGAACACGCTCCGGGGACTGATTACAAACGGGGTGCCACGTGGAAGATCACGGGGGTCCCCAGCGGCGGGACTCCCGCGATCAGGCATCTTATCCCCTATCCTTTGGATAGGGGATAAGATGTCTAAGCACCGGAGAACCCCTTTAAACATTATTCCCATATTAGTCAGGTGGTTGTAAAATTAGAGCTGACTGGCATATGATCTCTTTAGGTATCCATTACTCTTTTGTATTCATCTCATTATGTATTTCACACCATGAACTACAGTGCTTGTATATTATCCCTATATCCAGGGCTCAAGTCCTGCAGGAATGCCTGGGAACTGAGTTCCTGCACTATTTCCACAGTAAGAACACCATTCCCATTAGTAGGAGTTCTGCAGGACCAGCCCTTGAGTGGAAGAGTTCCCACACTTTTTTCCCCCAGGACTTGACCCCTGCTTATATCCCATTCTCTCTTGCAATGCAGACTGGCTCTGGAGCGTGCCCATTCTGCTAAAGCTGCTGTCCAGGTAATCGCCGATCTGCTCGCCCAGTATGGACAGGGAGGCAGCTGCAAGGAGGAGCCCCAGACGTTCATGTACCACAATACATACTTACTTTGTGACCGCTTAGAGGCATATGTGCTGGAGACTGCTGGTCCTTTCTGGGCGGCCGAAAGAATTACAGGTAAGCTTCATTAAAGGGGTATTCCGGCCAAAAACATTTTATCCCCTATCCAAAGAATAGGGGATAAGATGTCTGATCTTCCTGCAGCACCCGCATTCTATGCAGGATCTGCGTCTCCAGTTTCAGAAATCTCCAGCTTTCCGGGACTGGGGACGTGACATCACGCCATGCCCCATCCATTCATGTCTATGGGAGGGGGCGTGACGGCCTTCACGCCCCCTCCCATAGACATAAATGGAGGGGGCGTGGTGTGACGTCACGTCCCCAGTCCCGGAAACCCGGAGGTTTCCGAAACTGGCGACGCAGCTCTGGCATAGAGTGAACAAAGAGGTTGGGGGTGAAAAAGGGTTGGGTGGTTGGGTAGGCCTGATCCTTATCTACCCCAACATCTCCTGTTGTGGAAGTGTCGGGATGCCGCCCATTTCTGAGCGCTGTCAGCGGCGGCTGCTACTCCCACGCCATCCGAGGAGGTCCGGAATCCGAGGCCGCGATAACCGTACTGTGCGGTGAGTGCAGGATTTGTTATTTCTTTGATCGCACTTTAATGGTCTATTCACACGTACAGTATTCTGCGCAGATTTGATGCGCAGATTTGATGCGCAGGATTTTCTGCTGCAGATTTCAATGTAAACTGAACACGGCTTGAAATCCTGCGCATCAAATCTGCGCAAAATACTGTACGTGTGAATAGACCCTAAAGAAGTAAGATGTTTGATCGCGGGGGGGTACCTGGTACCTCGGCGATCTCTGTGTAGCACCCGGTGTTCATTTAGAATGCCGGGAGCGGGCTGTGGGGGTCGTGACGTCAGGCCACGCCCCTCGTGATGTCACACCTACCACGCTCCCTCCCAAAGACTTGCATTGAGGGAGCGTGGTGTGCCATTGCGAGGGGCATGGCCGTGATGACATCTGATGTTTTTTTATTTATTGTGTTTGTTATGTGGGCAGCCATCTTGAATAAGCTGTTTTAACAGCATTTAGAAATATGCTTTTCAGCCAGCCCCATGAACATAGGCAACAATATACAAACATTCACATAAATAGGAAAGGTCTCTGGGCATGCCCTGTGACCTTTACAGAGGTAATTCTACAGGAAGGGGAAGGCTGAGCTGTGAACATCACATATTTTCTTATCTATCTACTGGTGTCACCTTTTACTGTAATGCTGTAGACATCACTTCATCACTTTACAGCAGCGTCCAGCTTATCACAGATAAAACAGGAAGTCTCAGTATAGATTTAGGCTTATGGCTTCACACTGCCGTTTTGCCCCGGTAAAAGAGGCTCTATTGGCCAGTCCATTGGACGGATGGAAGTTGAGCAGACAAAAAACTACCAACCGGATCCCCAGTGAACCCCATTGAAGTCAATAGGATCCGTCAGGACCCGGTGGTGTCATTTGTGCTCCGAGCCATTCTGGGTCCGTTCCGTGCAAAAAGAAAAAGAGCTGAACAGGCCCAGAACAGGTTGGAGTGCAAGGGCAGTGTCTAAAATATCAGCATTATAGATAGTAAAATGGAATTAGAAAAGAATCTTTAAAAAATTATTTAATTGTACCAGTTGTTTCAGGTGACTTTTTAGGATAAACTCCTAATTATGTATATATGAGTATCAGCACTATTTCTGCCATTGTATAACTTGAATATGGCACGTTCCAGCAGATTTCTTCTCTCTAGGCTTAAAGGGGTACTCCTGTGGAAAACTTTTATTTTTTTAATCAACTGGTGCCAGAAAGTTAAACAGATTTGTAAATTACTTCTATTAAAAAATCTTAATCCTTCCAGTACTTATTAGCTGCTGAATACTACGGAGCAAATTCTTTTCTTTTTGGAACACAGAGCTCTCTGCTGACATCATGACCACAGTGCTCTCTGCTGACATCTCTGTCCATTTTAAGAACTGTCCAGAGTAGGAGAAAATCCCCATAGCAAACATATGCTGCTCTGGACAGTTCCTAAAATGGACAGAGATGTCAGCAGAGAGCCATGTGGTCATGATGTCAGCAGAGAGCTCTGTGTTCCAAAAAGAAAATAATTCCCTCTGTAGTATTCCGCAGCTAATAAGTACTGGAAGGATTAAGATTTTTTAATAGAAGTAATTTACAAATCTGTTTAACTTTCTGGCACCAGTTGATTTAAAAAAAAAAAAAAAAAAAAAAAAAAAAGTTTTCCACCGGTGTACCCCTTTAATCTATAACTTTTACTTTTCCCTGAGCTGGTGGGTGGAGCCTAACATCTATGGTGCATAGAGATACAGAGGAGGAGGAGACTCTACATTTCCATCTCTTTATACGCAGAAAGTTCCTGTACATTAAAAACTTTATTTAAATAGATCACAAAACATTCCCCTTTATAAAATGATAAGCAAAAATGTAATCTTCTTACACAGAGGGTTCTCGGAACATTTCTAACCAGCTGAGCATAGGCACGAGGATATGGCAGGAACACCCTCAGCTCCGTTCACATGCCCTGGCACAGGGTTGGTGGAATGGCACTGAAGAGTTTAACTTCAAAATTGTCTACTCTTTAAAGACACAACCAGTCCGTATGGAGGCAGCAAAAGCAAGATACAGAGCCGGGCAAGAACTACTGCACAAACAAGAAGGTGAGTTGGTTAAAAAAAAAAAAAAAGCAATTATCCATAAAGTATATACAATTTTTTTACAAAAAAGAAGAAGGTAGCAGCACTCCTATTAAAAGTTCGGTGTAGCTGGGTGCAATATCAGTGCGGAGATCCTTGGTTGTAGTTCTCCGAATGGTAGATACAAAAAAACAAAGATCACTGCAGCACTCCAATGTTTTTTATATATATTTTTTGGATCACTTAAAGGGGTACTCCGATGCTCCAGCGTTCTGAACATTTTGTTCAGAACGCTCGGAGCCGGAGGCAGTGATCGTGATGTCATGGCCACGACCCCTCGTGACGTCACACCACACTCCTCCCTTCATGTTTATGGGAGGGGGCGTGTCATGAGTAGGAGAAAATCCCCATAGAAAACATATGCTGCTCTGGACAGTTCCTAAATTGGACAGAGATGTCAGCAGAGAGCTCTGTGTTCCAAAAAGAAAAGAATTTCCTCTGTAGTATTCAGCAGCTAATAAGTACTGGAAGGATTAAGATTTTTTTTTTTAATAGAAGTAATTTACAAATCTGTTTAACTTTCTGGCACCAGAGTACCCCTTCAAGAGATGTTTTTCTGGGGTAAGGTGTAATTTTTAGTAAATTAGGTGTTCTACGTGGTGGGAACGTGTATGAAACCACAGTGACTATTTAAGCTCTATTCCATTCTTCCTGTCAATGGAGCCCTACGGTCTTAGTATACGTCATCAGGGACAATCTGTTTCTGTCATTTGATGGTTCTGACACTGCTGTTATGCTTTTCATTATAAAGGAAACCATGACAGTGGTGTCAACACAGCCTTAGTGTTGTGGTGTACTAACAAAAAGGGGTTGCTGCTCCCAACATTGGTAAACTTCAATACCAAATGTATAAAGTGCCACTCAACATTCATTAAATCCCTTCTGGTGCAGAAAAACAAAATGCAGCACCTATGCATTCATGGACGCTAGTGTGTACCAGTGGTGACAGCTGTTTTGCGCTTGTGTGTGCTTTTACATAGCCCATCCTGCTGCTCACATCACCATCACACCTACAGTGACACAAACAAGAAAACAATATTCCTATACCCTATTAACCTTTCCTGCCCTACGTCTATTTACGTCATGCAGCGTTAACTGTCTATGCAGTGACTGCAGGAGCTGCACGCACTATATAGACGGTGAGAAACAGCTGCTATCAGCTGTTACAAGGTCCCGTTAAAAAAACAAAAAACTTAAAAATGGCCGTTAAAAAATCCCATTCAAGTCTATGGGATTTTTTGATTATCCGTTATCACCCGTTATGAATAACGGACGTTATGTGTGACGGGAGAAAAAAACGTTAGATGCACTTATTTTTCTCCCATCACAAATAACGTCCGTTATTCATAATGGGCTATAACGGGTGATGACGGATAATCCAAAAATCCCATAGACTTGAATGGGATTTTTTTCACGGACATTTTTAAGGGTTTTCTTAACGGGACATTGTAACGGGTCTTTAAAGGAGTACTATGGCGATTTTTTTTATTCACCATATATGTCCGGTCTGCAAAATAAAACAAAACAAACTTTAACTCACCTGCCTATGTTCCCCCATTGCTCCGATGTCGGTGTCCCATTCTCTGGTCCCTGTCTTCTTCCGCTTCCTGCGGGTCGGTGAGTCACGCTGCTCTCAGTTGTAGTTATTATACAACGGGAGGCACCCTGGGTGGGAAACGCTGGTCTGCACCATGAAGACTCATAGGGGTGAGGGGAGAAGCAGTGCCAACCTTATTATCTGTAACAGTGTGGATTTTAGTAGATACATGGCACAACATTTTTTGGGCATGGTAGATCCCACAGTGCCCCCATAACAGTGGAGGAGAAAACATAGGAGCATCATAATCTTAGGGAATGCAGCTGAGCAACTGTTTTCTGTACACATTTCTCAATTTATCGAATCAATAAAACCTTTTGAACAGAGCGGGAACGACCACGTAACCTTATCTTCTAGGGCACGTCACAGCCGAGTCAATGATGCAGCTTTTGAGGAATAAGGAGAGTGGGATCTGTATGGACTCGGGGGGCTTCCGTACCACATCCAGCATGGTGTCTGTGCTTCCTCGCTGTCCTCATTTACCGTGCATCCATCTACTGACTGCTACACCTGATCCGTCCAGGTTAGAGACCACTGATGTTACCATTGAATTATAAATGCTGCAGACTGGTTCAGGGGCTTTTGCCGTGTTCCTAAAATAACTAAAGTCCATTTTCACTTCTGAGTATTCTACATCACCTACCTTCCTCATGCAGCTCAACTTCTAAGATAATGAGAGATCAATGAGATTAAAGTGCAGCAAATATGCTATACTGTTACCTACCTCCAGCACTGCCGTGTTGCTCAAGAGCCACTTAAGTTGTCAGGGACATTTGAGTTTATTGCAGATACAAGTAAAATGCAGATACAAGTAGAAAAAAAGGACCAGGGAACCAAGTGCTACTTCTTCCAGGAATAATTCAAAGTCCATAATGGTATAATCACCAAAGAGCTTTATTATTGCCGATGCATACAAGATTGTGACGCGTTTCGGGGCTAGCTTGCCCCTTCCTCAGGCATTCAGTAGGAGCAAATCCCCATAGTAAACCTCTCCTGCTCTGGACAGTTCCTGAAATGGACAGAGGTGTCAGCAGAGAGCACTGTGGTCAGACAGAAAGGAAATTCAAAAAGAAAAGAACTTCCTGTGGAGCATATAGCAGCTTATAAGTACTGGAAGGATTAAGATTTTAAAAGTAATTCACAAATCTGTTTAACTTTCTGTCATCAGTTGATCTAAAAAAAAAAATTCCAGTGGAGTACCCCATTAAGGTCTTTGGGTTTGGAAACTTTAGTTTGTAACTGGATTGAACACTGGCTCATGGATCGTATCCAGAGAGTGGTGGTCAATGATTCGAACTCTGATTGGTCCCCGGTAATTAGTGGTGTACCCCAAGGTTCAGTACTGGGCCCGATGTTGTTTAATTTATTTATTAATGATATAGAGGATGGTATTAACAGCTCTGTTTCTATCTTTGCAGATGACACCAAGCTTTGTAGCACGGTACAGTCTATAGAGGATGTGTATAGGTTACAAGATGACTTGGATAGACTAAGTGTCTAAGTTATGCATCTGGCTAAAAACCTGCATGCATCCTATGTCTTAGGGGGGTTAAACTGGCAGAGTCACTGGTAGAGAAGGATCTGGGTGACTTGTAGATCACAGACTACAGAACAGCACAATGTCAGGCAGCCGCTTCTAAGGCCAGCAGGATATTGTCATGTATCAGACGAAGCATGGACTCGAGGGACAGGGACATAATACTCCCCCTTTATGAAGAATTGGTACGGCCTCACCTGGAATGTGCTATTTAGTTTTGTGCACCAGTTCATAAAAGGGACACTGTGGATAAGGAGAAGGTGCAGAGACGTGCAACTAAACTAATATGGGGCATGGAACATCTTAGCTATGAGGAGCGATTAAAAGAATTACAATTGTTTAGTCTTGAGACGTTTAAGAGGGGATATGGTCAACATACATAAGTAAATAAATGGCCCTTATAAAAATATGGGGAAAAACTGCTTAAAGGTTTAGTCTCAAGGGGCGACTCACCTTCTTTACCATAAGAACTATGAATTTATGGAACAGTCTACCTCAGGAACTGGTCACAGCAGGAATTGTTGAAAGCTTTAAAACAGGGTTAGATCCATTCCTAAAACAATATAACCTTAATGCTTATGCAGAAATATAGAATCACATCCCTTCCCCTTTTATCCAACCATACCCCTTCCCTTCAATTCCTTGGTTGCACTTGATGGATGTAAGTCTTTTTTCAACCATACTAACAATGTAATGAAGTGACACGGGGGGGGAGATCATGAGGGGAATGAAATGGCAGGGGGTGATCAAGGAGAGGTGAAATGGCACAGCCACAGTTGTATTGCTGACACTGGTATCATGTCATGTGTGGTAGGGCACCCAATGGGATACGTGCAATTGGTGGTGCGGTAAGGACTGTGTCACCAACATAAAAAGTTCAGAAATCTCTTGTCTACAAACTTTATATAGTATTGCTCATATGCAGTTGTGAAAGGAAGCCATGTTTTTCTAATCCTGTACAACCCTTTAAAGGGGTATTCCAGGATTTTTTTTTTATTTGACTATGCTACAGGGGCTGTAAAGTTGTACCTGTGTGTGACGGTTTTCTCACAATTCTTCTGTGATTTTCACCCCATTATTTATTTTTAACAGCATACAAAATGACTGTTGTCTCTTGCTGATGACAGGGAGCCTGTCTGCTTCAATGGGTGGAGCGATCGCTTGGTGGGAGAGAGATCAATCTGCAACTAATGCAACAGCTGTAGGCACCCTGATTGAAAACCACAGGTCTTTTGTTTCAATGGGTGGGGTGGCTGATGTGTGGGAGGGAGGAAAATGGAATCGTGGGATTTGTAGTCAAAAAAAGAAAAGTCACACAGGAAATACAAGTTTACAAAAAGCTAGCCACAATGGTAATCTCACAACATAGCCATTTAGCCACAAGACAAGCGCAGATCCTTCCTAAGCATGTCCATTACTGTCTACCAGGTACGTACTAAAATCACCTTATGGTGGAGAACCCCTTTAAAAGAAAATGTATGGCTGATCGTGTCCCCATTGCTCACAGGTCTGTATTTAAGCCTTTTGTGTTTGGTTCACGTTTGACACAAGTGCCCTGGGTGATGTCACCCACTTTTGGAGAAAACGACCCTCTCAGGCAAATTCCTCGCTTTCAGACACAGGTGGACAGAAGACATGAGCTCTACAAGCATCACCAGAGGGCACTTGAGGCATCTGAAGGAAGTAAGGTACGAAAGATTGCTGGATCCTAATGGACACAGAAAGGGCACGCTTCTCATGCTATACCTGCAGCTTTGTAACCATTCTTATTGGTCCAATTACAATTAAGCAACTTTGCATAGAATCTAGGTTAACAATATCCTACTGTTTTATGTAGCTCCTAGCAGACCTGTGTGTCTCCATGGTTGCAGACTACAAACAAACCCTTTGTAGTCTGGTCTTGCAGTCATGTGAAACTCTACTGCCCTGTCTTCTTACCTACAGAGAAAAGACTTAGAGCAGTGGTCTTCAACCTGCGGACCTCCAGATGTTGCAAAACTACAATTTCCGGCATGCTGGGAGTTGTAGTTTTGCAACATCTGGAGGTCCGCAGGTTGGAGACCACAGGCTTAGAGTATACTCAGGGCTAAAATGTAGTCTGTAACCACTGAGAGACACAGGCCTGCACAGCAGCTATATACATAAAATTAGGGATCGACCGATTATCGGTTTGGACGATATTATCGGCCGATATTCACAATTTTGGGCGTTATCGGTATCGGCAATTACCTTGCTGATAATCCAATAATGCACCGCCCCCCCTGCCCCATTGCCTCCCCCATCCCCGGTTTTATAATTACCTGCTCCCGGGGCACGGGGTCCGCGCTACTTCTGGCTCCTGCGCTATTGCTGTGCTGCGCAATGACAAGTGACGTCCTCAACGCTACGTTACCGTCAGTGCGCAAAGTGACAGCTCAGGACGCCACCGGAGCCAGAAGTAGCGCAGACCCCGGTAATTATAAAACCGGGGATGGGGGAGGCAATGGGACAGCGGTGGTGGTTGGACTAAGGACTGGCAGGGCGAGAGAAGCGGGTGGCGGTGGTCTCTGGCCAGAGGATAGGGGAGGGGGGGGGGTTGGACTCAGGAGGACACCAGGACAGGCAGGGAGAGAGAAGCGGGCAGCGGCGGTCTCTGGACAGAGGAGGGGGGGGGGGGTTGGACTCAGGAGGATGCCAGGACAGGCAGGGGGAGAGAAGCGGGTGGCGGCGGTCTCTGGCCCCGCAAAAGCCGCTGCAGTTCATCGATTTAAAGCGCCCGCTTTAAATCAATGATCTGCAGCCGCTTCTTCGGGGCTGTTGGAGAAATAGCCGATAACTTATACCGGAATATCGGTATAAGTTATCGGCTATCAGCCTGAAAGGTCACAGATTATCGGTATCGGCCCTAAAAAAAATCGATATCGGTCGATCCCTACATAAAATCGTAAAATATTATTTGCAAATTTGTTGCATCACTACTCATAACATTTATTGAAGATGTCTGGTCATACCCATGAGTAGGACGTCTCCTTTTACAGTACCATAGGTCTTATGTACTAAGTATAAACTTTTTGGGAATCGGTCAGACTATAGCTGGTCATCCACATTATTTTGGCAAGATAGACCAACAATCTAATGCGTAAGAAAGCCCCTCAGCTCTGCCTTGGCAGCAGTTGTCAGAGGAAGGAAGGGTCATCCATGCTGGGTATCAACATGTCCAACGCTGTGGTTCTCAGCGGGGAAATAAGCTTATATTGCACCAGTTTCTCTATTCAGAAAACATGTACACTCAGCTGAGGAGGTTGTGAATGTGCATGAAGGAACAGGATGAATATATATATATAGCAACCTATAGAATCATTGCACAATATGTGTTAAAGTTTATAAGCTTAAACCGGAAACATTTCCATAAAAAACCAAGAGCACACAATGAAAACATCAGTACCTGTACGACACAAAAGGGGTTAGCCTCACCCTTTTGTTTTATTTTTATTTTATTTTTTTACGTCTAGACACAAAAGGAGGGCAAACAGCAGAAGAAAGAAACCAAAAAAAGCAGAATAGGGAAAAATTCAGGAAAAAGATATAAAGATGGGGGAGTAATCAGCAAAGGGAAGTCTCAGAGGCAAATTGAGGGTGACCTCCCAAATGAAACCATACAAGAAGAAATGAACTGCAAAAAGTGCATTGTATACTGGGGTGATCTGAAAGTCCATCCGGGGAGACCATGTTGTTTGGAATCTATCCGGAGGATTGTGTAAGGAGGAAGCTTCCCATTTTAAATGAGGGTATTCCTTACTGTATATAGGAAGGTTCATACGTGCAAAAAATTCAGGGCATGTCTAAGCCGTGTGGGAGGTGGGGGTCGCCATGAAGCTTCCATCGTCGGGAACTTCGGTGCTAAACTAAAAAAAAAAAAACTGGAGAAAAACAGTGCTTTTTGTGCCTGTGTGAATGTACCGTATGATATAGTGGACCTGTAAATACCGAGGCAGTCAGAGCATCAATGCTTTTATTTTCTTCATACAGGATACTGAACAGAACCTAAAGGACAAGCAAAATAAGATGGAAGCTGAACATCTTTCACTGATCAACAACCTTCTCAGTGGAACACTGACTCCGGACCCTTCAGACCTGTCTGACCTATTTCTAGTCTGCGTGGAGAAGGAACTTGCATTATACAAAGAGGAAATCAATTAAGAAGCTCCCTCTGCTGCCCCCTGTGGTGACATAGCACCGTGTGGTGACATCACTGTTCCAGGCAGTAATAACAATGATAGTGATCTGTTTAATACTCATGTTGCTACAACAATCACCAATTATAAAACCGTCTGAAAATCAAAACAGTCCCAATGTCTTTCTTCTCGGTCCCTGAGCACTAGAAGTGACTTTGAGTTGAGTCGTCTGCAGCTTCTCTTTTGATTGTGACGTTTTCTTGGTGGGCGCCGATGTCGCCTGTCTGACATTTTGGGGTCTAACAGCAGTAGTGGTTGGGTTGTGTGTAGCTGGGGTCTTCATGGGTGCCTGCAATGTATTTTTGTTGGGCACAACATGCATGATCCTGGTGGACGGAGCGGATATAGCCTGTCTGTCCTTAGAAATAGTAACTGTGCGAGTTTTTCCTGTGGAAAGAGTATCTGGTCTTGATTGAGGTCGTTTATTAGAAGAGGTAATGTTCAGTCCTTGACCTGATCGTTCGGGCCCAGACCGGCAGGATGAGGCAGACACTTGATCTTTAGTGATTGTTTTGGAAGCTGGCATGCAGGTGGCATTGTTCCGCTGGTCTCGAAGTTGCTTTTTGACTAAAGCAGAACTCTGATGCTGCTGTTCAGAATGAACAATAACATTTTGCGGCTTGGTCCCTTGCTGCAGAGACGTGGAGGGACATTCTTCAGGTACTGCATTAACAGCGTCATCTCTGGGTGAAATGAGTAGCTGTTTATCTGGGATATCACTGAGCTCAGATAGGCGCTCCTCATGTTCTCTCAGCGCCCTGCGCCTTCTCTGATAGGACCTTTGTATTATCTCCTGACTCACAGATGAGAGCCCGCCTAAGGAGAAGAGTGCATGAAAATGACTGATTCACATCAGCATCAGTACTCGATAATGGGTCGGTATCAAATGTCTAGCACTATCGGATACATGTGTGAATGTCTGGATGTGGCCCTGACACCGCTTACTGTACCTGAAGCATCAAAGGGCAGACATGTCTCCTCACTGTCATCACTAATACTCCCATCCTCCTCTTCCTCATCATTACTGGCAGAGTCTCTCGTGGTCTCTCCGTCCAATTTCTGAAGGAAAGGCAAGGTCTCTAGTACTTGCTGCCTGATCCGGGGAACAAAGATAAAAAATCAGACAGGTCAGGATCTCATCAAAGGATTTCTGTGTTTTTTTTCACGTAACTTTGGCGCAATGCTTTGGCGCAGTGTCTTTTTGCGCCAAAGTTTGGCGCCTCTTCTCCACTGTCATTTTTACAACTTTCTCAAAATCACACGGACCTGTGTGTGATTTTAACTTTAGTCAGTAATTCATCATTTGCGCCGATCGATCTTTGGCGCAATTTTGCGCCTTATAGGTTTTTTTTGGGGCGCAAATCACTGCCAAGAAATTTTGCACATGGAAAACACACTTGAAAACACAATGTCAGAAAATGTAAAGGCGTCAAAATACATAAAAAAAAAAATTTTTGTGAAAGCAGCGACTCCTCAGGGGCTGCGCAATACTATCCTGCGAAATAGTTGTCTCTGAGGAACCTTCACCCTCCGTTGAGCCAGCATTGGACATGGCCGCACAGGTTCAGGAAAGATAAGCACTAAAGCAGTGGTCTCCAATCTGCGGACCTCCAGATGTTGCAAAACTACAACTCCCACACTCAGTCACCTCCTGCCATATTATATAAAGCATCCCAGTATAACACAGTGTAACGACACCTCAGATGTCCTGTAGTCACTGTCACCTCCTGCCATATTATATAAAGCATCCCAGTATAACACAGTGTAACGACACCTCAGATGTCCTGTAGTCAGTCACCTCCTGCCATGTTATATAAAGCATCCCAGTATAACACAATGTAACGACACCTCAGATGTCCTGTAGTCACTGTCACCTCCTGCCATGTTATATAAAGCATCCCAGTATAACACAATGTAACGACACCTCAGATGTCCTGTAGTCACTGTCACCTCCTGCCATGTTATATAAAGCATCCCAGTATAACACAGTGTAACGACACCTCAGATGTCCTGTAGTCAGTCACCTCCTGCAATGTTATATAAAGCATCCCAGTATAACACAATGTAACGACCCCTCAGATGTCCTGTAGTCACTGTCACCTCCTGCCATGTATAATATAAAGCATCCCAGTATAACACAATGTAACGACACCTCAGATGTCCTGTAGTCACTGTCACCTCCTGCCATGTATAATATAAAGCATCCCAGTATAACACAGTGTAACGACACCTCAGATGTCCTGTAGTCAGTCACCTCCTGCCATGTTATATAAAGCATCCCAGTATAACACAATGTAACGACACCTCAGATGTCCTGTAGTCACTGTCACCTCCTGCCATGTATTATATAAAGCATCCCAGTATAACACAATGTAACGACACCTCAGATGTCCTGTAGTCACTGTCACCTCCTGCCATGTATAATATAAAGCATCCCAGTATAACACAGTGTAACGACACCTCAGATGTCCTGTAGTCAGTCACCTCCTGCCATGTTATATAAAGCATCCCAGTATAACACAATGTAACGACACCTCAGATGTCCTGTAGTCACTGTCACCTCCTGCCATGTATTATATAAAGCAGTGGTCTTCAACCTGCGGACCTCCAGATGTTGCAAAAACTACAACTCCCAACATGCCCGGACAGCCGTTGGCTGTCCGGGCATGCTGGGAATTGTAGTTTTGCCACATCTGGAGGTCCGCAGGTTGAAGACCACTGCACTAAAGTAACCAAAAAAAAAATACTCAAGTTGAAAATAAAATCCATTTCACATGGTGACTTTAAACCACACAAAAGAAAATAACTCATGTCGCTTGCTGATATACTGCAGGAGGGACTCCCGAAATGGCTGCACAAGGGGTAAAATACGCGTCCTCTGTGGGAGTAAGTTCGGTGTAAAAGGCGCTGTGAACAGCTGATTTCAACATTTGAGCCAAAATTACTAACAACTTGCACCAAATTTGGTGATAAATTTGGTGCGTGTCCACGAAAACGAAAGTGAAAAAAAAAAGGGTAAAAAGAAACTGTCAACAGGCAAAATTGATAAATACCCCCCCATAATGTTTTATGATGGTGACAACCGGGAAGTAACTGTCACAACCAAACTCTATAAGGATATGATCACACTACGAACATTCTGGTGCAGTAGAGTCCCACTGCTGTCAATGGGATTCCACTGCGCAGTGCATACTACAGAATTTCAGTGGCAGAGCTTTCCGAAAACTGGAATTCTTTTGCGTAATATACCGCGCCGTCTATGTAGACCGGCAATGTCTGGTTCAGTCGGTGCAGGCCGCCCTCGGAATCTCCAACAAGATTCCATAGTGTGACCATATGCCACAAAGGAGAATGAATATAAGTTTACAAAGTAACATGAACGGTATACATTGTGGGAAGTGTTATCTTTTTAAAGGGGTTCTCCGGTTCTTACACATCTTTTCCCCTATCCAAAGGATAGGGGATAAGATGCCTGATCGCGGGAGTCCCGCCGCTGGGGAACCCCCGGGATCATGCACGCGGCACCCCGTTTGTAATCAGTCCCCGGAGTGTGTTCGCTCCGGGACTGATTACAGGAGACCACCGGGCCGGCGGCGTGTGACGTCACGCCTCCGCCCCTCAATGAAAGCCTACGGGAGGGGGCGTGATAGCTGTCACGCCCCCTCCCGTAGGCTTGCATTGAGGGGCGGAGGCATGATGTCACACGCCGCTGGCCCGGTGGTCGCCTGTAATCAGTCCCGGAGCGAACACGCTCCGGGGACTGATTACAAACGGGGTGCCGCGTGCATGATCCCGGGGGTTCCCCAGCTGCGGGACTCCTGCGATCAGGCATCTTATCCCCTATCATTTGGATAGGGGAAAAGATGTGTAAGCACCAGAGAACCCCTTTAAGGGGCTGCCCAGGATTAGAGAAAGAGTCTGCTTATTTCCAGCAACAGAACCAATCTTATCCATAGGCTGAATCTAGTATTGGAGCTTATAGTTCTTCAGGTGGGTTTATAAGAAAATAAAAGAACAGGTCTTGGACTAGCACTGCTGTCTGCATTCACACAAAAAGCTCTTCGCCACCACAGTTGCAACAGACTTTACTGTTGTTTATTCGGTATAAAAGGGGATAACGCGTTTTGGAGCATGCACCTTCCTCGGGTCCAATAAGGGTGCCTGCACACCACGTTTTTGCTATACAGTTCCCGTATACGGTTTCAAGTTAAAAACTGTACAGAACTGTATAGAAAACTGTATGCATTGACTTAACATTGTAAACCGTATGTCAAACGCATCCTCCGGTTTAGTCCGTTTTGCATCTCATACGGTCTTGTCCAGTTTTTTACCCCATACCCAAAACTGTAGTCTACCACGTTTTTTGGTCCGGGTGAAAAACTGTATTAAAGGGGTATTCCAGGAAAATACTTTTTTTAATATATCAACTGGCTCCAGAAAGTTAAACAGATTTGTAAATTACTTCTATTAAAAAATCTTAATCCTTTCAGTACTTATGACCTTCTGAAGTTAAGGTTGTTCTTTTCTGTCTAAGTGCTCTCTGATGACACGTGTCTCGGGAACCGCCCAGTTTAGAAGAGGTTTGCTATGGGAATTTGCTTCTAAACTGGGCATTTCCCGAGACAGGTGTCATCAGAGAGCACTTAGACAGAAAAGAACAACCTTAACTTCAGAAGCTCATAAGTACTGAAAGGATTAAGATTTTTTAATAAAAGTAATTTACAAATCTGTTTAACTTTCTGGGGCCAATTGATATATATAAAAAAAGTTTTTTTCCTGGAATACCCCTTTAAACCGTATACGTTTTTTCTTTAAACATGGGAGTCAATGGGAACCATACAGAACTGTATGTGCGTACGGTTCCATCAGGTTTTCACCATACGGTTTTTGACTTTGCGCAGTTTTTTTTCTTGTAATTTCAATCAAACAAGTGAAACTTTATTGAAAATGGAGTGAAAAGTTAAAAACGTGTACGTTTTTTTCTTAAAAAACAGATGCAACCGGACATCATTTTTCAAACCGTATACGGTTTTCAACCTTATATGGGTTAAAATTTGTACACACTTTTTGATACAGTGGTCCCCCAACATACAATGGTAATCCGTTCCAAATGGATCATCGTTTGTTGAAACCATCGTATGTTGAGGGATCCGTGCAATGTAAAGTATAGGACAGTGGTCTACAACCTGCGGACCTCCAGATGTTGCAAAACTACAACACCCAGCATGCCCGGACAGCCGTTGGCTGTCCGGGCATGCTGGGTGTTGTAGTTTTGCAACATCTGGAGGTCCGCAGGTTGTAGACCACTGTTAGAGAAAGTTGTACTCAACTGTCCCCGCCCCTCCGGACCGTCACCGCTCGTCACCGCTGCCCGGGATGTCGCCGCCCATCACTGTCGCCGCGTCCCTGAGGTGTCCCCGCCGCTCCGGCAAGGCCTCTGCTTCCCCAGCAACCGCATTCTCCGTCGCCGCCATCACGTCGCTACGCACGGCGCTCCTAATGGATGACGGGACGGCGTGCGCAGCGACGTGATGACATCGATGGAAAGCGACGACGATGGAGGGGATCTCGAAGAGGACGCGCCGGAGCCCCGAGGACAGGTAAGTGATCGTCAGCGGACCACACGGGGCACCGTAAACGGCTATCCGGTGGCAGCTGAAGCAGTCTGCGCTGCCGGATAGCCGTTTATGCGATGGCCCCGACATACAAAAGCATCGTATGTTGATGCTGCCTCTGAAAGGCCATCGCATGTTGAAATTATCGTATGTCGGGGCCATCGTAGGTTGGGGGGGGGGGGGGGGGGGTCACTGTACAGTTTAGTCAGGTTTTGAGGAATCTGTTTTTCATCAAAAACCTGATACGGGAACTGTATTGCAACAACGTGGTGTGTGACTGCACCCTAACAGTCACTAAAATAAATAAATATATAAGAAATGTATTTATTTATTTTAGTGACTGTTATTGGACCTGAGGAAGGTGCATGCGTCCACTTTTATATGTACTAAAACAACGAAAAGTAAGAACTTTTTGTATGAGATCAGACAGCAGTGCTCGTCCAAGACCCGATCTTATATTTCTTTATAAACCCAGGTCCTTATCGGCACCCCAGGGAACGTGGACGGGGTCCTTGAGCAGCACACTGTGCATGTAAACTATGTATCATATGTGACTGGAGTAGTGCAGGTCATACAGCACAGATAAGGTTAGTACAGCACAATAGGTGTGGTGGTGGGTAAACTTCTCCTGACATACTACACCAGTGAGCGCCCCTGTTGTTGTTTTCTCCTTTTGTATAGTTATTCAAGTGATTGAAGCTGAGCTGTATTACCAGACACAACCCATAGACAAGAGTAGTGCGGTCTTATATAACAAAAAAAAAAAAAAAAAACTACTTAAAAAAAATAAATAAATAAATAAAAAAATGGAAATCCCCTTAAAAGGGGTAAGGGGTGGAAAGAGAAAATTCTAAAATCAACTGGTGCCAGCAAGTTTAGCAGATTTGTAAATTACTTCTATATAAAAATCTTAATCCTTCAAGTACTTATCAGCTGCTGTGTGCTCCACAGGAAGTTCTTTTCTTTTTGAATTTCTTTTCAGTCTGACCACTAGAGAGGAGCGAACTTACAGTAAATTCGATTCGTCACGAACTTCTCGGCTCGGCAGTTGATTACTTATCCTGCATAAATTAGTTCAGCTTTCAGGTGCTCCCGTGGGCTGAAAAAGGTGGATACAGTCCTAGGAAAGAGTCTTCTAGGACTGTATCCACCTTTTCCAGCCCACGGGAGCACCTGAAAGCTGAACTCATGTATGCAGGATAAGTCCTCAACTGCCGAGCCGAGAAGTTCTTGACGAATCGAATTTACTGTAAGTTCGCTCATCTCTACTGACCACAGTGCAGTCAGGAACTGTCCAGAGTACAAGAAAATCCCCATAGCAAACCTCTCCTGCTCCGGACAGTTCCTGACATGGACAGAGGTGTCAGCAGAGAGCACTGTGGTCAGACTGGAAAGAAATACACAACTTCCTCTGTAGTATACAGCAGCTGATAAGTACTGGAAGGATTAAGATTTTTAAATAGAAGTCATTTACAAATCTGTTTAACTTTCTGGCACCAGTTGATTTAATAAAAAATAAAAAAATTGTTTACCACTGAAGTACCCCTTTAAGGCTTAAAGGGGTACTCCGCTGCTCAGCATTTGGAACAAACTGTTCTGAACGCTGGAGCCGAGGCTGGGAGCCCGTAACGTCATAGCCCGCCCCCTCATGACGCCACGGCTGTCACGCCCCCTCCCATAGACTTGCATTGAGGGGGTGGAGCGTGATGTCATGAGGGGGCGGGGCTATGACGTCGCCAGCTCCAGTGTTCGGAACAGTTTGTTCCCAATGCTGAGCAGCGGAGTACCCCTTTAAGGCTATGTTTACACATCAGGATGTCTGTGCAGAATTCCGCATAAATCTTCTGCACATGCATTCAATGGGTTTTCAATGGGACTCTGCTGCTCTGTTCACACGCCAGAATTTCCGCGGCAGCAACAATCTGCCGTGGAAATCCTGATTCCGAAGTCAGCCAAAACACTGAACCTGTTTTTGCGGATTTTGTTCGGAAATCAGACAGCGCATTTGCGAGCGGTCCTAGCGCCGCCATGTTTTGTTTTGGACATTCCGCCGTGTGAACATAGCCTAAGGATATGTACATCTCAAGTCTGGCGCCACATAGCCTATACTGGAAGCTTATGGATTCAGATGTCTCACCTGTAGTTTGTTGCCTTAGTGCACGGGTTTCCAGTAAGATCCAAGATGAGAAGACTCGGGGGTAATTCACCTGTATAGGGAAACAAACCACTAAATGAAAAACTAGTCACACGTGTAGTTGCAATTTACAGTCTGTTGTTGACATTTCAGGTCCAGATGGATCTCATGACTTACTTGCATCAAGATTTTTGATCAAATTGTGGGATATGTCCAGGAACTGCAGATTTTTCAGACATCGGAGGTTTTGGATTTCCTCCACTCTGTTCCAAGAAAGACTAAGGAACCTTGGAGACAAGGGGGCTTAAAATAAGTCAATTATTAGTAATTCCCAACCAGGGTGCCTCCAATTGTGGCAAAACTACAACTCCCAGCATGACCAGACAGCCGAAGGCTGTCTGGTCATGCTGGGAGTTGTAGTTTTGCCATCGCTTAAAGGGATACTCCACTGGAAAACTTTTTTTTTAAATCAACTGGTGCCAGAAAGTCAAACAGATTTGTAAATTACTTCTATTAAAAAAATCTTAATCCTTCCAATAGTTATCAGCTGTTGAAGTTGAGTTATTGTTTTCTGTCTGGCAACAGTGCTCTCTGCTGACATCTCTGCTTGTCTCGGGAACTGCACAGAGTAGAAGAGGTTTGCTATGGGGATTTGCTTCTAAACTGGGTGGTTCCCGAGACACATGTCATCAGAGAGCACTTAGAAAGAAAATAACAACTCAACTTCAGCAGCTCATAAGTCCTGAAAGGATTACGATTTTTTTTAATAGACGTAATTTACAAATCTGTTTAACTTTCTGGCACCAGTTAATTAAAAAAAAAAAAGTTTTCCAGTGGAGTATCCCTTTAAAGGGGTTATCCAGGAAAACACTTTTTTTTATATATCAACTGGCTCCAGAAAGTTAAACTGATTTGTAAATGACTTCTATTAAAAAAATCTTAATCCTTTCAGTACTTATGAGCTGCTAAAGTAGAGTTGTTCTTTTCTGTCTAAGTGCTCTCTGATGACACCTGTCTCGGGAACTGCACAGAGTAGAAGAAGTTTGCTATGTGGATTTGCTTCTAAACTGGGCGTTTCCCGAGACACGTGTCATCAGAGAGCACTTAGACAGAAAAGAACAACTCAACTTCAGCAGCTCATAAGTACTGAAAGGATTACGATTTTTTTTTAGAAGTAATTTACAAATCAGTTTAACTTTCTGGAGCCAGTTGATATATATAAAAAAAGTGTTTTCCTGGATACTCCACTGGAAAACTTTTTTTCTTTATTTATTTTTTATTAACTGGTGCCAGAAAGTTAAACAGATTTGTAAATTACTTCTGTTAGAAAAATCTTAATCCTTCCAGTACTTATCAGCTGCTGTATAATCCCAGAAAGTTCTTTCTTTTTGAATTTCCTTTCTGTCTGACCACAGTGCTCTCTGCTGACACCTCTGTGCATTTTAGGAATTGTACAGAGTAGGAGCAAATCCCCATAGAAAACCTCTCCTGCTCTGGACAGTTCCTAAAATGGACAGAGGTGTCAGCAGAGAGCACTGTGGTCAGACAGAAAGGAAATTCAAAAAAAGAAAAGAACTTCCTGTGGATCATAACAGCAGCTGATAAGTACTGGAAGGATTAAGATTTTTTTTTAATAGAAGTAAAATACAAATATGTTTAACTTTCTGGCACCAGTTGATAATAAAAAAATGTTTTTCAGTGGAGTACCCCTTTAAGAAACACTGGCTAGGAAACTGATCTAGAGGGTACAAGACTTTGACAGTTTCAGTGTAGTGATACACTAGTTTTAGGCTCGCAACTCCTACCATCCATCTTGTACCAATGTGGATAAAGATGCTGGCGATCAGTTACTAGAGATCAGATACTGTCAATCGCAACAACAGCTATACAATTGCTGATATGGTAGAAGGCGGTATTTTAAAAATTCTGCCTTGTAATACTACTTTAAAAAAAAAAAGTTTCGATAGATTCGGACCTGGAAATAGTCAGGCGCTGGCAGGTTTGTGGGGAGTAGAGATGAGCGAACTTACAGTAAATTTGATTCGTCACGAACTTCTCGGCTCGGCAGTTGATGTCTTTTCCTGCATAAATTAGTTCAGCTTTCCGGTGCTCCGATGGGCTGGAAAAGGTGGATACAGTCCTAGGAGACTCTTTCCTAGGACTGTATCCACCTTTTCCAGCCCACCGGAGCACCTGAAAGCTGAACTCATTTATGCAGGAAAAGACATCAACTGCCGAGCCGAGAAGTCCGTGACGAATCGAATTTACTGTAAGTTCGCTCTCCTAGTGGGGAGCAATACTTATGTAATACTGTACTGTGCTGTAAGCAGATTATTTCTATAAGCTGCTGTGGACACTCACCGCAGATTCTGCAGAACATCTAGATTTTCAATCTTCTTTATTTGATTCTAAAAAAAAAAATATGCAAAACTGATGATCACATGGTAAGTTATGCCTTGTATACCACCCCATAAACCCATTACATAGTAATAGCTAAAGTCTGTGATATACAGTATGGCCCAGATTTATCAAAGTTTGTAGAGCTTACTTTCCCGTATATTTGGCGCAACTTTGGCGCAACTCCGCTTATTTGTTTACATCCCACCGCTCATTTTGACATCTTGCTCACGTAGACGTTTTTTTCACTTTCCAGTGCACCCTGATTTATCAACTGTGACTGTCGCAGATCTGGGCGCATCGGATTAAAAAGCTCCAGGAATCTACAGCAGCTTGAACCTCGCTTATGTTTCTGCTTTTCTGACTACCTGATCAGGGATCACTCTGATTTACATTCCCACCTTGTCTCCTACCCGCCCGCTCCACACATCTCCCATCAGTCTGCTACCTGTTGCAAGACTACAAATCCCAGCATGCCCTTACAGTGACGGCATGCTGGGAGATGTAGTCTTGTAGCGGGTGGGAGATGTGCGGCGCGGGCAGGTAGGAGAAAAGGGGGGGATGTAAATCAGTGCCCCCATCATTTAGTGAGGGAGGCGGGAATAGAATCAGATGGAGCCCAGGCGGCTGCAGAGTGATGCCAGCCCGGGCTCCTTTAACATACCTCGGCGCCGCTGAGTTTTTGGAGTCCCTAATGTAATTTCACATTCCCCCGCTGGGTCCCCTGATTGGCTGGGACCGAGCAGCCAATCACTGGACCCGGCGGGAAATCTTACAGTAGGGATTAAAACTCTTCGGTTCCGTTATATGTTAAAAGGAGCCTGGGCTGGCATCACTCTGCAGCCACCCGGGACTCCTGCAGACGGGCTGGGAGATGTGCAGGAGCCATCCCTGCCATCCCTCAGCGCTGCGGTACAACACTGAGAGATGGCAGGGACAGCCCCCAGCCAGGCTGCGGAGGGCCCGGGTTGGCTGCAGTGTTACAGATTTTTAAATTACTTCTATTAAAAAAATCTTTATCGTTCCAGTACTTATTAGCAGCTGTATGCTACAGAGGAAATTCTTTGCTTTTTGAATTTCTTTTTTGTCTTGACCACAGTGCTCTCTGCTGACAACTCTGTCTGTGTCAGGAACTGTCCAGAGCAGCATAGGTTTGCTATGAGGATTTTCTCCTGCTCTGGACAAGTTCCTGATACGGGCATCAGGTGTCAGCAGAGAGCACTGTGGACGAGACAAAAAAAGAAATTCAAAAAGAAAAGAATTTCCTCTGTAGCATACAGCTGCTAAAAAGTACTGGAGGGATAAAGATTTTTAATAGAAGTCATTTACAAATCAGTTGATTTAAAAAAAAAAAAAAATAATAATATGTTTTCCACCGGAGAACCCATATAAACTAAGCATACCAGTAAATGAATTATATAGCTATGTTCTCTACACAGAAAAAAGCCAAAAAGCACATAGTAGAGATGAGCGAACTTACAGTAAATTTGATTCGTCACGAACTTCTCGGCTCGGCGGTTGCTGACTTTTCCTGCATAAATTAGTTCAGCTTTCCGGTGCTCCGGTGGGCTGGAAAAGGTGGATACAGTCCTAGGAAAGAGTCTCCTAGGACTGTATCCACCTTTTCCATCCCACGGGAGCACCTGAAAGCTGAACTAATTTATGCAGGAAAAGTGATCAACTGCCGAGCCGAGAAGTTCGTGACGAATCGAATTTACTGTAAGTTCGCTCATCTCTAGCACATAGCATAAAGGATGAGGAGACTACTAACACAGTATCTCTTAGGTTAAAATCACAATGATCACATTACAAAGGCCAATGTTTCCCAACCAGGGTGCCTCCAGCTGTTGCAAAACTACAACTCCTAGCATGCCCGGACAGCCTTCGGCTGTCCGGGCATGCTGGGAGTTGTAGTTTTGCAACAGCTGGAGGCACCCTGGTTGGGAAACACTAACATAGGCTGTAGAATAGGCTGGTATCCTCCTACGAGACAGGCCATGACTTGTATGCTGGCAGCCATGCTGAATACTCTTTATGTTATCTGCAGCTAAACCAAGTGGGTGTCAGAACAAAAGAAAACAGAAATACGTCTGGATGTGAAGTCATAGCAGGATCCACCCTAGAGCAGATAACAGGTAAGGTTCCCTCTTGTGTATTGTTGCTCGGAGCAGGGATCAGGTTACCTCTTGCAGGTACAGGTTCTTCACCTCCTTCACCATCTCCAGATTCTTCAGCACTGTGATCCCTTCTCGGTCCAGTCTCACAGTGTGTAGATGGAGCAATGCCCGAGACCTATGGGGTAGGGATGAATACACGAGAAACTCAATAGAAATCTACTAATGTATACAGGCCAGAGCTGAATTCTTCACTAAAACGCCTGATGAAGCGGTTAACCGCGAAACGCGTTGCATTGTGGGTAATAAACCTAATTGTTTTACCTGAGTTCCATGCGCCCTGCTTGATCCTGAGTCTTTTGGAGGTCTTTGCTGTGAGAGCTGAATTAGGGAAAATACAAAAAATAAAAATAATTAAAAAAAAAGCTAACACCACAGGGTCACCATATGGCGATGAATATCTGCCCCGGGCATGTGATGATTACATACATACTCAATTCTGTACTGTAACTATAAGGCGCCATACAGCTGTGTGAGCATCACATGTAGAGATGAGCGAACTTACAGTAAATTTGATTCGTCACGAACTTCTCGGCTCGGCAGTTGATGACTTATCCTGCGTAAATTAGTTCAGCCTTCAGGTGCGCTGGTGGGCTGGAAAAGGTGGATACAGTCCTAGGAAAGAGTCTCCAGTCCACCGGAGCACCTGAAAGCTGAACTGATTTATGCAGGAAAAGACATCAACTGCCGAGCCGAGAAGTTCGTGACGAATCGAATTTACTGTAAGTTCGCTCATCTCTAATCACATGATCAAGACAGCAATAAATACAATAAATTTGCTTTGCACAAAATAATAAGAATAATTCTGGGTAATAGTCACGTGATCTCTATTAAAATGCTATAGTTCATCGATTGTCTGATTCAGTTCTTTTATTCTTTAAAGGGGTACTCGGCCCCTAGACATCTTATCCCCTATCCAAAGGATAGGAGATAAGATGTCTGATTGTGGGGGTCCCGCTGCTGGGGACCCCTGCAATCTCCCTGCTGCACCCGGCGTTCCTTTGGAGCGTCGGGTGCAGAGTTGGAGGCTCGTGACGTCACGGCCATGCCACCTCAATGCAAGTCTATGGGGGTGGGGGGGGGCCTGGCGTTACGCGATAGATAAGTGTTTTCTGACCAAGGTGCCTCCAGCTGTTGCAAACCTACAATTCACTGCAGAATTATCGCCCCCCCAAGCGGTCGCTCCACCCATTGAAGCAAAGACAGGCTCCCTCTGAAAACCTGACTAGTGATGTAATGTCTCGGGCTGCACTGCAACCGGGAAAACCTAAGGCCACAGTCATTTTGTATGGTGTTAAAAATAAACCTTGAGGTAAAAATCCCAAAAGAATTGCGAGATCACCATGAAACACGGGTACAGACACTATATTATGAACTACACTTTACAGCCCCTGTAGCATAGTCAAATAAAAAAAATCCTGGAATACCCCTTTAACGGCACATTGATTTGTGAACACCTCAATGGTTGTTAAGAGGTTAAAATATAACTTTTAATGAATACATATGATAATACTAGAAAATATAAATCACCCAAAAATCTGTAAATCAATCAACAGTAATCAACAAAGGTAAAATCAGAGCAAACAGTAAACAGTCCCATTTATATACAGTATATGGGAATTATAATAAGTTCTCCACTAACATATTTATTGGACCTCAGCTGATTATTATTTGGCCATTTCTGTACAGATCCCTGACAATCGATAGAATGAGCAGGAAGAAGCGGGATAGTTTATATTTGTTGTAGCTGAGTGGATATGGTTTTGAGATGGTCTATTAAGGACACGTTTTATGGGACTGAACCAGCTGGAGTCTCCATTCTTTCCCTGTTTATTGATGGAAGGGCCCTAGATTGAGATAAGAGATGGTTTTGAACATTTTGTGCATTTGGACTGTGAGGAATTATTACAGAAAGTATATTGGAAAATTATATAATGAGAATACATGATATAACTACTATGGATAGAACTGGTAATACTTACCCCCTCTCCTGTGTTTCACCATGTGCAGACGGCTCCAGGTTCCTCCTCACTATAACACTCAGTATGGAGTCCTCGTCCTCTCTGTCCCCTGTAATAAAGCATCCCAGTATAACACAATGTAACGACACCTCAGATATCCTGTAGTCACTGTCACCTCCTGCCATGTATAATATAAAGCATCCCAGTATAACACAATGTAACGACACCTCAGATGTCCTGTAGTCACTGTCACCTCCTGCCATGTATTATATAAAGCATCCCAGTATAACACAATGTAACGACACCTCAGATGTCCTGTAGTCACTGTCACCTCCTGCCATGTATAATATAAAGCATCCCAGTATAACACAGTGTAACGACACCTCAGATGTCCTGTAGTCACTGTCACCTCCTGCCATGTATTATATAAAGCATCCCAGTATAACACAATGTAACGACACCTCAGATGTCCTGTAGTCACTGTCACCTCCTGCCATGTATAATATAAAGCATCCCAGTATAACACAATGTAACGACACCTTAGATGTCCTGTAGTCACTGTCACCTCCTGCCATGTATTATATAAAGCATCCCAGTATAACACAATGTAACGACACCTCAGATGTCCTGTAGTCACTGTCACCTCCTGCCATGTATAATATAAAGCATCCCAGTATAACACAGTGTAACGACACCTCAGATGTCCTGTAGTCACTGTCACCTCCTGCCATGTATTATATAAAGCATCCCAGTATAACACAATGTAACGACACCTCAGATGTCCTGTAGTCACTGTCACCTCCTGCCATGTATTATATAAAGCATCCGAGTATAACACAATGTAACGACACCTCAGATGTCCTGTAGTCACTGTCACCTCCTGCCATGTATAATATAAAGCATCCCAGTATAACACAGTGTAACAACACCTCAGATGTCCTGTAGTCACTGTCACCTCCTGCCATATTATATAAAGCATCCCAGTATAACACAATGTAACAACCCCTCAGATGTCCTGTAGTCACTGTCACCTCTTGCCATATTATATAAAGCATCACAGTATAACACAATGTAACGACACCTCAGATGTCCTGTAGTCACTGTCACCTCCTGCCATGTATTATATAAAGCATCCCAGTATAACACAGTGTAACGACCCCTCAGATGTCCTGTAGTCAGTCACCTCCTGCCATATTATATAAAGCATCCCAGTATAACACAATGTAACGACACCTCAGATGTCCTGTAGTCACTGTCACCTCCTGCCATGTATAATATAAAGCATCCCAGTATAACACAATGTAACAACACCTCAGATGTCCTGTAGTCACTGTCACCTCCTGCCATGTATTATATAAAGCATCCCAGTATAACACAATGTAACAACACCTCAAATGTCCTGTAGTCACTGTCACCTCCTGCCATGTTATATAAAGCATCCCAGTATAACACAATGTAACGACACCTCAGATGTCCTGTAGTCACTGTCACCTCCTGCCATGTTATATAAAGCATCCCAGTATAACACAATGTAACGACACCTCAGATGTCCTGTAGTCACTGTCACCTCCTGCCATGTATTATATAAAGCATCCCAGTATAACACAAAGTAACGACACCTCAGATGTCCTGTAGTCACTGTCACCTCCTGCCATGTATTATATAAAGCATCCCAGTATAACACAATGTAACGACACCTCAGATGTCCTGTAGTCACTGTCACCTCCTGCCATGTATAATATAAAGTATCCCAGTATAACACAATGTAACGACACCTCAGATGTCCTGTAGTCACTGTCACCTCCTGCCATATTATATAAAGCATCCCAGTATAACACAATGTAACGACACCTCAGATGTCCTGTAGTCACTGTCACCTCCTGCCATGTATAATATAAAGTATCCCAGTATAACACAATGTAACGACACCTCAGATGTCCTGTAGTCACTGTCACCTCCTGCCATATTATATAAAGCATCCCAGTATAACACAATGTAACGACACCTCAGATGTCCTGTAGTCACTGTCACCTCCTGCCATGTATTATATAAAGCATCCCAGTATAACACAATGTAACGACACCTCAGATGTCCTGTAGTCACTGTCACCTCCTGCCATGTATTATATAAAGCATCCCAGTATAACACAATGTAACGACCCCTCAGATGTCCTGTAGTCACTGTCACCTCCTGCCATATTATATAAAGCATCCCAGTATAACACAATGTAACGACACCTCAGATGTCCTGTAGTCACTGTCACCTCCTGCCATGTATTATATAAAGCATCCCAGTATAACACAATGTAACGACACCTCAGATGTCCTGTAGTCACTGTCACCTCCTGCCATGTTATATAAAGCATCCCAGTATAACACAATGTAACGACACCTCAGATGTCCTGTAGTCACTGTCACCTCCTGCCATATTATATAAAGCATCCCAGTATAACACAATGTAACGACACCTCAGATGTCCTGTAGTCACTGTCACCTCCTGCCATGTATTATATAAAGCATCCCAGTATAACACAGTGTAACGACACCTCAGATGTCCTGTAGTCACTGTCACCTCCTGCCATGTTATATAAAGCATCCCAGTATAACACAATGTAACGACACCTCAGATGTCCTGTAGTCACTGTCACCTCCTGCCATGTTATATAAAGCATCCCAGTATAACACAGTGTAACGACACCTCAGATGTCCTGTAGTCACTGTCACCTCCTGCCATGTATTATAGAAAGCATCCCAGTATAACACAATGTAACGACCCCTCAGATGTCCTGTAGTCACTGTCACCTCCTACCATGTATTATATAAAGCATCCCAGTATAACACAATGTAACGACCCCTCAGATGTTCTGTAGTCACTGTCACCTCCTGCCATGTATAATATAAAGCATCCCAGTATAACACAATGTAACGACACCTCAGATGTCCTGTAGTCACTGTCACCTCCTGCCATATTATATAAAGCATCCCAGTATAACACAGGGTAACGACCCCTCAGATGTCCTGTAGTCACTGTCACCTCCTGCCATGTTATATAAAGCATCCCAGTATAACACAATGTAACGACCCCTCAGATGTCCTGTAGTCACTGTCACCTCCTGCCATGTATTATATAAAGCATCCCAGTATAACACAATGTAACGACACCTCAGATGTCCTGTAGTCACTGTCACCTCCTGCCATGTTATATAAAGCATCCCAGTATAACACAATGTAACGACACCTCAGATGTCCTGTAGTCACTGTCACCTCCTGCCATGTATTATATAAAGCATCCCAGTATAACACAATGTAACGACACCTCAGATGTCCTGTAGTCACTGTCACCTCCTGCCATGTTATATAAAGCATCCCAGTATAACACAGTGTAACAACACCTCAGATGTCCTGTAGTCACTGTCACCTCCTGCCATGTTATATAAAGCATCCCAGTATAACACAATGTAACGACACCTCAGATGTCCTGTAGTCACTGTCACCTCCTGCCATGTTATATAAAGCATCCCAGTATAACACAATGTAACGACACCTCAGATGTCCTGTAGTCACTGTCACACTCACCTCCTGCCATGTTAACACGGAGTTCTATATACAAGTAGACGTTTTCTACACTTCCATGCGCGTCCTTTTCGTTGCTAGGAAACCGCCGCAGAGCTCCCAGAAGGCAACGCGCCACCTTCACTTCCGGAACAATGGCGGCGTCCTTGGTGAGAGGAGCTGCCGGGAGCTGGGTAAGAACTGGAGCACGTGACCGGTGTTGGGCACACGTGGGGTACGGTTTGACGGGGACGGGGTCAAGGGTTGCCGGGTCGCTGAGTTGTCCGTAATTTCAGCGGGCACTGTGACCCCCACATGGGTGACCCCGGTGACATCATCCTAAGACTTCATTGATGCTTGTGTCATTTAAGCTTAGGTCAGTGTTTCCCAACCAATGTGCCTCCAGCTGCTGCAAAACTACTAGTAATAGTACAACAACTGGAGTCACACTGGTTGGCAAACACTGACCTAGGTTCATATCTTTTTCTGTTATAAAGGGCGGCCACAGACTTGTCGCCCCCTAGCAACCAATTACATTTTTACTAGGCAATCTTAGAAAACGAAAGCTGAGTTTTGATTGGTTGCCCATGCGCAACAAGGACAATTGTGCCCACTTTACGGGATGCCAGGTCTTGCCCAATCTGCACACTTACCACCGTTGTTTGGAGGCAACATTGTCGCTTCAATTTCTGTAGTTACAGATTCTTTAACCCCTTAAATGGGCACTCATTAAATTTTTTTGCTATTGCACTCCTTATGGTAAATAAAAAAAATCTTTCTAATGTACCGTACTTTGTTTTAAAAGAATTTAAGCGTACTCGTCAGATCCAACCCCAAAAATTTTTTTATTTAACCCCTTAAGGACCAAGCTCATTTTGACCTTAAGGACCAGGCCAATTTTATTTTTGCATTTCGTTTTTTTCCTCCTCGTCTTCTAAAATCGTAACTCTTTTATATTTTCATCCACAGACTAGTATGAGGGCTTGTTTTTGCGCGCGCGACCAGTTGTCCTGCGTAATGACATCGACTAATTTTACCATATAATGTACGGTGGCAACCAAAAAAATACGTATTTGTGTGGGGAATTAAAAAGAAACCACTATTTAGCAAATTTTGGAAGGTTTCGTTTTCATG
The DNA here is from genome assembly GCF_029499605.1 of Hyla sarda. Lineage (NCBI taxonomy): Eukaryota > Metazoa > Chordata > Amphibia > Anura > Hylidae > Hyla > Hyla sarda. The sequence continues at coordinate 32,542,179 of NC_079200.1, forward strand.
CCGTACAATTTACGGTAAACATGACGTGTGTTCTTTAATTCTGTGGGACAATACGATTAAATGTTACCCATGATTATATACTTTTGTATTGTTGTGTTTAAAATTTTTTTTAACTAAATTAGTACGTGTAAAAATCCTTCTATTTTGACAACTTAACTTTTTCATTTTTCCGTATAAGCGGCGGTATGAGGGCTCATTTGTTTGCGCCATGATCTGTACTTTTTATTGATACCACATCTGTGTATATAAAACTTTTTTTATAATTTTTCTTAATGTGACAAAAAGCAGCAATTTTGCTTTTTTTTTTTTTCAATGTTCCACGCTGTACACCGTAATGGGATCAATAACATTATATTTTAATAGTTCGGACATTTACGCATGCGGCAAATACCAAATATGTGTATGATGTTTTTTTTTTACACTTTATGGGGGTAAAATGGGAAAAAAGGACATGTTACATTTTTATTGGGGGAGGGGGATTTCAAAGTTTTTGAAAACACTTCCACCGCAGTAATACTACATGTTGTTTTTGTTTTTACATATATGGGAAAGAGGGGGGGAGTTTAACATTTTATTGAGGGGGGCTTTTATACTTTTGTTAACTTTTTTTAAAATTTATTTTACAATTTTTAAGGTCCCCTATGGAGGACTGCAGTGCTAGATTGCAATGTACTGTTCAGTACTATGTAACGTAGTACTGACCGGTACTTGTACAGGCCTGCACCAGAAGATCAGCCATCCTACGTGCCAGAGCAAGGTGAAAGACCTCTGGCCACCATTTGAACTCATCGAACCCCCACGATCGCACTGCAGGGGTCTGATTAGCTACTGTGAACCTATCGACACCTCTATTTTCCCTGTAGGTGCCACAAACGGCATTGATCACTGCATCTAAAGGGTTAATGGCGGACATCAGTTCTACATTCATCTGAAGGACATTTGTGTCCGGCATCTCGTTTAAAGGGGTTATCTAGTTTTAAAAAACCGTATACACAGGATAAGGGATGTGTTTAATCACAGGTTGTCTGGAAGTGCATGAAAATGTGTCGTCTCTATAAACAGCAATGCATTTTCAAGCAGTTTTGGCGAAAGAATTGGAATGTCCACTCTATCTGCTTTACTGTTTTGGAAAAACTTTTTACATGTTTTTATTGCTTCGCGTTCCAGTCCTGAAACACTACGATCACGAGTCACAGCCAGGTGAAGTGCGCCTCTCTCCCAGGTTATCGCTCAACCTAAGTCATTCCCATTGACTTTAAGGAGTACCTCTCATGATCTTCTTCCCGGCTGGCGAGGAGAGGGGGGGGGGGGGGGGTTCAGAGACAGTGTCTACAGCCGGTTCCAAGGTTGGGGTGAGATGTTCCAAATCCGAAGGCCGCAAGGCTACAGTGAAGAGCAGCGGACCTTCTGCTACCCCGAAACCCCAGCAATGGGGGATACGGGGTCCAAAGGAATCTCTGGCAACTTATGGGTCACGGTTCCAGGCCAAGATGGCGGAGTATGAAGAACTGGACAGAAAACTTAGGAGCCTGATGGAAGACCTGAAGTTTTCATAATTACCAGGCTGACCATGCCCCTGGAGGTAAGAGGCAGAAGTTCACTGCTCAGGAGCGTGCGCTGAAGATAGAGGTGGCTGAGGTTGAGGAGGCTAGAAGGAACATTGCTGGGGGTGCAGGGATCTTTAAAGAGAAACTGTCTAAGGATGACAGGTTTAAAGGAAATCTGTCACCTGCACTAACCTGTCGGCACCAACAGGTAGTGCTGGTGACAACGGTACTTACCTTGTCCCGTTCCGTGGCGGGGATCTCCGGAAATCGTTTCCGATAGCTTCAGCTCCGGGCCCGGCTTGAGGCAAGGACGGAGCTTAGTAACGTCATCGCTGCTGTTCTCTAGCAGCTGGACCCAGCTCTGCTAAGCTCCGTCCATGCCCCAATGCGGGCCCCGAGCTGAAGCTAACGGAGAAGATTACCGGAGATCCCCTGCACGGAATGGGACAAGGTAAGTACCGTTGTCATCAGTGTCACCTGCACTTAGTGCAGGTGACACTGGTGACAGATTTCCTTTTAAAGACATGCAAGCATGTGCAGCCATGAGGATAGCAGTGAGGAGGATGGAGGGGAGGAAGGTGACGGAGAGTCAGGTGAAGGTGAAGCTGTGGAGAGTGAGGGGGATGTCATCCCTAGTGCATGTGACCCCCAGCCCCTCCAAGATAGCTACCCTGAGACATATCAAGTGGTGCTACCTTCTAGTGATGGTGAGGAGGACCCGGCCAGTGGGGGTTTGCTGAGAGCCATCATACAGCAGGAGTCGCCTACCCGCTTGGAGGATTTAGCATTTGGTGAGGATCTTGGCAAGATGATTTGGTAAAGAATAAAAGGAAGAAGCAGAAAGTACAAGAAACTGTGGCCGACATTTATCATTGTCTTTAGACAAAAAAGCAGCGTTTATTTGCGCCTTTTTTGTGCCTTTTGGTTTACACATTTCTGCTGATTTTGAGTTGCAATCCACTGATTTTTGGCAATACACATGATATGGAAGCCACTGAAAAGTCTCTAAAACTACACCAGCCCAGACTTAGCTTTGATTTTTGGTGGATTGAAGAGAGAAACTTCAGGAAATGTGACCTGTACAAAATGAATCAAATGCTCTGTGACCATATAATAAATTTGGTGCTCCTACACATTACCAGCACACAAAAAAGGTGTAGAAAAATGCTTCACTTACACCTACAATGATAAATGCTTCACTTACACTACAACGATAAATGCTTCACTTACACTACAACGATAAATGCTGGCCTGTGTCCTTTGTGTTTCATCCTTTCCAGCAGTCTGGGCCAGCTGTGAAGTTGGTTCAGGCTGCTGCCCCCCCCCCAAGCTGCCAGACCCTGTACTTGTGGGGGGCAGCTCTGGTGCTGCGGAAGCGCCCCAGGGTGGTGGGGGGCATGTCCAAATACCAGAGGCAAGCTATGCTGCTGTCTGCTCGGGGAGCGGTTCCTCAAGTGCTGCACAGGTTACTGGCACTGCAGGGCACTACCCTGTGGGGGGGGGGGGGGGGGGGGGGGAGGAGTGTCCAGATGCTGGTGAAGGAGAGTGGCTTGTCCGTGTGCTCAGGGGCGGTTTCATGAGTGCTGTGGGCATTACCGGCACTGTGGGGCACTCCCCTGTGAGGGGGGGGGGGGGTGAGTGTCTGGGTGCCGGTGGTGGAGAGTAGAAAGTGGTTGGTCTGTGTGCTTGGGGGGGCGGTCCTCCTAGTACTATATGTTCTGTGGGCGCTGCGGGGCACTCCTCTGTGGGGGGGGGGAGGGAGGAGAGTGTCTGGGTGCCGGGATCCGCTGCAGAGCCCGTGTGGACAGGCAAAGCTGGCACTGCAGGGATTCCCTGCGTGTCAGAAAGTGTGGGAGGAGCTGGGGTGCACCTGGTGGGGCATCTCCAGACTCCGGAAGCGACATCGTCCATGGAGGAGGAACCATCTGCATAGACTCCAGCAGCAGCTAAGATTGCACCAAGGACTTTACTAAAGCCGGCTATATTACAAGTCCCAGCCAGCCCGGGATTTACAAGTCCCAGCCAGCAGGATACTAAGGGTGCAGAATATGAGAATGATGGGTGTAGTAGTGTTGTGGATGAGAGGAGTGTCAGTGGAGTGAAAGATGTTGGGAGTAGTGGTATGAATGGGAAGAAAGATAATGGGAGTAGTGGTGTGAATGGTGGTATTAATGGTTCTGGGTCTGGTCCGGTTGACTGCTCCTAGGAGCTATGCTAATGTCGCTACCGGGGGTTCAGGGGGGTCCCCGTCTCTGGAGGCCATTTGCAACAGCGCCTCCTGGAGGCTCTACATAGAGGGGAGGGGTGAGGTTGACCTGTCTTTCTGGATAGAGAGGCACGGTTTGGGGGCTTTTCAAGAGCAGAATGGGCAGGTGGTCTGGTCCCTCCCAGCACCTGGGCAGGACAATAACCGTAGGAATGTGGTCTGTCTGATTTGGAGGGGCGAGGATGCGTGCCCACCTCGCACTAAAGTGGTTGAGCTCCTCCTTCAGATGGAATTCAGGGCGAGTGGCATCTTTGCCCTTATTCACCCCTACCGTTCCTCTGAGTTTGACGTCAGTTTCGTTCGACCAGAGGGTCTTGAACTCTTCTGGTCAAACTTCGAAGTGGCGAAGAGCGAGCCTGGCTGGCGGGATTTTGCCGTAAAAGCGATTTCCCTTCAGAACTTGATAAGAAGGTGACCGTTTTGACCCATAACGAGTCACTTTCTTGTTATGATATCATGACCTGGCTCGGGTGGTATGGGGATGTGATGGACATGGCCAAAAAAAACTTGGATGAGCACGGGATCTGGTCCGGGGCCTGGACGTTTTCCGTCAAACTCAAGTGTTCAGGGAGTACCGTTGCCCACATTCTGTCAGCTGCCTTCTTTGGATGTGAGAGGATCCAGGTCTTCTACCAGGGGCAGCCTAAGGTCTGGCAGTCCATCCATTTTAGCGCAGTCTGTACTGTGTAGGTCTTTGCTTTGTGTGGTGGGTCATCTGGCCGTATCCTGTAGACAGATCCAGTGCTACCTGTGCGGTGTCCTCAGAACCCCTTTTATCCGTTGTCCCAGTGCCTTCGCCCGTGTGGCGGCCGCTCCGGACGGGGAGAGCTGTGAAGTTGCCTTGGCTGGGGAGGGTATGGGCAGGGATGGGGGCGCAACAGGGCTAGTGAGGAGGAAAAAGGGCCCCGCCAAACTAAGGCGGGAGGAAAATTGTAGGATTAGTAGGGAGCTGGAGAGTGCCCAGGTGACGGGGGTAACTCCAGTCTCTGCTCTTGAAGCTGGCCCTGTAACCGCTCAACCCCTGGGGGAGAACGTGCTGGATGAGGAGATCAGGAGGCTGCACAGAGAGGAAGGTAATATGGCCGACCCTTCCGATTCCTCCCACTTTGAAGGTGTGGATGAGGAGAGTGGGGAGAGGCCCAAAAAGAAAGACAGGCAAAAGGAAAGGGAGAAAGAAGAGGTCTGAGCCCTCTGTTCCTTGTACTACGGGACAGGTCCAAAACGGAAGCCTGACTGCTCCCTCTCTGATTGACCTGTCAAACCGGTTCCTCGTCCTTGATACCATCTCCTCAAGGACAAGGAACGAGGGGGGGGGGGGTTACTGGGCCCTGTCCTATGGAGGCACCTTCCTCGGAGGGCTGGGCTAGACCGGGGCCGGACGGAGGCAGGGATAAAATGGATCAATCTTAGTAAAAAAGATAGATCTAAGAGTGGTACAGCCTTCTCTTCTTCTTCAGGGGATGAGGGGAAAGAAGGGAAAACAAAAGTAAAGGGTGTAGCCGTCTAATCAATACGGCTAGATTTGCAGCCTTTGATTTTCTTGGCCGTGTTGAAGCCGACATTTTCTTTTTACAGCAGACTAGGTTGTCAGATCTAGACTCTCTGGTTAAAGCCAGAAGAGAGTGGAGGCGCAGTCAATTAAATTATTATTATTTTTTTAAGCAAAGTACATTAGAAATATTTTTTTATTTTCCATAAGGAGTGCAATAGCAAAAATTTTTTTACCGAATATTTTTGCTGCATATTTTTGCTGCAGATCTGCCCATTTACTCCAATGGGTAGCAAAATCTGCTACAGCCAATCTGCAGTAGAAAATACGCAGGTGTGAATTGAGCGGATTTTCCGCGCATATTTTGCTGCGGATCTGCCGCTGAAGGACCTCTATATGCTGCCTTAACATGTGCCCGCTCGGAGCAGCAATACGCCGCTATGAGCAGACACACTGCGATGGGCGAGTCGCTGCGCGCATGCGCAGTATACTCGCACCTCGCAGCAGCTCTCGGCCTAGCTCATTGAGCAGGGGGAGCAGTCGTGATGTGTGCGAGTACACCTCTCATGCACGGCGACACACACATCGCTTCAGTGTGTCTGCACGTAGCGGCGTATTGCCGCTCCGCGGAGGCACATGTAAAGGCACCATACAGAGGTCCTTCAGCAGCGGATCTGCAGTGTAAAATACGATGTAAATCCGCTCGTCTGAACGTACCCTAATGCAGTAAATAGTCTGGACAAAAGTTTTTCCAAATGACCGTGACCCTTTTAGAACGCATTTTACTTTTCAGTCAGTGTGCAAAATAGCTGGTGCCACTATGGACTGTAACTTATGTAAACTAACAATATTGTGGGACCTTTTTCCTCCATGAAAGTAATTGATAGTGAAAATTAATATTTCTGTACATTCTGTGGGGTAAAGTGTGAAGCTGGACGTGCTATGATAACCTTTTTCTCTCTCTTTTTGCTTTTTATGCTTTTTTCGGGTACTTTGATGTATTGACCATGTCTGCCTGTTTTCCCTCTTCCTCAGCCTGGCTCCCATCCCTGCAGTGTGTCCGCCATCGCTCCAAAGCTGTCACCCGTCACAACAGGGCCACTCATTTTGAGCGGCAGAAGATTTTGGCACTTACCGAATACATTGCACCCAAACCAGCTGTCAGTGAAAGCTGTGTGAAACCAAAGGTCCAAAAAGATGACGGGGTCAAGGTAATGATGAGATGTGGATAAAGCAAAACATTAAAGGGGTACTCCTGCGGAAAACAATTTTTTTTTTTAAATCAACTGGTGCCAGAAAGTTAAACAGATTTGCTAATTACTTCTATTTAAAGATCTTAATTCTTCCAGTACTTATCAGCTGCTGTATACTACAGAGGATATTGTTTGGTTCTTTCCAGTCTGACCACAGTGCTCTCTGCTGACACCTCTGTTCATGTCAGGAACTTTCCAGAGCAGGAGAGGTTTGCTATGGGGATTTGCTTTACTCTGGACAGTTCCTGACATTGACAGAGGTGTCAGCAGATAGCACTGTGGTCAGACAGAAAAGAACTACACCACATCCTCTGTATTATACAGCAGCTGATATGTACTGGAAGGATAACATATTTTAAATAGAAGTAATTTACAAATATGTTTAACTTTTTGGCACCAGTTGATTTAAAAAAAAATGTTTTACCACTGGAGTACCCCTTTAAAGACCATTTTAGGATGGATTCATTGCTACATTTCTTTAATGCTTTTGTTATGCTGATCAAGTGGAGATACAGGGGTTATACAAAATAACTAGAACAGCCCTATTTTTACATATTTAAATGGGTTATCCGCCATAAGGTGATTTTAGTACGTACCTGGCAGACAGTAATGGACATGCTTAGGAAGGATCTGCGCTTGTCTTGGGGCTAAATGGCTATGTTGTGAGATTACCAGAACACTGTGGCTAGCTTTTTGTGAACTGGTATTTCCTGTTTTACTTTTCTTTTTTTGACTACAAATCCCACAATTCCATCTCCCTCCCACACATCAGCCACCCCACCCATTGAAACATAAATGAGCTGCATCCATTCAAATCAGTGTGATTTTCAATCAGGGTGCCTACAGCTGTTGCAGATTGATCTCTCTCCCACCAAGCGATCCCTTTACCCATTGAAGCAGACAGGCTCCCTCTCATCAGCTGACTAGTGAGTCAGGTCTCGGCCGCATTGCAACCTGGGAAAAATCTGAGACAACGGTCATTTTGTATGCTGTTAAATAAATATTGGAGTGAAAAATCACAGAAGAATTGTTAGAAAACCATCACACACAGGTAAAGACACTATACTATGAACTACACTAACTTTACAGCCCCTGTAGCATAGTCAAATAAAGAAAAATCCTGGAATACCCCTTTAAGTTGAACACATGGCTTATGTCACTGTTGATCAACTTTATTACTTGCACCATTCTACAAATCTGTATTTATAATTGTTTTTTTTTAAGGGTTTTAAGGGCTTGATGTCAGACCCGACAGAGTTCCAAAGGGGAAGGATTCTTGGTGTGCACCTGGTAGAGGCATTTGTGACCCAAGTTGATGGGTGTGTCTAGGGCTATTGTTTTCCTGATTACATCGCAGTATACAAAGACTGGCAAAACATGTGCAGACAGAAGTAACTGTGGTTGAAAGTCAAAGCTTAATGCGAGGGACAGAAGAGCAGTTTGTCAACTGAAGCCCCTCAAATTATTGCTGAACTGAATGAAAGTTTGACATCACAAAGATGTGTTTTTTTTTTTTTTTTTGCTCTTTTGCCCCTCATGTTAAGTTTTAACTAGGGACCGACCGATTATCGGTTTGGCCGATTATCACGATTTTGGGCATTATCGGTATTGGCAATTACCTTGCCGATAATGCCCCGCCCCCGCCGCACCCCCCACTGAACCGCCCCGACCCCATTGCCTAATTACCCGGGGTCCACGCTACTTCTGGCTCCTGCTGCGTCCTGCGTTACGCTGTGCGCAATGACGAGTGATGTGACGTCACGTGACGCGACGTGACGTCACTGTCAGTGCGCACAGTGACAGCTCTGGAGGACGCCACCGGAGCCAGATGTAGAGTGGACTCCGGGAACAGGTAATTATAAAACCGGGGATGGGGGAGGCAATGGGGCGGTGCGGTGGGGGGTGCAACGCAGTGCGGTGGGGCGGTAGGGGGTGCGGAGCGGTGCGGCGGTGGGGGCAGGGGCGATAGGACTCGGGACCCCTGGACAGGCAGGGGGAGAGAAGCGGGTGGCGGAGGCGGTCTCTGGCACCGCAAAAGCCACTGCAGTTCATTGATTTAAAGCACCCGCTTTAAATCAATGATCTGCAGAGGTGTCGCGGGGGGATAAATAGCCAATAACTTATACCGGAATATCGGTATAAGTTATCGGCTATCGGCCCTAACCTCCACCGATTATCGGTATCGGCCCTAAAAAAACGATATCGGTCGATCCCTAGTTTTTTAACTTTTGACTACAGCTGCTTCAGTCTGCAGACGTTTTGCCAGCATTTTCATACTGAGATGAGATCAATGAAAGTGTAAACCTCCAGCACCTCTAGTCACAGATGCCCCTGCCAGGTGCGCCCCAATAAAAAAAAGTGACATATCATGCCCCCAAAAACAAATATTGTTAAAACAGCACAAGAAATAGTTTGTCAACAGCGATGAACCCATGGACAACAATAGACAGGACTTTTTCCATTCAGATGAATTGGAGGCGCTACTGGGCATTCTCTGTTTTCAGAGGTCTTTTACAGGCAGGGTCTGATCTCTGCTGTGAATGGTGGTGGATCCAGTGTTATCCCTCTACTGCATTGTGTCCCAACCAGGGGACGTCAGGCGGTTGCAAAATTACAACTCCCAGCATGCCCGGACAGCCTTTGGCTGTCCGGGCATGCTGGGAGTTGTAGTTTTGCAACAGCTGGAGGCACCCTGGTTGGAAAAAACTGCTCTATTGGTATCACCTTTCACTGTACTCCCGTCTGTGCTCTTGGGAAGAAAGGCGTAACTGGCAAATGATCTGTCCAGGATTTAGGGATTTTTATTTTAAAATTTATAGGACGGTCGGTAACTCTGGATTATAGGACGGTCGGTAACCCTGGATTAAAGGATGGTCGGCATTCTCTGTTTTCAGAGCTGTTTTGCAGGCAGGGTCTGATCTCTGCTGTGAATGGTGGTAGATCCAGTGTTATTTCTCTACTGCATTGTGGCCTCCGGCTGTTGCAAAACTGCAACTCCCAGCATGCCCGGACAGCCACTGTACTCCTGTCTGTGCTGTTGGGAAGACTGGATTATAACTCTGGATTATAGGGCAGTCAGTAACTCTGGATTATAGGAACTCTGCATTATGGGACAGTCAGTAACTCTGGATTATAGGACAGTCGGTAACTCTGTATCATAGGACAGTCAGTAACTTTGGATTATAGGACAGTCAGTAACTCTGGATTATAGGAACTCTGGATTATGGGACAGTCGGTAACTCTGGATTATGGGACAGTCGGTAACTCTGGATTATGGGACAGTCGGTAACTCTGGATTATGGGACAGTCGGTAACTCTGGATTATGGGACAGTCGGTAACTCTGGATTATGGGACAGTCGGTAACTCTGGATTATGGGACAGTCGGTAACTCTGGATTATGGGACAGTCGGTAACTCTGGATTATGGGACAGTCGGTAACTCTGGATTATAGGACAGTCGGTAACTCTGGATTATAGGACAGTCGGTAACTCTGGATTATAGGACAGTCGGTAACTCTGGATTATAGGACAGTCGGTAACTCTGGATTATAGGACAGTCGGTAACTCTGGATTATAGGACAGTCGGTAACTCTGGATTATAGGACAGTCGGTAACTCTGGATTATAGGACAGTCGGTAACTCTGGATTATAGGACAGTCGGTAACTCTGGATTATAGGACAGTCGGTAACTCTCTGGATTATAGGACAGTCGGTAACTCTCTCTGGATTATAGGACAGTCGGTAACTCTCTCTGGATTATAGGACAGTCGGTAACTCTCTCTGGACTATAGGACAGTCGGCAGCTCTGGACGATAGGACAGTCGGCAGCTCTGGACGGTAGGCCAGTCGGCAGCTCTGGACGGTAGGCCAGTCGGCAGCTCTGGACGGTAGGCCAGTCGGCAGCTCTGGACGGTAGGCCAGTCGGCAGCTCTGGACGGTAGGCCAGTCGGCAGCTCTGGACGGTAGGCCAGTCGGCAGCTCTGGACGGTAGGCCAGTCGGCAGCTCTGGACGGTAGGCCAGTCGGCAGCTCTGGACGGTAGGCCAGTCGGCAGCTCTGGACGGTAGGCCAGTCGGCAGCTCTGGACGGTAGGCCAGTCGGCAGCTCTGGACGGTAGGCCAGTCGGCAGCTCTGGACGGTAGGCCAGTCGGCAGCTCTGGACGGTAGGCCAGTCGGCAGCTCTGGACGGTAGGCCAGTCGGCAGCTCTGGACGGTAGGCCAGTCGGCAGCTCTGGACGGTAGGCCAGTCGGCAGCTCTGGACGGTAGGCCAGTCGGCAGCTCTGGACGGTAGGCCAGTCGGCAGCTCTGGACGGTAGGCCAGTCGGCAGCTCTGGACGGTAGGCCAGTCGGCAGCTCTGGACGGTAGGCCAGTCGGCAGCTCTGGACGGTAGGCCAGTCGGCAGCTCTGGACGGTAGGCCAGTCGGCAGCTCTGGATTCTAGTGTATGACACACTTTATACAAAAACATTTTTATATCTTTTTTTTTTATTGTCTCTGTCCATGCCATCCGTTGAATTGAATAAAAGTATTTTACCAAAGGAACCCATAATCCCGTGGATTTTTGTTACCAAATAAAGATTATCACATTTTTCATTGATGGCCTATCTTCACGATAGGCCAATAATGTCTGGGTGCCGCCACCGGCAGCCCTGATGTTTGGCAAATACACAATGAATCTTTTCGGTACAATCTGTTTGGCAAATACACAATGAATAGAGAATATATAGAGAACCACCAGGGAAGCGACAGCTATATACATTGTGTAGTGGCCATACTGGGTTACTGCAGCTCAGCTCCTATTCACTTTGCTGCAGTAACCCAAGACATCCACTACACGATAACCCAGATGTATCAATCTGTCTGATATCAACCAGTCCAACAGCATCCAATCATAGCTCGCATTTTAAAAGGGTTTTGGTAAATTGTAAGCTGAGCTGTGATTGATCTGATATTGATGACCCATTGTCAGAATAGGCCATCGGTATATTTAGCTTGCAAAAACCCTTTCTTCCAAAAACAGCACCACGCTTGTCATCAGGTGGTGTGTGGTATTACAACTTGGCTCTATTCACTTCATTGGAATTGAGATGTTATACCTCAGACAAGCTGAAGACCAGTGTGGTGCTGTTGTGTGTTATTTGGTTTTTGTTTTCTTCAAAAATCAGCTCTGTCTTTCTAATCCTAGAAAACCTCTTTAAGATTTTGATTTAGGGTAGGGTCACACACAGCGTATACGCAGCCCTGTATGTTCAGTGAGGTTTGGAGGCGGGGCCATGCATATACATTGTGTGTGACCCTACCCTTAATGGGTTACTCCGCTGCTGGAGGCCCCCTCCCATAGACTTGCATTGAGGGGGCGGGGCCTGATGTCATGAGGGGCGGAGCTATGACGTCACAAGCTCCTGGCGCCGGCTCCAGCATTCGGAGTAGTTTGTTCCAAACACTGAGCAGCGGAGTACCTCTTTAAAGGGGTTCTACTCAGTTTGTGTGTGGTATTGCATCTTAGCCTACTGACTTTAGTTGAGCTGAGCCGCATTTACAACTCATGGACTGGCTTGAAAAAAATATTTTTTTCTTTCTTTTTTTTTTTTTATATATAAAAAATGCAGCCATCTTCTAACCCTTTAGAACAGCTTTCCATCTCGGATAGGACTAGTACAGGCATTGATGAAAGCTCAGCTAGATTTCCAGTTCCTCAAGTCGTGCATTGTAGCTCAGTATAGGATTGCCTTATTTTATGTAGAAAATCATTATAGTGGTCTGTTCGTTCACTAAAGTGACATTCAAAACCTTTGTACTTTATTTACTTGTAGAAACTGGGTGACGGTACTATGGGGAAGATTTATCATTGCTTTTTAGATAATTTTTTTTTAATATGTTTTGGCGCAGTTCAGGCGCAAGCAGCATATTTTGAGACTTTTCTGCGCCTTTTGATATCGACAGTATCACTCTTTTTGCCTACCTGTAGAGCTTTTTCTTGTTGACCATGCAGTGGTCACGTATTTATCATTTGCGACTTTTGTCAAAAGTCGCTATTTTGTGCGCAAAGGTACTTTTTTAAGCACAAAGCTACACCCCCTACCAGTAGGCGTGAGAATCACTTCTACCTTCCACAGTTCAACCTTTAACCTCTTGTGGATGACAGCGTCCCACTCCCCTTCTATGACACACGCTCAGGAGCCGAGCGCAGGTCATAGCTGGGTGGTCCTGGCGGCTATCTGCCACCAGGACCCATCTCTAATGCCAGACATCACCGATCATGGTGATGCCCGGCTTTAACCCCTTAGACACCGCAATCAAATCTGATTGTAGCGTCTAAAATGCAAGTAAAAATGTCCCGGCAGCTCTGTGAAAGTAAGTAAAAACACCTAACCTGCCAAATTCAGGACCCGGGAAAGTGTCTACTTACCTCCCTAACAAGTGTCTAAAAAAGTGTATGTGGTAGAGCTTTTCCCACCACAGCAGAGCTGCGCAAAATTTATCATCCTGCTGCACCTTCTTGATAATTAAGATGCACGCTAGTCAAACCCACCACCCAAATGAATGTGGGAAAATAGCTCTACCGTAGACATTCTTTGATAAATCTGGGCCTATATGTCCCAACATAAGTTAACAGGAGAGAAAAAGGGCTACAGTTCTATCTGTCTCAGCATCAGTTACTAGGAGAGAAATGGAGATAGTATTATCTGTCCCAATATTGGTTACTGGGAGAAAAAAGTAGCCGGCACTATCTGTCCCGGCATCAGTTATTAGGACAGATAAGTAGACAGTACTAACTGTGTCAGGAAATACTGTGTGTGCCTTCATCATTTACTAGGAGAGACAAGGAGGCAGTACTGTTAGTGTCTATATAATTTATTAAAAGAGACAGGTAGGCAGTACTATCTGTCCCGACATATTTTATGAGGAGAGACAGGGAGACAGCACTATCTTAGCCTATGTAATCTATTAGAGAGAATACAGCCTATATAATTCATTAGAAGTGGCAGTACTATCTGTCCCGACATCATTTACTAGAAGAGACAGGTAGGAAGTAGTGTGTGCTGACACACAAAGTGTTAAAGCAGTTAAAGCAGTTGTATGTTACTCAGTACCTCACCCTGATAATTTTTATGTATCTATCATCCATATTTCACAAAAAAATTGCATATTACAACTGCTTTCCATCCTGTCAAAGGGAGGGGGCGTGTCCTTCTCTTGCCTGCACTGTGATGACTCCTCCCCCTTCCTCACTCTGCTGACTCGCTGCTCTCGGGAGCCTGGCAGCCCTGCTCTTTAACTCTTTCTTCTCTGGATTTTTGCTGTAAACGCGCACACACACACAATGATTATTGGAGATTGCCTGTACTCTACCAAAGACAATATGGTGAGTGTACAACTTACATCTTCCTATCTCATTCATGTGTGTCATCCTTAGGCAGCCCTGTATTGCTGGGACTTGTAGTTTTGGAATAGTTGGAGGTATAGTGTTTGGATAAATCTTTTTTGCAGCAGTGTTGCTTTCAGCTGTGTGCCTACAGCTTTTGCAAAACTACAACTCCCAGCATGTTCAGGCATCCTTTGACTGTCCAGGCATGCTTGGAGGTGTAGTTTTGCAACAGCTGGAGGAACATGATTGGTAAAACTCTGTGTTACAGCAAGCTATGTTCCTCTTGCAGCCTTGTCAATCAGCCATACTTGTGTCCATGACCCATGGACACGCTTATGCTGCTGTTGGACTCAGTGTCCTAAGAGGTATGGGGATCCCTAGTGGTGGGATTTTCAAAGGCATTTTTCTTTAATAAAATGTGATTTTTATTTTTTTTATTTTTTTTAAGACGTATATTAGAAAAACTATTATTTTGCCAAGATGTACAACATATAAAAAGTTTTAATATCTGACAGTGCCCTTTTAAGGGGTTATCCACCATAAGGTGACTTTAGTACGTACCTGCCAGACAGTAATGGACATGCTTAGGAAGGATCCGCGCTTGTTTTGGAGCTAAATTGCTATGTTGTAAGATTACCATAACGCTGCTGCTTTCTTTTTGTGAACTGGCCATTTCCTGCTGGAGTTCCCTCCCTCCAACTAGAAGTCCCAGGATCCCTCGTTTGTAAGTGTGAGATCACTTATCTCCCTCCCACACACCCCACCCATTGCAGTACAGCTGCAGCCCTGTGGAGAATTATTCCCTCCCCCCCCCCCCCCCCCCACCCAGCAGTTGCACCATCCATTGAAGCAAAGACAGGCTCCCTTTTTAACACCTGACTAGTGATGTAATTTCTCGGGCCGCACTGCAACCTGGGAAAACCTGAGACGACTCATTATGTATGCTATTAAAAATAAACATCGGGGAAAACATCACAGGTGAATTGTAAAACCAGCCATCAAACACAGGTACAGACACTATATTCTGAACTACACTGACTAAAAAAAAAAATATTATCCTGGAATACCCCTTTAATTTGTAGGTAATAGAATGTATAGCTCTTTTTTTGCAAAGTGACTACCACGTTACACTAAAACCTCAGCACAGAGATAAGTAGGTTTTTGGTACTGCTGTGTAATCCACCCTCCGCATCTGATAGTACATAGAAATAAAAAAAATAAACAGTTTTTCACTTATGTATATTTTATCTTTTAGGACAACTTACTGGAGAAGTTTCTGTGCTCTCAGCTGGAGAATATCATCCAGGAGAATAAGATGTTGGCCGTGTTCCAGCGCAATGCCATTGGCGCTGACGATTTTTTACACCTGAAACACAGACTCCACAAACATGAGATCTACATTAAGGTTTTCCCTCTCCAGGTATTAATGGTAGAAAAAAATAAAAAATACTTCCGAGAATGAGATGTGGGGATTGAGACCTTTACTAGTTGATCGTAACCTTTTATATATCTGCACACAGGTTATCAGAAAGGTTCTAGACCAGTCCCACCTTCAGGAATTGTTACCATTGTTTTATGGGCAGACATTCCTGGTAGTGAGCCCACACACTCGAGTGAAGGAGATGTTACAGGCCATACGGGCCGCACCACAAATACAATTTCTTGGTAAGTCTGGGTAGGAGCCATATTGGGAGCGTGCATTACGTGGGAGGGGTGCAGGTAGCCCCGCATCAATGCCGCATCCTATATTTGGGTGGGAATAACAATAAGCTGATGGTAGATGTATTAACATCGCCTGTGCTGGATCGGTAAGACATCATGAGCCTGTCTCTACCACTGTACTGGATCTTGCCTTGTTGTTTAGAACAGAGTTTTCCAAACAGTGTGTCTCCGGCGGTTGCAAAACTACAACTCCCAGCATGCCCGGACAGCCGAAGGCTGTCCGGGCATGCTGGGAGTTGTAGTTTTGCAACCGCCGGAGACACACTGTTTGGAAAATCCTGGGTAAGAGAGATCAGGCCTTCAGCAAAATAATCTAAATATACTTTAAATGGGCACTGTCAGATACAAAAACTTTTCATATGTTGTGAAGCATGTATAACCAATAGGATTTTCAATTGCTTTCACTAGAAAATGTTCAGTATTTCATACAGAAAAAGCCAGTCAAACAACTGCCCCCCCCCCCCCCCCCCCCTGCCTGCTTGGACACATACTAGTCCTGCTGTGTCCATGCATCATGGACACACTTCCTTGATTGACAGCTGTGAGCGCAGGAAAAATCCTCCCACTGTCAGCTTGTGTCCCGCTACTGTCAGTGAGGACAAGCTGGGAGTTGTAGTTTTGCTAATGCTAGGGGAGATGGGAGCAGACAGCATACTGAGGGAGGGGGCGGAGACCTGCACAGTGAGGCCACGCCCCCTCCCTTTGAGAGGCATTCAGACTAGTGAGCTTAATTAAAAGTGTAATAAAAAAAAATAAAGGTGCTGGACACATAAAAAATAGATGTACACGGTCAGGATTAGGTACTGAGTGATATATTTAAAAAAAAAAGTTTTGTTGTTGGATGTGACGGGTACACTTTAAGGGTCTATTCACACGTACAGTATTCTGTGCAGATTTGACGCGCAGGATTTTCTGCTGCAGATTTCATTGTAAACTGAACACAGCTTGAAATCCTGTGCATCAAATCTGCGCAGAATACTGTACGTGTGAATAGACCCTAAAGAAGATGCCCGTACGGGGCCCCGACTCTTCGCTGCTAGAGCATGTTTCGTACCCAGCAGGTCAGCTGGTATAAACACGCCCCCTCCATTTATCTCTATGGGAGAGGGGGAGACACAGGAACGCTGTGTGAAGGGAGGGAGCGTGTTTGTACCAGCTGACTTGCTGTGTGCTAATCATTACACACAGCAGCTCAACCGAGGCCAAGTTGGGGCCCCGTATGGGAGATTGCGGGCAAGGGTTGTCCCAGCAGTCAGACCCCCCCTGCGATCAGACATTTATTCCCTATCCTGCGTGTAGGGGATAAATTGCTTACACATGACTTCTCTGAGGTGTTATGTCTTGTAGATGGCCCTATTAAAGGGGTACTCCGGTGGAAAACTTTTTTTTTTAACTCAACTGGTGCCAGAAAGTTAAACAGATTTGTAAATGACTTCTATTTAAAATTCTTAATCCTTCCAGTACTTTTTAGCGGCTGTATACTACAGAGGAAATTCTTTTCTTTATGGATTTATTTTCTGTCACAGTGTTCTCTGCTGACACCTCTGTCCATTTTAGGAACTGTCCAGAGCACTGTCCAAACATATGTTTGTTATGGGGATTTTCTCCTGCTCTGGACAGTTCTTTACATGAACAGAGGTGTCAGCAGAGAGCACTGTGGTCGTGACGGCAAAGAAATCCAAAAAGAAAAGAAAATTTCCTCTGTAGTATACAGCCACTAATAAGTACTGGAAGGATTAAGATTTTTTTAATAGAAGTAATTTACATATCTGTTTAACTTTCTGGCACCAGTTGATTTAAAAAAAAAAAAAAAAAAAAAAAAAGTTTTCCATCGAAGTACCCCTTTAAGGCATTTGAATCAATATGGCCTCTCACAGTATGAGCCAAAACAGAAAACTATTGGACCTGGCCCTCCCTGACATTACATCAGGGGGAGGGCACCAGGAAAGGCCAGGACGGGACTTATCTCCTTCCTGACCATCCTGAGCTCATATTTTCAGACCTGTAATGTTTTAATTTTCCCGCTGAGTTTTATGAGGCCCCAATTAATGATCAGCCCAGCGGGGTACTACTCACATATGTCAAGCACTGCCCTCCTCCTCTTTGTTGGGGGCCGCCGGGCGCTGGAACTCTATACTGTACGCCAGTGGTCTCCAACCTGCAGACCTCCAGATGTTGCAAAACTACAATTCCCAGCATGACCGGACAGCCAACGGCTGTCCGGGCATGCTGGGAGTTGTAGTTTTGCAACAGCTGGAGGTCCGCAGGTTTGAGACCACTGCTGTACGCTGTATCCCTATGCCCGGGCTGCAAAAGATAAAGAAAATAAACTGTAACTCACCTACATCGGCCACATGCTGGGGACGGGAACGTGGACAGCCGTCAGCCTATCACCGGCCGGTGCGATGTCCCGCCCTGGCCAGTGATAGGCTGAGCCCACTGTCATGTAAGAAGCTCTGGCCGGCTTCTTACATGACAGTGGGCTCAGCCTAGCACTGGCCGGGGCGGGACATCGCTGCAGCCGGTGATAGGCTGACGGCTGTCCGACGTTCCAGTCCCAACGAAGAGCGTGTGGCCGACGTAGGTAAGTTAAAGTTTATTTTCTGTATCTTTTGCAGCCCGGGCATAGGGATACAGCGTACAGCAGTGGTCTCCAACCTGTGGACCTCCAGCTGTTGCAAAACTACCACTCCCAGCATGCCCGGACAGCCATGCTGGGAGTTGTAGTTTTGCAACAACTGGAGGTCCGCAGGTTGGAGACCACTGGCGTACAGTGAGTTCCATCGCCGGCGGCCCCCAACAAAGAGGAGGAGGGCAGTGCTT
Organism: Hyla sarda; assembly: GCF_029499605.1. Taxonomy (NCBI): domain Eukaryota; kingdom Metazoa; phylum Chordata; class Amphibia; order Anura; family Hylidae; genus Hyla; species Hyla sarda. The sequence goes on from NC_079200.1 coordinate 32,560,648, forward strand.
GACATATGTGAGTAGTACCCCGCTGGGCTGATCATTAATTGGGGGGAGCAGAACAGTGCT